>NC_060213.1:56102500-56447500 GCF_021130785.1 Homalodisca vitripennis | reverse complement strand
AACGAAGCATCTGTCTGTATATCCACACGATACTTCGGAAACTAACTGAGCAATAGACTTGAAATTTTGGATGATGATTTTTTTTATTTGTATGTAAGGACAGTGGCGTACCTACCTTGGGTGGCACCCCGTGCGGAAGTTGTTGGTGTCACCCTATCGAAAGTGGAGGAATCCCCGAAAAAGAAATTAGCTCCATGCAAAAAAAATACATGGGTACAGACAGTCTAAAATTAAATATTTCCAGCTTCTCTAGCGATTTATTTTTTGTTTTGTTAGTACATTGTTCTTAAAGTTGAGAGACCTGGTGGTTGTCACCCCAAGAAAGGTGACACCCGGTGCGGCCCGCCCCCGCCACCACCCCCTTTGCTACGCCACTGTGTAAGGAATATCGAGATCGATGATGGTGCTAATGCTCTACGGGACTAATGCAGGGCGTTAGCGGAGATTTTATATTGTTCTTATAGGTAACATAATGCTAACGGGAAAATCCCAGAATAATAAATGTGTAAACAAACTCAGTACGAACATATGAAATTTTCACATGTGACATAGTACATAAATGTGTATGTCACATACCCCAAAACATCATTTCGGGTGTTTTTTGGGCTATAGCATAAAAACTCAAAAATATACAATATTGCCATTTAGTGGTAGTCCTTTATTATTCAAACTCTGCTTTGAGACCAAACTATAAAAAGATTAAATGTATTATGTGGCAATGTATCCCGAAAAAGATATCTTTAGACTTAGGTTTGCATTAAACTTCATTTCTAGACATAGACAAGAATGAGTTCTATGACGGAACAAGTCCAATTATTTGATTGGTCTGAGCATTGAATCCTATCATTCTGTAGGCTGAATATTTACAAGGACGTAGCCAGCGAGGGGTACCAAGGGGTCTGGACTCCCATGTTTTGAATTTTCAATTACCTTTTTAGCAGACGATTATTATTATTTCATTAAATGAGTATTACTGACATGTACAGTTGAAATATAGTTGTCAACATTGAAACTGGTCAAGAACTCTTTAAGGAATAAAATGGGGGTTGAGTGGTTGACTAAACTTGCTTTTCTTTATGTCCATTATGGAAAAATAACAGTCGTCTTGATCCTTGTGCCAAAAGTTTTTCCTTGGCTACGTTCATGGGCTGACAAAATTTTGTTCTACCGGGGCGAAATAAAAATTTCTTTTCTTAACCATAAGCATAAATAATTACAATACAGCAATTTTGTTTATTATAATGTTAATATTATTAGTTGAGCGTTAGCAAAGCCTATCACTTGAGAAGCTGGAAAAAAAAAACAATTTTCGACTGTCTGTATTCTTTTTTTTTGCATGGAGCTTCATTTATATGCAAGGAACATCGATTCGATGATGGTGCATGTCACCATGCATATTCCATGAGATTTGGCTAAGCGTTGGTGAACATTTTTACATTGCTCTTATGAGTAACTATGACTACAACGAGAAAATAGCAAAATAAATAAATGTATGAAGAAACAGATTACAATCATACGACATAATAATACGTACAGTTAGTACCACATACAGCTATAGATTTGAAATTTTGCTTTCGACCTCAGGGAAGCCTGTGACGCGAAACGTAGTTTGATGTACTCCTACCTTGTAAAGTACATTGAAAATGGTTTGAGACATTGAAGAAGAATGGGTTTTATTGGAAAAATAGATTTACATTAAAGTTTTACAACGAACTTAGATAGACATTAATGGTACTGTAAAGGAATATAAAATATGACAAAGATTTGGATAAAGAGGATCCCTTTTACCATACGTCTTTAACCTCTTTATTGAATCCGCCATAGACCACATGATACATGAAACTAATGAAACCAGGAGCAAGAGACAGAAATAAACTTTAAATATGCGTTTTACTGACAACATTTTCGTTGTCCCTAATGGAGAAAACAAAACGAGAATACGAACACACTGGACAGCGATATAAAAGAACTAAAACTGAAGACAAGGCCAACGAGACAAGGTCAATGCTGGCACTAAAACTAGCAGACGTAAGTCTAACATTAATAACACAGTCAACGGATTGAACTACTTTGGAATTATAATTAACATCAATTAGTAACAGTTGATATCATTATTACAGTGTCCTAACAAAACGAGCTGTTCTTAATAAGTAGAAACTACGATAAATTTGAAACGTAAAAAGTTCATAAACACACTTGTTTGGAGCGTTCTCACCTATGGGAGCGAAACATTTGTTATATAAAAATGAGAAAAAGGGAAAATTAGTATCAGCTGGATGTGTTGTTAAATGACCAAAGCAAAACGGAGAGATGAAAGGAACAGTGAAAAACTGTCTGAGATAATTTATGATTCCTAGAAGGATTAAAGAGGTTGGTCACATCATAGTACACAATTACTTCGATAATAACATCTCTGAACACTTTATCCGAGGTCAAGGTCAAGGCAGGTTTAGGAAGTTTTACTTGCAGATCATAATTGAACATATGAAATGTAGGTCGCATAAAGAGATGTTGACCTTGGAAATGGACAGAGGTCATTACACCAATAAAACAGCCTTCAGGCACTGGCCGATGAAACGTGACTGGAGAAGCACATTTTTAAGTGCCACAAATTTGAAAAAGTTTAGAGTACATTTTGCATTTGGATGATCGTTAAAACAAACTTTACTTTCTCAGTTACTCTTCATCTAAATCTAACGAACTAATTATATTTTTTAGGCCACTGAGCTATTGTTACGCATTTACTCTTAACGATTTGATGTACATACATACACATTTTAGAAGTATCTGTAATAACGACTATATTGAGTTTAGCCCTATAATAATAGTTTTAAACCTCTAAACACTTCTACTTTTTATTAACTTTGTTGTAGAGTTATGTCATGGAAGGATTAATTTAAAATATGAAATATATAGGTTCCAAAATACTTTTTAGTTATTTTAGGTATTATTATTTATTATTTAGAAAATATAAAACTTTGTTTTAATCCATTATTTAAATATTAAACACAGTATATGGACTTTACAAGAAAACTGAAGCGTTTTGATACGTATCAATCACATCTTAGAATGATTGGTCTTATGGGAAACCATAACATCCACGGACAATTGAAGGGCAAATAAATTTATGGATAAACATAGTACAATAATACGACATTTTAACACGTGGCATAGAACCATATGCAGCTACAGATTTGAAATTTTGCATATGACCTCAGTAAAGCCCGTTACGTGGCATGTAGTCTGGTGTACTCTAACCTTGTTATTTATATTGAATTAAAAAGATAACTCACACAGGTAAACAATCTATAAAACAAATGTATAAAGGGACTGCTTATTTATCGCTTCCCAGTGAACCTTCAGTAATAGTATATATGCACAAGATTTCTATATCTGAACAAAATAAATTTCGTATTTCTAATAGAATAAAAATGTTTTCTTTCCCTTACTCAGAGAAAAAGTCAAAGTTACAGGTTTTATGAGAACGCCTCTCTTTATTTCATCTTGTTAAGTAACTAAATCACCTGTTACGAAAATGCCGGAAACCATTATTTGATGATTCAGGCGCCAATTTTTGCACATTTCTTGCCTGTCAACCACGGCGGTTGTTTCAATGTCATGGAAGTTCATAGCGGGATTGACAAACCTCTAGTGTGAAGGTCACAGGCCCGGGTGCCCGGCCTGGCTGTGTACATGGCCGCTAGAAAAACTGACTTGTTGTTTACACAACGTAAAAACAACCCGATGACTACCGCTAGCCTGGACCGGTTGGTCCAAGGAAATACTCTAGATGAAACGTTAGACGTTACCTAGGAAAACCACTCGTTGTTTTCTCGGTTACTCGATATTTCCCGAAATAACAACAAACCTTGGAGCGTAAAAAGGAATCACGATCCAGTTGTCAGGTCTGACGAAAATGTCTGAGTTATGTTCACAATATAACTGACAAAAATGAACGTTAAATTTTCACACTGAGGTAAAATTAAGTTCTTGGATTCGACCAGTTATTTACAATATAAAAAATCGAGCATTTTGGGAAAAAATAATATTTTTAGAATATAAAATTTCATGCGTAGTATTGTGACAGTGGAGTTAAGCTAATTGGCTGAGCGTTAGTGAAGCAGGACTGTAAAAACTTCATTTCTGTTTATTTGTCTGACTTTTGCACGAAGCTTCATTTCTACAAAGGTAACACTGAGTTCTATGATGGCGCAGGCCACTTCATGGGATTTGGCTAAGCTTTGACGAATATTTTTACATTTGAATTATTGGTAACCGTGATGGCAACGAGAATTACAAAATAAAATAAATATGTAAAAAATGAGGCCAATCATGAGAGAATGCAACGAGTTTTATTCACAGAGTTAAAAAGAAAAATAATACAGTGGAAAGCCGATGTTAAAAAGAGACACGATTTGATTTCAGTGCGCTCTTGCTTTGTAGTACCCTCCCTAGCTTACAGGAACTTTTATTATTATATGAACACTTCAATGAGACAGCTTAAGGAATAAAACTTAATGTGTCATGTGGCAAGATATCTCAAGGGCAATTTCATCTGTAGACTTAAAATCTCGCTAGAAAATTCATTTCTATACAAACAAGGATGTATTCTATGATGGTGCACGTCCAACCATGTAATTTGGCTGAGCATTATTGAAGCCTCTCAGGCGACAGGTTGTGTTGTCTAAGGGGAATGCATGGAAGAAGAATATAAGATCAATTATGTATACATAAAACTTACAGATATCAAGTTGGATATTGTCTGAAAGGTTTTGAATAGCAAAAAACACAAATTGTTTGAAAGAAGTGTATTAAAAATAATTATGTTTTTACTACTTTAAAAAATTAGGTTATTTTATTAAAGTAACCTTCAGAAATTTGAAAAAGATTATAAAACTGTAAATTACATAATGGAGGGAAATTGATCTAGTTAGATTGAAGAGAAACTATAACTTGAGCCTATTCGAAGCTGAAACAAACGGTAGACAAGGTTGCGCAGACTCTAAACCTTTTACAGGAGTGGTATTGATAAATAATTATGAGTAAATAGAAGAGCAGAGTGATGAAGTTGAAAGTATTGGGAGCATTAATATAAGGTCCGTGTTCAACGTGAATAGTTGATACGATTTCAAAAAGATTTGAGAATTTTATTAACCAGCATTATTTTAGGCTGGCTTATCGTAATCAAAATTAGTAATCGGAAAACCAACAAATCCTCGCGGATTAAGATTATACTGTTTGATATTGTATAAAACCCAGCTATTAAAAAAAAATTAAAAACGGCTAAAGCCACAAAATTTTAAAAAGATATGGGAATGGTGGTGAGCAATATAAAAACCGTAGTGACCTTCTGTTCCTCTATAGGCTGATGAATGGCTTCAATGATTGCCCTGTGCTCTTTGATACAATCGCTCTCCCCACCCCGCGGGGAATTCGGCCCAGGTCAGTCTTCGCAGACGTTACCATCCAACTGGGTTCGTCTAGAACAGCTGTATTTCTCGACAGGTGAGACATGGTATTCCTGTTGCCAATGAAATTGTCCCTCTTAATAATTCCGGGGCATAAAGGTGGCCAAGATTGTTACTTAAACTTTGTTAGTAGGTTTTTTATATTATTGGTTATTCATTGGTTATGACATTTGTTGTGTTTATTTGTTAATTTTATTCTATGCTTATTGTTATTCTAAGAAGTTTTTGTTATATTTTGTTAATTTTATTGTTATTGTTACGTTTAATAGTTTTACATCATATTTATCAAACCTACCTGTTAGACTGCCACGTTCATTTTCATTTGAATTCTACATTGTTTGATCGTATTTACCACGCACCTTTCTATCTTAATGAAAAATCTTACTGTTAAATTGTGTAATTGGTTGAGAAATGAATATATAAGTAAATCTGAATATTTATATAATCTGCGGGACGTGAACATTACAATTACACAAATTTAAATTCAAAAAGACACGAATGCAGGTAATAATCACATATGTATGAAGATTTAAAAACGTTGCAGGATTGGGACCCACTAAAGAAGTCTACATAGTGTGAAGATTCAAAAAGACTCGTGATTGGCGGAAATAAGCTAAATATAAAATAGACTCAAATGGGAAACAATCACATAAGTATGTAAGACCTATAATGGAGAGAAAATAAAGACGTTCCAAAGATTTTTTCTATACCTAAAGAAAACAATGGATTCCAATTCTCGAAACCTAGCGTTATATTTTTGTGATACAATAATTGCATGTATTCTACATTCTGTTATCCTTCCAAAATTCACTAGTGTAGTACTTTTTATCGCTAATGGTTCCTTGGTTTAGCGTCAGGTTGCGTTTTGGACAGTGTTCCAGTGACACTTATGTGTTCTGTCTCTTCTGTGTGCATGCAGAGCAACTCTTAATGCATGAACACATTCGATACATTCACGTCTTCAAATGTAATGTTATCGGAAACATTCAGGATACCCACCAATCTGCACCGATGGTCTGGGTGTCAGACCCTTTTAGGAATACTCGATTCCAACTATAGATATTATAAGTACCAACAGTTGTTTAAAATTTATGCATCATCTCTGGACTGCTGTGGTGTGCTAAGCAGACATCCGAAACACAATTAGTACTGGAATAATTTAATTCCAAATATAAATCAAGAAACTCCAGCGAAACGTCGGCCTAAACAACAAATTTTGGCTAAGCCGTTCCCTAATTTCCAATGTCAACCGAAATTTATTCGTGGGAGGAGCGGCGGAAAGATAAATTAGGAGGGAACTCGAATACTTCGCCGAGATTTGGTAATTTATTACCTCTGAAGTGGAAGAGCGCTTAATGGCCCTTTAGAAAGTTCAAGGACTTTTCAGATGCGAGACAATAAATCGGATTGTGTATGACTATCGATTTTGTTGACACATAGAAGCTTACTGAATTACATCATATTTGCGTAGCGGAAATAAACTTTAGTCGTACATAATAGTATAGGTCGAACACCTAACTACAAATCCAGTTTCGGAAGATATTGGTCAAAAATAAGGCAAAATCAGGTAATTGATATGCAAATAGCAATAACGGGAATGTTTACGAATGTGAATCTAAAGGCGTTCCTATATTGTTCAAAAGTATTACGTTTTTATAGTAGCAATCATAACAAAACATGGGCCTCAATGATACTCGAATTGGTATATCATGGGATATCTTTATTTGGCATCAGACCGAATTTCAGCAGCTATTTATTCACCAAAAGTTCATTTAATTAGGTGTGATCTGAAACGGGACCGTTTATCGCATTAGTTCAGTCTAAGATCAGATAATATTTTGTGTTTAAAATATGCCCAAGTCGTTAGGATAACTGTTCAGCTACCAGAGACGTAGAGCGCTATTTCCGAGGGGTAGAGTGCTAGTTGATTTCTATATGAAACTGTACTCCCGAAACAAACAGAGGAAGACAATTATTGTGTTCAGGGCCACAAAATCATTAATATAGTGGTTTAAGTTACATTCCCCCTCAATTACACTTGTTAATCAGTTTAATAGGTTAAAAGACCTTGATTTAAACGAAAAGAAAACTGTATTCATAGTTTGCGTAATTGGCATATTCTCATTAACCAGTTTCAATGCCTCATGTCCGTTAGCCTCAGATTATATACTCTACGTAGTAAAGTTACTATATCATAATTCTTCCAATGCTGTGTACGGAATTATACTAACCATAAACGGTCTCACAGTTAGTTACCAGTCATTACCTAAAAAGCGTAAAATTAATTTGCGGGCTATTTGTTTAATTTTTATTGCAAATTAATTTTGAGTTAGTAACTCAACTAGTTCTAATTTTAAATAATAACATATTGATGGAATTACGATTCATAACTGTAAATTTCTATGGAAAAAAATTATGGTTACCTGTAAAGTCGGTTTTACGGGCAAAGATTTTACGTGACAACGCCTTTTTCTCGGTAGAATATTTATTGATATGAATATTATTAAATTGCACAATAGGAACAAGGAATTGAATGAAAATAAGAATTGCACAAATTTTAACTATAGAAATATATTTTGTTTACTAAAACATTGTACATAATTTGAAATTAATTAAAATTTGTTATTGTAAATGGTAAAGTTGAATAAAACATTTACTAAAATTGGAATTTGAAATTCTTGCTAAACACAGTTAAATTCTAACTCCGCGCGTGGTGATTGGTCGGTTTAGTTCGTTTGTTTGGTCGCACTGTTATGACAGGTTAGAGGTTATAATTTGTTATTTTAAATGTTTGACTAGCAATACGCGCTGTTTCTTCTCAATCGACTGAATTACGATTGATTGCAGAGTGATTTAAACTAATAATTTACTTAACACTATCAACATTTGTCAATAGTATGACATAACCTATAAACTCAGTTTCTCAACTTTTGTGTCAATCTAACAATTAATCAATCAATCATAGTTTACGATAATGAAATATCAGTGTACAATTATTTACCTTTATTGTTGTAGTTGTTGTAAATGACGAATCTAAGCACTCCACATTTTCACGAATAAACATAGTTATCTGCTTTATCCCGTGCGGCGGACCCACAGTTATCTGCTTTATCCCGTGCGGCGGACCCACTGGACGGGCATCGTAACGTTACCGGGCGTTACACTTTTTCATGAGTGACCCCGAGCCGCAACCTAATTTAAGACGTTGTCACGTCAAAAATACAGAATGTTATCTTTTCAAATTTATTTTTATTTTCCTTGTATTGTTTTTAAATAGTATCTAATATTCATTCGTTTTAAAGTTGGTGCAAAGAAAAGAAATGCATGGAAATTAGTTTTATGCAATTAATAAAATTTAATTTTTTAATTGTCTGGGAGCCATGAGCCAATTTCCAATATATAAGCACACAATATTGCTCTTTTTGAAATCCATAGAGGAATTTCTCCTTAGGAAGAAATCGACCAACAGTCGTGTTAGTGTTGATGAAGTTCGTAATGCGAGAGTGTCGAAAGGGGCAAAGTTAAACAGACGGACGGACGGACTACCCTTTGACCAAAAGAGTTCATTCTTGGACCAAGAGAAACCTATGTACGAAGTTTCAAATTCTACGACCTCTTTAACAAGAGTTATCGCACAGACGGTCGGACAAAGACGCCATTCTAAGAACACCATTATCATATTCTTGTATACGTAAACCGTGTTGAATAATTCATTGGATTTTTGTATACAAAAGTAGAAAGTTGATGGAAGTTTCAAAGTCTCGCCTTTTTTTCAGACCGAATAAGTTTAACAAACAGAGAAAGTACAATATACGATTACAATATACAATGTGCAAACTCTAGAGATGGACAGTTCTTTCAATTAGCACCATACATAATCGTCTAACAATCGAAGCAATGTTACAGTATATTAAAATTATTTATGTACAATAATGAAAATCCTATATTTACTCACTATTTATAAATAAGATTGTGATACTCTTGAGGCGTTGACATAACCTTTAAAATTTTCAGTTCCAGCAATGACGATGAAGCTTTTTAGCCTTGTTCGGATGTAGTAACAAGTCGTGAGGTTCAAGATACTTTAAACTAGTTGTACTACTTTAATTAATTGTATCAGGGACAATTAATCGTGTTGTCAGCTACACATTCGACGGTTTAATTGTATCAGGAGCATTTAATCGTGTTATCAGCCGCACATCCGAGGGTTTAATGGTATCAGGGGCAATTAATCGTGTTATCAGCCGCACATCCGAGGGTTTAATGGTATCAGGAGCATTTAATCGTGTTATCAGCCGCACATCCGAGAGTTTAATGGTATCAGGGGCAATTAATCGTATTATCAGCCACACATATCAGGGTTTAATTGTATCAGGAGCATTTAATCGTGTTGCTAGCCGCACATTCGATTGTTTAATTGTATCAGGAGCATTTAATCGTAGTATCAGCCACACATTCCAGGGTTTAATTGTATCAAGAGCATTTAATTGTGTTGCAAGCCGCACATTCGAGGGTGTAATGGTATCAGGAGCATTTAATCGTGTTGCTAGCCGCACATTCGAGGGCTTAATTGTATCAGGAACAATTAACCAACCGTATTTCCAACGGCACAGTTGATGGTTTAATTGGTTTAATACGAAATCTCAAAGAGTCTTATTATGACAATGTATTCGTTTCCGAACTACTACTTGAGAACACAACACTAGATTTTCGACTTGTTTTCCAAGTACGCAAGAGTTTTTTGTTTTCAAAAGTGACAAACATTGTCAATTGCGTGTCGCCCCTAGCAAGACCGGCTTTCTTCATCTACGCTCCAGTGGAGGGACAAGACTAGTGTTTGTCGGTGACCTCCGTGAGGTCGGAGCGGCTCTTATGCCTATTGGTGTTGCAGTTGCGGGATGGAAAATCACCGCCTGTCTAGCCACTCATTGGCGGTAAATGACTGGAAAAGCCGCCCGGGTGTCTTCATTGTTGTGGGCGCTGAGATCAAGGACGTTCAAGTGCGGCGCGCCAGATAGCGTTAGTGTGCAGCAGGTGCTATCATACCTCGCGGGCACTTTCACAACATTACCTTATATGTAAACAGTTTGGATAGATATATCAATTTAGGAGTAGCCCACATTACGTTCCGCGTACCGTAATAAGCTTCGTTGGGGTACAATGACAATTTAATATTTATAGCTCATTTCATCGGCTACACGTCGTACTATACCACATGTTAAAATGACACAATAATAGTTGTACTAAGTTTGTCAGGGAAAAAATGTATTTATGGTTACTCATAATACCAATTTAAATAGGACATGCACCATCAAACTCAGTGTTCCTCATATAGAAATCGAGCTTCAAGCATATAATAAATTTCAAATTTCGTTTTAGAGATATCGTGGGGATTTCGGTCTAAGGGAGAAATGAACATTTTCCATCCCCTTGAGTTATAGGCTTCGCTAATGGTCAGCCAATAATTTTAAAACGTATTGTATACATATATTTTAGAGAATATATTTTACGATATACGCATATAATATTTGGTTCACGAATAGAGACTAAATAAAAATTATCTCCCTAAAATTTCGTGGAAGAATAAACTCGTGTCTTAACAGTCGGCGCAGAAATAATGTACCCCCGAGTTTCAAAGAGGGTACATTAAAAATCCTACTATACCACTGTTTTCCTTGGTTAATATCACGGTAGTTTATATATTACACATTTATATCTGAACTATTAATAGTTTATATCGCAGTTGGTGTGGAAAAAGAACATATATTTAATTGGGCTTAAGTTATCCATAAATTATCCTTCTTTTTAAGTCATCATCGGATTGCATTCCAATTTTTAATACAAGGTTAACATGGTTGTTTACAAATTCCAGAATTTAATCTCTTAATGAAAAGAAGTTGTCCAACATCTTGTAATTGAACTTGTTCTCGGCTTTGTGATGTGATAAATTCGTTTGCGTCGTTGTAATCATTGGGTAATTTAAAGTAACATTTCATCATTGCTACACACGTTAATGAATTCAATGATAGCAATATTGCTCTGACAAGACGTTTGATACGAGTAAAATTATACTTCAATAATTTATTTAAGGGTTGATTTTGTGGGGTAACAATCTAGCTGATTATTATACAATAATCCGTTCTCTCATAATCATACTAAGCCACCTTATATGAACACCTATATATCCGAATGAATGTTCAAACTACAGAGTATTCGAGTATGTACGTAGCAAACTGCGAGGCACAGAACGTAGGTAGTTTATGAACGTTTGACTTCTCTGGCAGGAGTTCAATTTGTTAACCAACTGCCAAATTTGATAAAAAATGCTGTATTGCATTCAAACCTCGAATTGGGGTGAATGTTAAAATTGTATATTTGAATGAGATTCAAATGTACTGAATGACGAAACTTTTAGTCACTTTTAGACAACTTTTACGACTGCGATAACATATTAGTGTTTATACCTAATAACAACCATTATATTATTATTATTATTATTATTATTAAAGCATTCAAGTAGAAGGCGCTTATTCGGGGGTGAGAAGTTATCCCATATGCCACCAATATTTATTTATCAATATTTTAATATTAATTTACACATTTATTACATAGATAAAGTATTTTATACAAATACTTATAAATAAAAATTGCATTGTGTTTAACTTTTTTACTCTAGGAGTAAAGTTTTACAAAACACGAATTTGATAGAACCTAAATTTACCGATAAAAAAACACATAATCAGCGTGACCAAATAGCAAAAGGTCACAAAAAGGTTCAGGGGCAGTGCTAAGTATGGAAGTCCTTCACCCCCTTTTCCCGCTTGTGGGGCACGAATTAGTATGTAGATAATCATTTGCCCAGTCCTTCCTCTTCTCTCCTTTTCCCATCTTTTCACAGTTTCTTTCCTTTTAAATTGATGCAGTATTATGAAATATTATCGTACCGAAATACCAGTGTCTGATCTAAGGGTGGAGACAAACGCGAGGGATGTGTCTGACTGTACAGCAAACAGTGTGTGGAATGCATAACAATCAAGTCAACAGCAAGGTCATTGGTACTGAAAACTGAAAACCGGTTCCGCGCCAACGGGTAATCAATTGATCGGTTGACATTGCCTTGGTCATTGCCTGGTCAGTTTACAGTTTTTGCGTAACAGTTACTACAGATCGAATAGTTTTCAGGATGCCCTAATGAGTACTCATTAAAGCCATTAGAAGTTGTGTGTACTAGTGTAGCTCTTACTGGGTTAAAACAAATTATTCAAACGATTATGGTGCCCAAAGCGTGGTATTATCTCTAATTCAATGATTCTCTTAGCGCTATACAGTAGGCCGCTGGCCCTAATGAGCCACGACTAATGGGAACGATGCTGTACCAATAATTCTATTACCTTATTAATTTTGTTCTCCAAATTTGGATAGTTTAATATTTGCAGTAATAACTGTTGGGTTCCCTACTCATTCATATGCAGGACCTATCGCTTTAGCAATCCGCACCATCGCTTAATTCATTGCTTTGTATAACTTTCATAACCCGTTATTATAGAAGCGTTTCAATATTTAGTATTCAGCCTTTAACCTTAGTTAAATAATTTGTATCGACAAAAATGCTATTGGATTCGGTGGATTTATTCATTGGCAGTATGTTTTCATAAATGCATTAACTTTGAAGATTGTTTGACTTATTCTTAAGAAAGAATAACGAATAGTTGTGAAATTGATAGTAATTTTTGTGTCACGTGAATTTTAAATGTTCACATTATTTATAAAAGCAAATCTTAAAGATTATGCTTAGCATTCGTAAAGCAATGGGCTCCACAAATAATTTTTGTTTAGGTTCAGTCGAAATAAGTCATATATTACGGTGAAGATAGAACCTACTAAGGTTATTTTCATTTTTGAAAATTTTAGTCATGGCAGATCCTTGTTTTTTGCCCTTACCATTTCTGTACTTTCAACTTGAGTTATGTAATAATTAATATTAAAAATAGTTATCTCAAAATTGAAATATCCTAACTGATGAATCCCTTATACAGGAAGTTTTTGAATCACTTTGATTTCGAATCATTTGGAACTTTCAAGGACGCGAAGGATTATTTAGTAACGTAACTTCAGTAAAAGCTTCGCGTTGAACAAAATAAGGCACAAACCCTGAAATATCTGTACAAGACACTTGTATTTCGCTACAAATTTGAGGCAGAACAATCGGTTTTCTGATTGTTTTTGGAATTTTTTTAGAAAAATTGGCCACAACCCTTTAAGATATCACTGCTGAAAACAGAAAAAATTGAACATTGTTTATCGTCTCACGAAGAGTTTAAGGCAATAATATACTCAGGTTTTAGGACATCGTATAACCAGGCACTAATTAAAACGGTCGAACGTACGAATATGAAGTGTTAATAGTCTATACATGACAGATTGCTGGAGGGCTTGCCACGTTCTTAATTTATAAGTACACTTATTCTCTTTAGAAATTGTATTAATTAATTAGTTTCCTTAAATAAAAAATATGCCATTTTCTGAGACTATAGCTCATGTACATGCAGAAAAAATCCACATTTTTATCTTCAGCTCTCTTTTTATTTGACTATTGAACTAAAAGCAACGTGAACCAATTTTAATTAGAATTCAGATTGGACTAAAAAATATCCCAAAGTCCATTTGAAAAAAAGTAACATAGATAAAAAATCATTCACTGTGATGTACCCGAATGAAATGTTCGAGTGTTCGGATAGAAGGTACTTATTCAAATTGGTAAACATTTAATTATCCCGTGCTCCACTAGCAGGTAGCATGGTGGTATTTTCAGGGCTATACTTGTGTACATCCTGATAGTCTGATAACAATAACAATATTCTCCTCATTAATAATTTATGAGGTTAAACAATGAATGAAGTAACTCAGTGTTGGTCTAGAGGTGAAAGTATTCACTGTTGTTTTTTCCGGAGAAAAAACAATGTCCTGGTAGTGAATCCAGAGCTCGTATCGGATTTTCCAACGACTGATTTCTACTTGAGGGTAAATTTGTTGTTATGTATCGGCCGCTGTTGGTTTAAAATTATTAAATCTGGCTTGCAACTACTGTAGGGTTTAAAACTGTGCACTGAATATTTTTGAGCCATAAGCTGTTACATTAATGGATAAAACACACTTTGCCTAAGTCTCTTTACCTAAGAAAATTGTGTTGCTCAAGTCGCATACCTCGTGTTTTGTGAAGACCATTCAATACAAAAAATGGGAATAAATCTGTAATCAAACGTATAATGGAATCTCATTTAATTCGGCATTAGTAGGCATCTAGATTTACAATGTACCATAGTACCACAATTTTCTACAAGACTTTCCCCCTAAAACAATTGAGCGTTGCAAACGTCTTGAACACAGAAGACATAATGCAAGTCTTACGAAAGACGTTCGTACCAAGGCCTAGTATTACCACTGACGGCACCTAGCACGAAAGTATAAAATTCTGTTTTCTGATCCTGGTTCCTAACCTCAGTGAGAAATATAGTTTTGAACCGTCTCCGTGCATATGAGACTTTAACCACTAAAACAGATGAACGTATCGGTTTTATTCTGTAGACAGGAAAATCATACCAAGCCTGTTATTTTGGTATTTATAAAATAGACATTATAAATAATTTATTACATCCAAAACACGCCTTACTATAGATGAATTCAAGTTTCTTTACAAAAACTCTTTATTAGCTGAGCGCTAGTGAATTCTATCACTTGTGGAACAGGGAAAATACAATTCTGTCTGTCTGCCTGCACAATGTATCTATAACGAACCGATCTACAGACAAGCTTTTGCATGAAGCTTCATTTCTAGATAGACAGAAATGTGTTCTATTATTAGTGTAAGTTTGGTGTCAATTTCTTTTCTAAATATCTGTCCGCAGGAAATCTCCAAAAAGAAATGAGCTATAGATTTTAAATTTTCTAAGTGGCTTCAGCGAAGTCTGTTACACGACATGTGTGGTTTACTCCTACTTTGTTTTATCACAGCTCAATGATTTGTCACTTCCCAATCGCATTATTTCTAGAAAGCTCTGATATTCAGCAAAAGAAATGATAGAAAGGGCTTTTTAGTACAGCTGGGATGCCCTCGAAGTTCTCATAGGGATGGAACCAGAAAGTCTCGGTGTAAATTGTATACAGGTATAAAGGCCATGAAGTGAACCTACGCAAGGAAATATAGTTAAGAATTAAAATACCACTCATTATCTTACGTTTAGCGGGGAAGTTAAAACACTAAGCAATTTTTCTCAGAACATACTATCAATTAAAAAGATCGCGCCAATGTATCCTTGATATGCTAGCAATTAACTCTGCTAGAAAATTTAATTTTCTGGCAACTCATGTAATTTGCAGCTAGTGCTGTCTTTCTTCTTGCAGGACCGACGAAAATTGCTACTGTAGGTGATGTTTTGCACTTATTAACCAACTCTCATTATAGCATTAGCTGAAGGTGATATTGTGGGTTTCTTGCTATTTACTGAAATCTCTAAAAGGATATAATGGTACATTTCCAAGGTTAGTACAAAACCAATACCTAGTTCATTACTCGTTTGTTTGGTTATGGGTGTATGAATTCCACCTTACAAGTTTATACTGTGCTGTACTTTCCTCCTAATAACCTCGCGTTATAATCGAATTCCCATTAGAAAAGTGGTTATTGCGGTTGCCCTTGTAATTGCACACTAGCACGGGAAGGTGAGCACCCTATCCGTATCCGGTGTATATACGCGTGTCACTAATTTCCATAAATTGTGTCATAACTTGTCACAACTCATCTTCTGAACTCTTAGGTTTGGGTGGTAAACTTTCGTCAAATTTATAAGGGAGGTTCCGATACCGATATCTTCCCATTATATCCCTCTCCATCCAAAACTATTTATTATGTGTAGAGATAGAGGTTCCCCAAATAAACTATTTGGGCTTATTTCTTAGAGGAAATTTCTTAATCGGTTTTACGAAAAATTGGTTAAAACTAGTCGATTGCTGCAAACCTACTCATGTATGCAGACGTATTGTGACTTGTATTTTGTAGTTCAATTTTAATAATTAGTGTTGTGTTTAGTGCATATTTTAGAGTTAGTGAAGTTGGCACAAAACATGGTAGTTGTGATTTCAGACTTAGGCGTGTCACAACGCTCTGGTATGATTTGTTTATTTTAACCTACTTTGTAATTATGTGCTAGGTTAGTTTTTACCTGAAGAAGAGATCATATTGCAGATCTCTAAACGTAGTGTTACTGATTTTTTGTTTCACTGAACGATGGGAAATTTCCGGAAAATCCTATTCTCTTCACTACTCATGTGCTGGACTAACAGTTACATGAAGAATGTAATCATGAAGACGTGTTCTTTGAATGTTAAAACAGTCGGCAGTAGACGCCTTCTGGCTGAGCGGGTGAGTGAGCAGTTCGGTGTCAATATAGACCAACAGTGATATTGTTAAAGGACGGTTATGATGTCATTTTGAAAAGGAAAAAGATTCCAAACTCTTACAGTTGTTCTGTAGACGACAGTGCTGTTTCTGTAATAGCCACCTGGTTTTGAGTATTTCTTGCACATTCCTGAATGGATGTGCGATCTTCCGCAGTTCCGGTGAACCGACGTCCAACGCTCGTACGCAGTCACTGAGTCTGTTTCATTCATGTAATTATGTTTTCTGTTATGGTAAGATTAAGATTTTAATCCTATAATTTTTAATAACTTTATAACAGTTTCGACGTTTCTATCACCAGTTATCTTGGTATTTTAGTACTGGATGTTGTTATCACAATAAAGTGACAGTGAAGATGGAGTCAACTTTTTTCTCCAATCAGTTTGAATAATTTTATGGCAATTTTAATATCCTGTTTTATAACATGTCTCCAAGGGCGTATCGACTGGGAAAATACAAATGGATAACTCCCTCGTCTCGTCTATCCTGAGTTTAACATAAATGTCAGATGCTCAGTCGGTGAACAAATAATAGTTATGATTGACAACAAATTACAGTAGCATGTACACATTATGTGTAGAGTGAAATTATTGAAGTACCCTTGTTCTTGAAATTAAGAAGTATCCGATGGATATTTAAGGATATCTTTTGTTGTTATTATCCAATAATATATGGCATATGGACTGATCATTCTCTACACGTCAGTTAAATTTTCATAATGCAAAAGAAAACCGTTGGAAATGTTCGTATAGTAGGGTCTATTGAATATTATAAACCACTAAAACAAATTAATAACTTTAACTGTCATTAATCTTTATGTCTTAGAATTTCACTGCGACTCTTGTCATGTTCAGACTTTAGGACAGCTGCGTCCACCCCGCTAATGTTCAATGCAAAATTTCAAATCTATAGGTCATTTCAGATAGAACGACAGACAAATCATACGGGAAAGAAAATATTATCCCCCCCTCCGGCAAACAAAAGGGAAATTATGTCAGCCTATTTAGTAATACACTTGAACGACGCTCAGCCAAATTGGACATGCACCATCAATTTATTCTTGTCTACTACGTAAGTTTTATACCCGATTTAAAATCTACAGATGAAATCTTTCTCGAGATATATAACTTGTCCCATGATTCACATCTTCATTCATTAAATTGGGTTCAATATGAGTGTTTAAATAATAGGTACAATTCCACATACCAACTCAAAATAAAATAATGTTGTGTTTTAGAGTAGTTAGGCTACATGTTTTGATATGTCACTTGTTTGAAAACGCTTATTAGTGTACTGGGTTTGCTTACCAATTTATTTATTCTGCTACTATCTCGTTGCTGTCATGGTTACTATTAAGACCGGTGTAAATATACACAATAACACTCAGCTAAATCCCATGGAGAGAAATGGACCATGATTGAACTCCTTTGTTGTTCCTTATATACAAATTGAGCGTCATGCACAATTTCAAGTCTATAGCTCAGTTTGTTTTCGAGATATCGTGCGGAAATACGACAGATAGAGAACTAGACAGACAGACAGAGAAACGGAAATAAAAGTTTTCCAGATCCTTGAGTGATAGGATTCGCTAAAGCTCAGTCAATTATGTATGTATCTACATGCAAGGAAAGGATATGATATACAGTGTAATTATCTCTAGGCTGTTATATCTGTTTGATTAGGTTGAAGCATTTAATATTTTTTAATTAAATATGAAAAATATTTATATTTTTGGATTATTTATTATTTTAGCGTACTTATATTTGTCTATTCATCCTTCCTTTTAATACACCAAGTTTGGTTTTGATTTTCTTCAGTATACAACCTAGTCAATACGTTTAAAAGGATATGCTTGTTAATACTAAAGCTATTACGTTTACTTCAGATAAATCATACTATATTAGTAATGACTAATCTGCCAGTTATGAATAATGCAGGGAGGAAGTAATTAATCACTTCCACTAGCCTATCTTCATTATTTACAATAACAGATGCGTTTATATGCAATCGATTATTTTTTCCACTGAATATATTCGCATAAGCAGGGTAGACGTAAACAGTATAATGGTTGTATTACGGGACAATATATTTCTTTAACATTGTTGTTGATGTCACTTGTAAAAGTGAAATTCTTCAAAAGTACACAAAAGATCAAACCCTTATTTTTGCCACATCCGTCACTCTTACCTTTTTTTTGTAAACAAATCTTATAATCTTGAAAAAGTGATGACCGGTTATTTTAATTCCGAATATTTAGGGCTAAACTAATCAAACATGTATACATAGGTGTATACAAAGATTGGCTAAAAACTTTGTTTGGGATGATCAGAGTTTGCAGAGGTTAGTCGTAAAAAGTAATTTTATCCATTGGTGCTTTAGAGAGAGTCAAATATATTTTGGAAATCCAGTATTTTAACACCATTATTACCTATAATTTACATACACAATATTTACAAAACACAATAATTTACTCTCTTAAATTATTTGCATGTATCAAAATAGAAATCATTCTTGATAATTTGCAAATGAAGTTTTGGGCACAATTAAAAGTCTACAGATGCAAGCTTTCTCAAGATATCGACGGACAATTAGACTACGTGTTGTGTTGCTGTGCCACATGTTAAAATGTCATATGATTACTGAGGTTAGTTTGTTAAGCAATTTATTTATTCAGCAATTTTCTCGTTACCATCATGGTTACCCATACGACCAATGCAGAATTGTTCGCTAACGCTCAGTAAAATCCCATGGAGTGACATAAACCATAAACGAACGCGATCTATCCTATATAGAGATGAAACGTTATGCAAAATTTAAAGTTTATAGGTTAGTTCATTCTCGAGATATGCAGACATACATGAATGAAATATTTCCAGCCCCTCGAGTATAGGCTTCACTGCCGCTCAGCTGGCAACCAATCATTTACTTTTTCATGTAAGTAATTAACATTAATAATTTGCAGTGCCATGGAAGAATTGCTACATTTTATTTGCCCGACGCATAAACTGTGAGGTTTCCTTCCACAAAGCTCGAGTTCTTGATTGTGTGTGCGAAATGACGTTCATGATAAATCTGGCGGAAAATTGAGACGTACAGCCTCTGACGGAGACCGGGAAATGAGCCTAGAGAGAAGTCGACTGGCGCGGCGATTTACTAAATGCGTTCTATCAATCTCTAAGGATATTTGAACGGGAATCTGGTGTCTATACAAGATACAATTACAGTAACTTGAAATGTCTTATATGACAACAGGCAATAAATTAAGAGTATGTCAGTTACTAGTGTCTTTGAGTTTTGTATGTGTTTGTTGTGGGAATTATGTTTAGTAATCAATCGAAATTTATACATTTGGTACTCTGGTAATACATTTTGGGAATCGTTTTTTAATGAGATGCAGATATGTGTAGCATCCCCCTCCTCCAACATACTCTAAAAATAGGAAGGAAATGTAGCCTACTAATATAAAAGGTATATAGAATAAGATTTATTGGCCGAAAGTTGCAATCTTAATATGTTTGGGAGTAAATCCAAAGTTAAAACAGTATATATATATATATATATATATATATATATATATATTGTATTGTATATAATTATATATAAGGCATTGCCAAAGATACACTTATGTTGATATAAACACAAAAACGCTTAAAACACAATAAATAAATAAAATTTAAAGTGGCTGTGTGTGTGCAGCAATTATTTAATTTTTTTTTAATATCGTAATTATGTGAATCAGGCCACGCGAATTAAGTTAAGTTCAAAAATATTAAGTGATAAAAATAATTAATGATATATTTAAAATGCACAAGAACAATAATTTATATACTTCTAAAAAAAGATGTCACACAAATTGTTCGGAGTGTTGATAAGTGAAGAAATTCAATAGTTTTCATTCTCAAGAGTGTTCGTTGAACATCTGACTGTTGTAAGAACTGCATATGTGTAATTATTATTTACAAAATACACATAATTGTATTATAAACATCTTTTCAAAACAAGATTATAGGTACATGAATTAGTCTATTTTTTCATACGGCCAGAATCTAATAGACAGGGATATAATTTGGAGAATAATTTGCGCAATAATTAAATATTGTGCTAATATAATGTTGTAAAAAGTTGAACATTCCATGTTTAAAACTGAATACTGTACTTTTTTTAAAAGGAGATACCAATCATCTTTTTAGCCTCATAGCTCATCCTCATGGTCTACTGTTCGAAAGTCTTATCAAATAAAAGGGGGTCGATCGACAGTTCTGATAAATAGTGCAATGGTTACAAATAGGATTTAACCTGCGCAATCTCTCAGAGTGCAAGTTCGACAAAAATCAAACGTTATCATTAAAAAGTTTGTTCTTTTCGATTATAAAAGGAGATAAATTATTCATGATATGATAACCTTGGATTGTAACCAAATACTTGAGGCAAGGAGAGTTTAGAGGCGGGACTGTTGGTCACGTGACCTCGACCATGCCACGCCGCGCCGTGACATTATTGTGCAGCTCTCTGAGCATTGGCAGTTCCGTCCTCTCGAATTACAGAGCCAATTCTTCCTTTCTGTCTGCGGCATTTTTACCAATGTTGAATCTGTGGTTTAAGGAATTACAAATCAGCCAATCTTCATTTACATACTCTTTATCGTTAAATGTAAGTCAAATTTAAAATCCCATTTTGAAGTTTTTGCCTACTTGACTCATAACCTTGCAATCATGTTAGCCTCAAGGCGTTCAAAAACCACACCGTAATTGCTCGTTTTGCTACTTTAATTAATGAAATATGTTTAAAAATATGATACTAGTATGTTAATTTCTCTAAATTATTAGTTGGGAATTTTACATTCTCGTTGTAGAGTTACAAATGCAGGTGTGAAGTCAGCACCTTGAAGTAAAATTTAATATTTTTCATTACACAGCGCGTCGAAATTAAAATTTTGAAGTATTTCCGCCTGCTTTACTTCAAAAAGCCACCACCTTCAGTGAACAGATGTTAAATTGAAACTGTCTATAATGCATATCCATATGTACAGGTGAGCTTTCCCTCGATTAGCTACTTTATCTCTGGCTGCCAGCTTGTTTATATTTTGATGTTATTTTTGTTTCCCTCATTGCTCAGACGAATATATTTAATTGACAATTTTGGTTAACATCGGTTGACTAAAGATGGCTTTCCGCAAGGAGGACGAAATATTTCAAGAACTCAATTATATGAGCAATTATACGGCGCTGTGTATACAGGGAAAAAGTAAACGTTATTTGTAAATGTTATTGATTCAGAAAATTTCTAAAATGACTGAAATTATGATTAAATTTATGCTAGAGCCCGTTCTACTCCCGCTGATTACCTAAGTACTAAAAATCACGAGAAGAACTTGGAACTTGAATGCACAACTCTAACTTGGTATCCTTGGTGTATATAAATACACAAGTGTTCAATCGTAAATATACGCATGTATAATCCTTGAATATTCGTAGTCTAGGGTAGTCAGAGCATCACCTTTGTGAAGAAAAAACTGTGAACCTTGAGTGTTCGATTCTAACTTGGTATTCTCTGTGCATGTAAATAGACAAGTGTTCAGACGTAAACATAAGCGTGTTTTGACTAGTCATGACTAACAGAGCAAAACCTGGGCTAAGGAAGAGTGTAACTATAATGTAAGAGTTTGATTCTTACTAGGCATCCTTGGTGAATGTAGATACAAAAGTGTTCATACGTAAATTTACGCATGTTTAATCCTTAACTAATCATGATCTGAGACTGCCAGAGCAACAGCTACGTCGAGAGAGCATGATGAAGGGTTAGTGTTTCATATATTCTTGACCACATCATGAAGCAGTTTTCAGTATAGTATAACTGGTTTGAAATTTTCTATTCCATAAAAGTTTTAATACTTATGGATGTTTTAAGTTAGGTTTTTCAAAGGATGACACTAAATGAGAACACTAAACATTTGCATTAGATTGATACCGGGAATGTAATAGTTTGAATGAAACAAAACCATGAAATATCTTCAAAGCAAAGAGTTTTAGCTCTTTAAGATGATGGAAAAATTGTTAAGAAAAAAATCGGTAATTTGTTATAGTTCAGTGATACAAGGAATTAGTAACACAGATTCCTCAGGTGGATAACTAACCTAAAAATTAGCTAGTAACTAGATTAATATAAACAAATTATACTAAAGCGTACTGACGAGCTCGTTTATTTATGTATAGATTGCAATTGTGTTACTAATTATCCACCTGAGAAAGAGTTCTGTTTGCAGATCACAAAACGTAGTGTTATCGATTTCTTAAATTCCTGACTACCGGCAAATATCCTAAAAAATTGGTTAGCCATTCCTGTTTGAAAATAAATGCTCTGAAAACAGATAACGTAGAAATCTTTCAGAATTTCAAAAAGAATTATTGCCATTTAAAGTTTCGGTAGTTTTCAAGTTTAAGTTAAAATTTATATAATCTTTTAATCATTTCCAAGAAATTGCAGTTAGAAGAAATACATATACATGATAAACACTTAAGGGGATTTATAATAAAGAACTACTTATGAAATTACACTCGTACAAAAACATGTAGTTTTTATGGATATTGGACAATATAACATTTTTCTTTATAAATGAGTGTCTTGGTGAATATGGTGATCATATAACTTACTACGTTAAACTTTTACAATTCCTTTTGGAATTACAAGAACATTTCTTTTCTTTTGTCTTTAGAAAAGGCTTCATAGAGAAGTCAAAATAGATTTGAATATTTTGTTCAAAGAAACATAACTTATAAAACAAATATTACAATGTTTGTGCACTAGGAAGTAGTTTAAAATCTAGTGATTGTTTTATAATCTTTCATTAAAAATAATAGAACTGCTCGCTCGACGGTGCGAAATTTAAATTCAATTTTAAATTAACACTGTTATACCAGGTTTACAAATGTGTCAATGTCAGGAAGCTCAAACTATTGAAAATTGGCAATTTCTGCATGACGAGGTTGAGCTATAGGAAAGCTAAAGGGGATGTTCTGTATTAAATATTGTAAGAAAAGTTCTTTGTGAAGCCCTTTTGGTTCTTTAAATTTGATAAAAATATTTTCCACAGAGCTACTAACAAATAAAACTACGCATGTAAATATGGTATGCACAAAGAACGGTAAGGGAATCCTTCTGGGGTAACTTTCTGTTAGACAATCCACCAGGAATTAATCATCCATCAGGTCGAATTAAAATGTACAGTGTGAAGTCATTATCCAGTTTTTCTAGAGTAATAGTTGGTCAAAGGCTACGAAACTGTAATTGATGGATTTCACAAGATCAAACCGAGCATCACTACCTCTCTCTCTCTCTCTCTCCTCTCTCTCTCTCTCTCTCTCTCTCTCTCTCTCTCCTCTCTCTCTCTCTCTCTCTCTCTCTCTCTCTCTCTCTCTCTCTCTCTCTCTCTCTCTCTCTCTCTCTCTCTCTCTCTCTCTCTCTCTCTCTCTCTCTCTCTCTCTCTCTCTCTCTCTCTCTCTCTCTCTCTCTCTCTCTCTCTCTCTCTCTCTCTCTCTCTCTCTCTCTCTCTCTCTCTCTCTCTCTCTCTCTCTCTCTCTCTCTCTCTCTCTCTCCAAGCGGGAAATGTGGTTCTAGGACACCGATCATATAATCTAGTATTCGTTCTTATTATATCTTTCTGTTCCGTAATCCCATTGTGTTCCGCAGGAGGGTTTCAATCCTGGCTGGATTATACCTTCCTGTTGAACCTACACTGGGTGCAGCAAAAACCGATTTTGTTCTGGGCAAACTTAGGAATAATGTTCTTTTAGGAATAAGTGAAATTTATAAGTTTCACATCCTAACAGAACAATCCTATTGTGTGGTTTTTATTCTAGTAAGAAGTTTCACTCGTGTTAAAATTAATATACTAACATTTTTGCACAATCTTGAACTTTACACAACCTCAATGTTCGTATGAGTGAAAGCAATCTCAATAAATAAAAGTTAACATTTTGCCAATAGATATTATTAGAACTCAATAGAAATAGTATTTTCAATGTGACTTTGCTACACAAAATGTTACAATGTTGCACCAAAATTATAACATTTAAGGAAATCTTAACCAACTACAATTTTCCATATTTACTATATTTAAAACTATTTTTCTTTTGTTTCCAATTTTCAATTGGAGAGCGAAGAATAGGGAATAAATTAAAGTTTTTATACATAAACCAAAATATATATTTGCACACGAATATTCCAACTACCTACTGTTTGATTAATACTATACCTAATATAGAAAACTTGGAGTAAACTTGTTATTTCAGCAAATATAAATAAACTCTTTTATCATACTTACAAACGCTTTATCATAGTACAGCGAAATAATGAAAAATGTAGGAACATTTCGTGTCTTTAAATCCAACAAAAAAACGCAATTAACCTTCTTTTCTTCACTATCTCCCATTTTCGCTAAGTTATTTATGGAGAAATTTGAGCAAAAAGCCTTAGATTTAACTCAGTTCTTATAAAAGATTTGGTGGAGGTATTTGGATGATGCATTTGTGGTTTATCCTCATGGAAACACTAAATTGAATGAGGGTTTTAATCATATTAATAGTATTTTTCCTTCCATCCGCCTCACAATGGAAGTGAAAGTCCAAAACAAGCTTTCTTTTTTTGGATATGTGTGTATTAAGAGATATGGCACATTCAAAACTATTCAAAATATATGCAACAGTTTATTATACTTTACAGTATGGAATAAGGGAAAAGTTAATGGTTTTGGCTAATATCATTAAATTACATTCATAAAAATACAAGGTAGAAGTACTCTACAACAGTTCCGTAACAGGCTTTGCAGAGGGCGCTACAACACAAGAGTGCGCTTAACTCAAATCTTGTCAGCAAATTTTATATTGACTTCCACTCGATTATGTTTTCCGTTTTCGAAATGAAAGTTAGACTTGCTTATATTCCATCTGATTGTACTTAGCATAAATTTATTTATTTTGTTTTTTTCTCGTTACCATCATAGTTACCGATAACACCGAAGTAAAAAATTTTCTAAGCTCAGCCAATTCCTATACAGTAATACGTATCATGAACGTACTCAGTGTTGCCAGTTTGAAGCTTCAAGTAAACTTCAAGTTTTAGGTCACTTCGCTTTCGATACATCGTGCGGTCAGACAGCAAAAATGGTATTTTCCAGGGACTAGAGTAATCAGCCAATTACAAGCTGGAGGAAAATTTTGTTTAATTTTTAGTATAATTACATTTGTTTTGGAAATATCTTTAGTTATCATACTGCATGAAGTTTGGATCAATGATTACTTCACAATTAATGGTTAAAATATTTATGTATATTGTTATAAATATCATATTTATAAATTGGTATGTAAATATAAATAATTATACATATAGATCTGATCGAGTAATATTTTACGTTGCATCGAGATTTAATTATAAAAACTGAAAAGTAGACAGGAACATTGCAGACATCAATTGATAACAGAAGAGATACTACAGATGATGTCAAAAACAAAGGCAACCTACTAGATCGGGACCCGAAAAGTATTTCTTATTTATTAAGCTGTCTGCATACTAGCCTTACTGCCTTGTTATCAGTATTAGTTGTTGTTATCAGTGGTTGTTGATGTTATCAGTTTGCACAACAACCAGCCCATATATAATTATCAGGTACATTGGTTATGGTTGAAGAGATTAATAAAAGTGATAAGAAGTGTACGATAACAATGGAGCTTGTTAGTGGATACGAGTGAACGAATTGTCAGTGGTACGCTTATATCTTACAAGTTATTGCAAAAAATCAAGGCCCGATTTTATTTAATACCGTCTGAAGGCCGGGCACCCAATTAAAGTTTTCAGTCCACCTCCATATACAAAAGGTAGGAGGAGTACGCCTCACCATTTGTTGCGTAACAACTAACAGGATTTTCTCATTTAACGTAAAACGTTTGCTGATAGCTGTATGCTACAGTGTCATATGATTAAGTACAGTCTGTTTACAAAGTTGCTAATTCTACGATTTTCTCGCTGCCAAATTGTTTACCCAAGGGGAACAATGTTCGCATACCGCTCAGCCAAATTCCATGGAATGACTTTCAGTATGTTTTTTTTGTAAAGAATTGAAGCATCATGAAAAATTGTAAGTCTACAGGTATGTTCCTTTTCGACAAATCGTTCGGACACACAGACAATTATGTTTTGCCAATGGCGCATTCTAGTGATATTGATTCTAGCAACGTCGAGCGTGGCTGCTGCTTGGATGGTTAACCGTTGAGCGATCCTGTCCTTGGAAGCAGCCTGCCTGTCCGCTGGCGGTACGGAAGTCACTTTTAAGGCGTTAGTGCTCAGGTTGTGTCCCCTAATGGGGGCCCTAAATTCGTCTGGTAAAAAAAGACATTAGTTTCTGTACGTTTTTTACAGATAGACAAACATAAATTAAATTATTCCAGCCCCTACCTGCGTTACAGCTTAGCCAATTATTTTGTAAAACATTTCTTCTCGGCTACTTCACAATAAAGACTCTTCATTAAAACTATCTAAATGGTAACGCATGTTTATCCAGGTTATGACTCATATAAAGCACAATGAAGTATTTAAAAACTCATACAATTAAAAAATACATTTATTTCATTGCTACTATTTAACTGGTAGGCCTATAAGGCTTCAATATAGTGAAGCTTTTAAATTTTTGAAAGAAATATATCAACAGGCCAACCATTATTGAGGAACTGAGAGTACATTCTTAAATTTGTGTCAAAGTACGCCCACCCGCCCACCTGTGCGTTAACTCTTGCTAGAAAGGTTATAGTGACTTGAAACTTGGTACATAGGTTCCTCTTGGTTCCATTAAGAACTATTGATTTTTGGGGTCAAAAGGTGAAAGGTTACGTTTATTAATTCGATATTATGCTGTATCATAATACTGTCGGCGTTGTATACATTAAAAATCAAAATTAATAATGCGTTTTAAATTTAAAAATTTCAAGATAACAGAGATTTATAGCAGTATATTATTATCCATATTTTAGTTGTTTTGCGAACGAAACCCAATGATTAGAGTTGATCCAACGAGAACCAATGTTCATCGATAACAAATAGGATTTTAAAAATATTTGAAAGCTGGGTGTATTGATAAGTAAGTGAACGAAATCTAGTGGATAGAAAAAAAGTGTATTAAGCGGATTAATTTTTTTCTCGTGGATTTTGTTAATTTACATACAAGTTGTCATTGACATCGGGGAAAGATTCAAGTTCAGTTAACAATCCCTGGAGAGGGACCCGGTCACGTGACAGGACGGACGAGAGGTCTGCCTGATTGTGGACATAGTAACGAGGTACTTGTGGAACTTCGTAATGACATCAAATTCTGACTCTCGACACTCTGTGTAAGGGTGACACGTCATAATGAGGACATCCAAGTCCTATCTGTCTATTAACACCTTAAATTTTATCCCTCATAATTCCATTTTGTAATCTGTGAGCGTTTTTAACTTTTTAGATTAAATTCATAGATAGTAGCATTGAATCTGGTATCCAATAAAGAAGTGTGCGCGGTGCGTGGTGGAATGAGGAGATATTATTTGTGGTTCTGTTATTGCTGTATATGGCTGACCGATTTCTTTACTTTTAATGAATTCAATGAAAGGAGAAGTAAACCACACCGCGTTTCGCATAGCTGGCTTCGTTGCATGCACAATGTCAAGTCTACTAATTAAAATCATGAGATGTCCTTCAGACAGACCGATGCAACGATCCAGATAAGAAATATCTACAGCCTCTCTCTCTCTCTCTCTCTCTCTCTCTCTCTCTCTCTCTCTCTCTCTCTCTCTCTCTCTCTCTCTCTCTCTCTCTCTCTCTCTCTCTCTCTCTCTCTCTCTCTCTTCTCTCCCTCTCTCTCTCTCTCTCCCTCTCTCTCTCTCTCAATGTATCTCTCCCCCCTATTGTATATGCAACTAGATAGAACTAATTCTGTTTACATCTGTTTAGATCTATATCTAGATCTATTTAGAAGCAAAGTGTCATGCAAAAGTTAAATAGTAATACTTTTGTTAACTCGGATTTTATAGCAGTGAATACACCACTGCACACTGTCACCAAGTGATGATTTATGTGTTAGAGTAGTTAGACTGTAATATGTGTTAATATGTCACATATTTAAAATGCCATATGATTGTTATCAGTTAAAAAAAATTACTTATTCTGTAATTTTCTTGTTTCCTTCACGGTTACTCAAGGAAAATGTTCGCTAACGCTCGGACAAATCCCGTTGAGTGCTACGCACCATAATCAAATACAGTGTTGTCTACCTATAATAGAAATTACGTTTCATAATAATGTATAGGTTAGTTCTTTCTCGAGATATCGTTCGGACCAACAGACGGAAATTAAAGTTTTCAGCCCCACCAGTGATAACTTACGCTAACACTCAGGCAATTATTATTTAATTCTTTACAATGTCAGAAGAGATATGGAAGAATACAGGATGAATGCGTAAGGGAGACCTGTATAATCCTTCTACTTTTACTAGTCTAGCCTTTCTAGACAACAACACTTACGTTTAGAAATGAATTTAAACTATAGAAACAGTAAAACATTTTTATCCAACATTTATTTTATAATCTAAAGGCTTAAAAATAGTCACTTTATTTGACCCAACATGTTCTTGTCTTAAACTATGACGTTGTTCGTCTGTTTGTAGTTGCTACTACTATTGAAAGAAAGATCACCTATATACTTGCAATTTGGTATATAGATTCCTCATGGTCTAAGAAACACTCTTATTAAATTTGGGGTCAAAGTTTTAAAGGGCTAACCATCCGTCTGTATATCTGTGCAATAAAACTTGATAGAAAAGCCCTAGAGACATGAAACTTTGTATTACGGTTTCTCTCAGTCCAAGAAAGAACTGTATTGATTTTAATTCAAAAGTTAAAGGACCATCCGTCTGTCTGTTGTTTCTCTCTGATCCGTCGATATTTCCTTGTAGCGCTTTATTTTGAAAGATTCCAAGTTTGAATGTGTAGACTAAATGGACCAGTTTGCCCGATATATAAAATTTAATTTCAATAAACATTGAATCACAAAAAGTACTTGCTCAGCCGGGACTCGAACCCGGATCTCTCACTTGCTGGGTGAATGTGCTACCACTACACCACAGAGCCCTTACTTTTTATGATTAAATTATTTCATATTTGGCCGTATCTGTCACACATAGCCGAACTAACATATGAACGGAAGACCAAATACCTGTCAAACAACTTTTACTTACATTAATTAAATTTATATAAATGGCAAGAGCCGAATTTAATTTCAATAAACATTCGAGTCCAGGCGGAGCAAGTACTTTTTGTGATTCAATGTTTATTGAAATTACATTCGACTCTTGCCATTTATACAAATTTAATTCATGTAAATAAAAGTCGCTTGACAGGTATTTGGTCTCCGGAAATATCTTAGTTTAGTTATTGAAACACACATGTGAAAGATATAGCCAAATAAAAAATAATTGAATCGTAAAAAGTAAGGGCTCTGTGGTGTAGTGGAACACACTCACCCGGGAAGTGAGAGATCCGGGTTCGAGTCCCTGCGGAGCAAGTACTTTGTGTGATTCATTGTTTATTGAAATTAAATTCGGCTATTGTCATTTATACAAATTGAATTTACATATTTATTATATATTTATATTTATTTATAAAGGACTAAATTGGGCAAATCTCAAATTCCTCGAGGGTAAGAAAAACCGGTCACAGATTTCCAATAAACAAGAAAAAAGCCAGTTCTATTCACCATAACAATTGCTTTGAGGATTTTTATCAACAAAAACAAACTATAAGTAAAATTAAACCTCGTGATAATTGCTCAAGAAACGAATTTAAATCTAAGGAATTATGAATTGGCACATTCCATAGATTTAACTTTTCCTAATTTACGGTATACCACTTTACTCTTTAGATACTTATCAAGGACATTTCCTCAATTATAAAATTGTATTAAATTATTTAGCGTTAGAAATCAAAAGTTATCAAATTTTATAGAACATTTCAACATTTGTTTTAACAGTGGTTTCTTCTTTTGTTTGTTAATTTTTTACTATGTACTTGAAAAGGTTGTTAATATACCGAAATATTATACGATTAATTACAGTTTTCTTTCAAACTGTTCTGATAATATACATAAAATAGGTATATGTATATACAGTATTTTGTGCCCTTCTCTCCTCGTTTCTAATGACAATACCGGTTGACCTCAAGGGATATAATTCCCACAACGTAATACATGCGGAAAGGTAATATTGTAACTTAATCTATCAAATGGATACAAAACCTATTAGCCTCAGTCAAAATCAAATCAAATCAAATCAACATTTATTCCTTAAACAAATGCATACTTTAGAAATACAAATTAAAATACAGGAATAATCCCCGCAAAGACTGTAGGTCTGTGAGCGGGGAGAGTTCAACGGAACAGTTGCACACATTAATCTAAAAATACAAAATAAAAAAACTTCTTACACATGGTACTTAATTAAATATACATTGTAGGTTTACAATTTAAAATAATGTTAACTAATATAAATATATTCTAAAGTATATAATAACTTTGTACTATTTAAAATATTTAGATTATCAAGTTTGGAGTATCCATCAGAATATGCGATGCTGACATGTTACTAGTAATTATACTAAAAGAAAATAAAATTATGTTAAAAATAAGGAGAACGCAACAGCCTCTCAGCAGCCTCCCAGCCAATGCGGTACAACCGTCGACTCACCCTCTGTTTGTAGACAGCCACACTTTCACTCTCCATTTTTAATTCCACTGGCAAGTTTCTAAAGATGATTTGAGCAAGATAAAAAGAGTTAATAAGTTCTGAACCATGATTTAATTTAGGGTTAATGAATCCGTAGTTAGTCCTGTGCTTTGTTGTATAGCCATGCTGTATTTCTCATAAAATTTCAATCTTATTGATTTTGATGTATAATAATAAATTTATACAAAAACATCAGTAACAAAAATATCAGATTAATAACTTTCACTTACAACCCCAAGAACTATCATGAAGCCGTTTTTACGCCAAATAAAGAAAACAACTTTAGGTACATTTTCAGGGAGGTGTAAAGGGATTATAAATGAGTGCTAGGGTCAGCCAGACGGCACGCCCTACTTCCAGGTCTGCGAAGGGTTGCGGGGGGGAGGGGAAGTTTTATCGCTCCGGGGTTCAAACTTGAGCAAACTTCGAGAGGAAGCGCAAAGTTGCTAACAGTTCTCCAAACATGCTGATGTGCGCTTCCCTAATGTGATGATCTGTTCTTGGCAATGTTTGCACTCGCGCCGGGTCCGGGGAGTCGTGGAACTTAGCGGATCTAATATTTCGCTCCAATTTCGCTAATGACCGAATGTAAAGTCTGAATGTAAATTATCTACATACAATTAATTATTACGTTGATTATTCGACTAAAATAAATGTGAAGTTCCACGAAAACGAGCCCCGAGTCATGGAAATCGAGTTGGAAGACGAAATGTATGAGTGCTTCTAGTATTAGGAACAAAACGTCGTATACAATTTTTATTGTAGAGTGATCCAGTTGTAATTTAATTGTATTACTCTGACAATTTTACTGCGTCATTCTGTTCAATAATTTAATTGATTTTACAAGTTTCATATTTTGTGTTTTTTTTTTTTATGAATGTTTACTGGCATATCGGATGAATTGTTTTACGCGATATACATTCAAAAAATGATAGTAGACACAAAATAAAGCAAAACGGTTCATATAAACGTATATTCTATCTCACTTCGTTTAATGTCTGTCTGTCCATAAAACTTACCTAATAATATCACCACAAAAGATCATGATTATAATACAAGACAGAGAGACAGACTTACATACCCAATCCATAGAACTAAATTATTTGAAATGTCCCCTTATTACAAAGGACTAAAATTTTACAATAAAATTCCAATATCTCTATTCTCTTTGCCTCCAGAAAAGTTCTCTATAAAATTAAAACATATCTTAATAGAGAAAGAATATTATTCAGAAGCTGATTTTCTAAATGATGCAACCTTCATTAATTAAATTACCCCCAAACATATCAAAACATTTTAATGTATATATATATATATATATATATATATATATATATATATTAAAATATTTATATATACATATATATTCCACTGTATTTATTTTGTCACTAATTATTTTTAAATGTGTTTTATGTTTTGTAAATTATTTTATTTTAGGATCATAATAGCTACATCTATCTTTATTTAATTTTAATATGAATTATAACCTGTACCTGTACCATTAGAATTTAATGTTTTATGTACATACTGGATTACTGTTTGTGCGATTAATGTTGATTATTTATCAATGAATTATTAATTATGTTTATAACTTTTTTTATTAGGATTAGTATATTTTTAACTATATTGACGAGTCACCTGTTCATTGTAGATATTATCTACTACAATTATGTAACGTTAAGTGACATAAATTTCTGATTCTGATTCCATATGAACTATTATCTAAAGATATCACATCTCAAAAACAATTTGTGGGAATGCCCTAAACTTGGTATTTATGTTAATCAAAGGATCCTTAACCAAAAATTAAACAATATCACTTTCCATTTCTAAATGTCGATATGTATGTAATAGTTTTAAAAATAAATAACTCGAAAACTGTTATTCCTACTGCAATTTTACAAGACTAATGTTTTGTTGAAAATTTAATTAAAAATCCAAAGGTTCCGTATTAGTTTAAATTTGATAAGAATAAAAGAGTAGCGGCTATTTTACGAATGAGATAGTAATAAACCTCCACCCGTTAGATCCAAATGGTTTTTTTTAAAGTATGGGTTTCAGCATCATAAACCGTAGTTTTTAATTAAAATAGAACATTTACACAAGCAGGTAAATTAATTTATTACATAGATCCATCAAACTTATTTATCTGTAAAAGTTGAGCAGGTATGGTCAAAAAGTTCACGTTCGTAATTGATTTGAGGAGACGGTTCACATTCAACAGTGTTTCAGATCTTTCCTTACAGACTTTGGGTGCTGTTACTTAAACCCATTAAAATGATGCAAATTTTATGTATTAATACAGGCCTAGGTTTTCCTAGGATTAAAAAATGTTGACACGTCAAAATATCAAAGTAAATTTCACAAAAACTATGGTAGAACGACAGCAAAAACAATGCATAGATACATAAATTGCATTTTCAGTTCCAAAACGCAATACATTTGGTTATTTGCTAACAAGCAAATGCATTGTTGTGCATAACAATGACGGGCTGGTAATGATTACTAGCGCACTTCTGAAGTGGAATAAAATTAATTCTAAACATACACACGGTTTTACCCTAATAGGGACATCACGATCCCTTCTGATATGCCATCTAAAAAAACATCTGGGATTATGTAAAAAACTATTTTATGAAATAACTATGACTGTATTCCTATCTTTAATACCTGTGGAGCTAAGCAAACACTAGGGCAACACGGCGATAAGGAAATTATATCACATTTGATCACGCAGTTTCCGAAATTTCAATAATATCTTGAAAAAAAAAGAAACACTTAAGAACTTCTCTTATAATTACGAGAAATGGCTTTCCCACACGTGCAAACCCTATCCAGGACTTACTTTTATTCAAAAAATAAAAAAAATATTTTCTGATCCTACGTAATACAATGAACGTTTTGTTTAACATGTTGATATCTCCGGAAAATTTGAATTTTGTGAAATTTGACGTTAGCAAATGAATATGACGGGTGTGTTGATACCAGATGAAATTTGTTTAACTTTATGTTCATAATTGAATCAAATAGATACAAATATTACAATCACTGTGACTAACCATTTATGAAGTTATACATATTGAACCGATGTAAAATAAACGATGACATAGTACGAGTATTAAGTCCTGGTAGTATTACATTTTTTTTATTAAAGGAACAGTACTCAAAAATTTGTAAAAATATTTTAGAGACACTACTTAGAAATCATATTGTACTATTTATTAGATCGAAGAAAAGATGACAGTATGGTATTATTAAAATCATGAATACATGTCTTCCCTCGTTTACTGTTGCTAATGAAATACATAGAGGAATTAAAGCTGAGAAACCTGCTACCTCGTACTGACTATTACCAATTTTGCTTATCTTTTTGAACATTTTGTTATTATTTTAACGTTTTTAAATTTGACTTTAATGCAGTAGGTAAACTAAAAAACGAAGGAATTATATGAGTGGATAAACTGAATGTAGTATAAACAACAATCGAACCGTAAAAAATTATCATGGGAGTTTTTTCTCAGACGAAGGGATAAACTGTAAAGGCAGAGCGAGAAAAGTAACTGTATCTTCATGAATGGTGCTTCAGTTAACCCTGTTTACTGTCTTTTTCATTTTTAGGAGAAATTTTATTTATTTTAAAATTAATTACAAATAACTTAAATTATTCTTTTAGAAAAAATTCCAACCATACCAAAGCTATTCATTTTGATGTTTTGCAATTTGTTGTATTTAACTCTCGACAAAATCACTTAGGGATTATTATCTCTTAGGGATTTCCATTTTGAGTAGATTTACATCTCATATTCAAGACAAAAATACTCGGTTTGACTCAGATAAAAAAATAAAAATAGAAAATTCTACTATGGTTTGAATCAGTGAGTATAGTTCCCTCCCTGCTTATCAAACATCCTTATCAAAATTTTTCAAACATAGTTGAGGTTAATTATAAGTCAAATTATTTATAAAAAAATTAAAGATGAAGGAAGATTGCTCATAAAGATAATTTTATTTGAAAGCCCCATATAGGATATGAGTGAGTATAGAGAGTATAATAGGAGTATATATACTTACAATAAGGGCCAGCCTTCCGCGTAACGGCAGAGCTCTGGACACCAGGAGCGATGACTGACTGACTGAGTAGACCCTTCGCTCCTCCTGTAGTATACACTAGACTGTTGGCCTCCGAGGTGTTTTGCGTGCCTTCTTACTACACCGGCCGTCACTCACCCTTCCACACTTTCTTCCTTCTCCGTTTCCTCTTCATCTTCTTACTATCCGTTCTTTCCAGCCCGTTCCAGTCTAGATGCGAGACAAAGGTTGGGTGATTAGTGGGGAATAAAATGTTGTAACTTAATATCTCCTCTTTTATACGTAGTAAGGTCAACACTATCTTTTCCATCCTACTATTTTGTCATCACAGTAAACTACAAAAAAGTGCAGAAAATATGAAATACACGAACTGGAAGGATTAGAAATAGACTAATTTTTGGATAAGGAACAAATCTGTAACTGATTATCCATTGGCAGGAAAATTAATATTGTATCTGACTTTTCTTGAAGTAAAATTTTCCTTACTAAGAAATTGATCAGTCACCTTAGTTTTGGTGAAGTTTTTGAAAAGGGTTAAAAATTTGAAGTGATAAGTTGTATCTCAAACTATAAATTTTCTAGCTTAATACACTTAAAACCGACCGTCAGAACATAAATAACAGTTATATTATCGTAAGACACTTAGATAAAGAGACAGATTTGCCATTGCAAGGAGGTGTATGGTTAGCTGACACTGATCTAACGTTTATTTACTTATCTGTAGTTAGTTTTACGTCCATAAAGCTAAGAAAGGTATGATCCATGAAAAATGATAGTTTCATATTTGTAATCATTTTGGAATCCTCATATTTTGATCTCCACCCAAAACAGCACGAATGTTGGTTATTTACTTTCTGAGAGGAAATTTATTTATGTATTTGAAGAAAAGCCAGGTTGTGTGCTAATATAATGCAAATAAACTCTCAGGTCTTGGAATATGGGTCGTGCTGATCCTTCCTCTGCGTTTACTCGATTTCGTATACATAAAAAAACCCCAAAATTCGACAACAGTTTCCTTAAATGGCTCACATGATGAAAATACATTTTCCATAAAAATGTATTATCAATTTGAATATTTATACATAATCCAGTTTTCTAATAAAAAAAACAACTTCGCGAACCTGTAAAAAGTTTAGTAGCAAAATCAAGTAAGACATGATTTTAATTTTAGAACAAAAGTTATTAAAAGTTGATCCCTCACAATCTATTAATGACAAGATTTTAGAGAGTGGACAAATATTTATCAAATTCAGTTCAATAGTTTCGGAAATATCGGTGGACCAACGTAAGAAAGAGGCATAAAACAGATAATGTAAATTGTGAGTAATGCTCATAATTGTAAAGAATTTTAATTTAATGGTAGGATGACTAATAGTGTAATGTTTTAACTCGATGGGTATTATCATTTTGTACCTATTTTATAAATGCTTATGTCCGTAAAATACCGTAGAGCTTCATCACATTATATTACAAGTGCTTTCAATAAAAAAAAACCACGAACTTCGGCTTTAATATTCCACCACACTGGACTAAAATATTTCAAGTCCTACTGAAATCACTGGAGCTATTCTATCAAATATCGTGGAGTGTTGCAGTCAAGGTTAATTTATTCATTAGCACTTATAAAGCCTGTTTCAATCTCCAACTTCAGAGTCTCAAAATACTGCTCTTTAAACTTAAAGTCCAATTATTCGAAAATGGATCAGTAGATTAGAATAATGTATCTGTGACTCACAACTATCACAGTAGCGTTTGATATGTTATTTATGGATTTGACTATGAAGTTCCAGTTATTCAACTGGAAATGCGTGCAAAACCGCTGGTAATTGTAAATACATAAAACACGAACAGACTTTAATTCAGCTCTTAACGGTTTGTTTTTGGTTATATTTCAAATAATGTATAAAAAGAAGGTTTGTACTTATACATTTTTGCATTGGATTCATCCCAAAAAGGCGCATCGCCTTAGAGTTTGGGATGTTCAAAAACGCAGGTCACAATGCTATAGGTACATTCCTAACATATTCAATGTTTATTAGGTATTGTTCATAATTTAATTAGAGGGGCGGTAAACTTCTGAGTTATCAGTTCAGTTATATATGTTAAGTGTAAAAAAAAGAAAATTAAATACGATTTTGCGTGATGTATTTATTCATGTATAATGTTTATCCTATGATCATAGATTATCAGCTTTATATCTATAATTATAGGTATATAATGGTGACTAAAGTATTTTCCTAGAGTAATTTTACTAACATGAAAACTCGTGCTACAGACAACAACAACGATCTTCTCGAGAACGTTTCTTTCTTATGACAAATTGTTATGAAAAGATATAATCCGCTGCGACTAAATAAATATATGTTGCATTGTTTACTTTTTTGAATGGTTAAACTATTTTTTTGAATTTACCCACAAATCCCCAAAGTGGGAAGACGAATTTAAATTTGTACTACAAGTTTCTGGAAATTGAATCCCGACCTATTATAGGTCAAATCGAAAAAAGTGATTATATAATTTGCCTCAAGTTTAGTAGAATACAGCATTGTCTAAATGCTACGTGATATCTTTACAGCGTGATTATGTTTATGCTACGTAACGTACTGGTTGAATTACAAGATGTTATTGTACCCATAAAATAATTAAAATTAACTCCAAGCTATTACATTATTGCACGTCTTGCACGTCAGAAGCGCGGACGTGATGTGGTCTAATTCCCAAACAATAACGACTGTCCTGCACGCGTTTTCTGGTTGTTTGAAAACTTTGCTCGTCATTGAAAACTTTTATAATGGCATCTATTCCACTTTTATTAGATATGTGAAAGTAATTGTAAGATATCCTCATATGCGGAACCAATTCCGTTGAGCGTCTCGCAGGAAGTTTAAAGGCCAGCGGGTGGAAACCATGAAGCTGAAGGGCAAAACAATACGTAACAACATCGATATCTTTACCACAGTGCTCGGCACTTGGTTCAGTAGTTTCCAAGATTGTAATAATTGCTGTAAATCCTTAAGAGAAGTGTCATCCTTTTGTGCATCATTATTAAAAAACAGTTGACATATTGACGCAATTATGATTTATTACTTTAAAATTATCTTTTAATTCTCTCAAAGACTAAAGATTGCACTCTTAAGGGCTTACACAATTTAAATTAGTTCTCTCTCATGAGAATCGGATATATTTTCCAATCAAAATTTGTACCCAAAAAATCTCGATCAACCGAAACCTGATTAACCGAATTTCCGGATTAACCGAATTGAGTATAAGAAAACAGATTTTTAATTACACAAATAAATAACGATTGCTACAAAAAATGCAGCGTATAGTACATATCTTATATACACTTATAGGTGTAATCTACAAGCATGCGGATGTGTTTCACTATTAAAAGGACAATTTTCTAAATTATTCAGTATTTCATCAAATGCATTTTTACTGGGTAAAAAAAAAAAACAAAAATCATACGTTCTGTAAATAAAAATACACAACAACCCACCCTTGATCTTGTTCGCCAGAAAACTAACCCATCCAAGATACCTGAAAAAGAAGATTTAAACCAAATGTGAGAAAATTTGGTTAAAATTGTTACCTGTAAAATGTACACAAATCTTTGAATCTTTAAGTAATCTTTTAGTATCTTTAAAAGACTGATCACCGCCTGGCTGGTGGAGGTGGGGACTGATTACGCGGAGCTGCTAATCTGCCCTGAGTATGCATGAATATGTCAAATTGCTGACTGACATCATCTACACAAGCACTGCGTCTGAGCTGGTCTCCCTCGTCCATGCGAGTATTGAAATATTAAAGTATTAAAATATATGCAAAGCCCATACATTTTTAATTGAATTTATTTTAAATTGAACTTTTTATCCTATTTAAAATTAATTTAAATCCGGGGTTTTATTATTAGTTCATACTTTATTTTTATGTTTTAATTCATTAATGTTTTTAAATTGTTTTTTATGATAAAATATTTTTTATAAAGTAAATGGTCAAAAACATCTTTGAACCTACATGAGGAAGAAAAGTATTTCTGTAGTGCTAGTCAAATACGGTGGTTGATGTATTAAGTGTAGTTACAACTATTCTGTAGCAGTCTTAGTATGCACTTATTTTTATTAACGTATACTGTACATATATTTCTAAATTTATTTTGTTCTTTAGTGTAATGTGTTTCTTTTTTTATCTTTCTTTCTGTCTTTATATATATATATATATATATTATATATATATATATATATAAGTCATTTGACAGGTATTTGGTCTTCCGATCATATGTTAGTTTAGTTATTTAAACACATATGTGAAAGAAAAAGCCAAATACAAAATAATTGAACCGTAAAAAGTGAGGGCTCTGTGGTGTAATGGTAGCACATTCACCCGGCAAGTGAGAGATCCTGGTTCGAGTCCCGGTGGAGCAAGTACTTTTTGCGATTCAACTTTATTGAAATTAAATTATATATATATTATGTAGTAAGCGCACAGTATTTTAATGGAACTCAGAGCCACGCACAGGATTCGTCCCATGTAGCTCTTTATTCATATTGTAATGTGTGATTGATTGGCAAATAAAGACTTTCTGATTCTGAAGTACCTGTATAAAGCCTATGATCGATGCACATGTTTGAGTACTGTTAGAGTGAATAATTCATTTTCCCTGTAGGAATTTGAAGTATATATGAGAATAATGGGTGAAATAAATCCTGTTTGGAGTACGCCACATTAACGTCGCGCAACGGACGTCGCTCATGTCTATTTCATGAAAGGTAACGTTCATTGTATAAAAATGAAGCTTGATACAACATTTCTAGCCTAAAGTTCTGTTCGTTTTCAAAATATCGTGCGGATAGACAGACTGAAATAACATTTTCCAGCCCCTCGAGTGATAAGCTTCGCTAACGCTCACCAAATAAAATTGGATTTCTCTGTTTAACTCAACCGGTGAAATGTTTGTTAGGGTATGATGTAAACAACGTTTGAGTAGATCGGTTATTTGTTCGTGTCTTCTCCAACCCTGAAATAGATCTGAGAAACATGCATGTTTTGGTTGTGTTAAGCTCTGTTTATACAAAGACCGAACAATATTTTTAAAACCGCTGAGCGTACAGTAACTGTAGCTGCAGGCAATACGGCCAAACACCTGATCTTCAAAGTGTCTTTTATCGGTACTTCTACATTGAAGGCCGTCTTGTGACTGGTAGATTTAAAAGGATAATGTAGTTTGATTGTAAACATGTTCATACATCATCTTAATTTTTAATTTAAAGCGTGATTGGTTATTATGCTTAAAACATTAATAGAATCTTTTACGAAAAAAATATGTGTGTAGGCAAAATACGTATTTAAAGAGGGAAAAGATTATTTTCTGATTGACTATTTTCTGCTGGTATCTCCTCTCTCTACAGTGTCAATTGTAAGTTTGCTTGCATTCACATTATTTTAATCTGTGATTATTTTCTCATTCTCTCTCTCTCTCTCTCTCTCTCTCTCTCTCACACACACACACACACACACACACACACACACACACACACACACACACACACACACACACACACACACACACACACACACACACACACACACACACACACACACACACACACACACACACACACACACACACACACACACACACACTATCTCTCTCTCTCACTCTCTCTCTCTCTCTCTCTCTCCCTCCCTCTCCCTCCCTTCCTTCTTCCTCCCTCTCTCTCTCTTTCTCTGTCTCTCTCTCTCTCGCGCGCGCGCGGCATGTGTAATTACAATAGAACGTCATTATTTTTGCGATATTTAATATTCTCATCCTCATTTGAACTCATGCATTATGAAGTCATAGCTAATTTGTTTTAGTCTATTTGTACACCTTTATTCTATATTTGTCTTTGTTTGTATCATCATCCTCACGCTTACTAGGGTATAGTTTTAGTACAATTTATGTTCCGCATAATTAATTCGATTTATTATAAAAAGTACATATAAGATTTTTATTTTTATATCTCTGTGTCAACCCAATGATTTTCTGTGAACTCCGATCCACCCATAGGCTTAATCCCATGTGGGATCTTCTCGTGCATTGCCCTTTATTGTTATGTTCATAAATCTATGAGATAAATAATGAATTTGAATTTGAATAATTTTGATTTAGCTACCGCCATGTGTAGATTCGAAATACAATTTTTGTTGCGCAGTAGTTCATAGAATGAAATGTGATTTTTGACAGAAATAATATAGGTGTTGGCTCTGGTTAGTTTCTTTATGATGTAATACGTGAAAAAATTGAGTTGTTAAAACACAAATACCGTATGGGTCCTCAGCCCACTGTGGACCGGACCACCTTGAATTTCACACTGATAGACAAACCGATAGATAGCTGTAACTGTCGCGGTTACAGCACGGCGGCCCGTGGTACGACGCGTTCGTCCATTTAAATTAGTTTTTTTTGCAGCCCTGGAGAACCTCTTTTTGCCACAGATCGGTGCCGTTTTATTTTCAACCAAAAACGATCTTTGGCAATATATAAATAATATTATCACTTGGCTTGCGTCAATGTTACATCACTACAGCAGCCTTGTCATTGACGTTGCTTGTGCGATTTTGTGCTACATCGTCGTAATACGAGGTCACGTGATACGTATTACATCATCCACGTTGTTTCTTCGTTTCAAATAAATAAAGGCATTTCAAGTCAGGTGTGTTTCATTCTATTAGAGTATTAATTCGTAGTTATCTTTTGTTGTCGAAGTTTCTTTAGTAGCTGATATCTTACAAGTCTTGTACTCAAATATTCGGCCACGCGTAGTATATATACGTACTCGTTATACGACAAGTACTTTAGAAAATAATCAAAGTTATATGAAATTAACTGTGTTACATTCCATCAGTTTATGAAGATGTTAACACTATATTTTTAATCAGAGTCTATTTCACGTGAAACATGTCTTTAACTTGGGTGTTTTTAATTGTATAACAGGCTTAATTAAATTATATCATAGCAAAATTGAGGTTAAGTGGTGGTTAACTTTATAGTCCTAACTTCGCCTCTAATAAAGACATTTTCATTTAATTTCACCATCTTAATGGTTCCTTTGTGTTGAGGTGGCAGTCTAATTTGCACTGATTTTAATTATACCAATTTTTGGTTCATAGAAAATCGATATTATTTAATTCCAAATTAAACCTATTCAAACTATCCATTTCACTGATAAATGCCCCTGTCCTAGGAACGGGGTAGTTCTTTTGAAACAAACCGTATTGTTTTAATTCAAAAGAACTAAACTTTCGCAAAGCGACGTTTTTAGTTTATATAATAACACTAACTTGTCTACATTTTAAAGTATTTATTTTGTCTATTAAGAAAGCGTCGTTATGTACGCGTGAAGATTCGGTCCAAGTTCGGTCTAAATAATGCAATATTCCAGAGTGAATCCACTTAGATTGAACAATTAAGCTTTGAGAGGACAGTAAAAGAGACGTTAACAGAGGAAAGTTTCCAACGACTATGACAATGCTCGAGACCACAGATGATCTTAACGGCCTCCGCAATCCTGCCAACTTTGTCATTACACAATAGTAAGAGTTATACTTTTAATTACCTTTTTATTATTGCTTTCAATACACTAGTATATCGTAAATTATTCTCGAATTCTGCATAAAATGTAAGAGGAGTATTATTTTATTCTATGTAAAGCATGCTTTCTGGTTTGTTTTTATAATGCATATGCCAACATAGTGAATCTAAATTCAGTAAACATGCAGTAAACATGCTTCTACATGTAGAAGTTAACTAGTTATAAACCTGGAAAATGTGAATCGGTTTCAGAATAAAAAGTTGTGTGTTGTTCTGTTATTGTACAAGCCAAATGAACGTTTATTAAAACTAAGATGTATATATTACAATATCATTGTAGGAATTGTTATGTATTGGAGATAATTTGTACTATGTAAAAATTGCCAACATCCCATTACAATCAATAGTTTAATTGAAAAGTGACCTTTCGTCTTAGTTGTAAACAGTCATCTTATTACATGGTACTGAATGGATTTGTTATTTGCAAACAAACTGTTGAAAATGAATTTGTAGTAATTCCAAAATGCAAGGATCTAATGGAGCCGTACAGTCATTTATTATGATTGGCATCTATTAGACATAGGATAAAAAGAATAAAAATTGTACTTGCTTAAAGTGACCCGATTTCAAGTATATTCTGGATTTTACGTGAATAAACCTTCAAGACTAGTATTTTCTAATTTATATAGGATGATAAGAATATTAAGCTTTCAGGTATATAATAATGAGTCTTTACCAGTCAGGATTGGAATACTCTTAAAAGCTCTTAATCTGGGGTAGGAAATGCTTGATTTGAATTCAGTTCCGAACAAGAGGGTGATAAATAAAAGTTATTCAAACAATGATATATCGCTGACGCCAAAGAATGGTTAATTGCAAAGAAATTTAAAGATTCTAGGATCGAAGTTTTAATTTTTTGGCAGCAGAGTATTTGCCTGAACGCGAGTAGACAAAGGCGGGTATCTGACTCCTTTTTAGCAAATATTTTGCTGATCCTGGTAAGCTGAGACCTTGACATTTCATTTCGAAATATTTCCACTTTTTTGGATGATTAGTAGCTGTTATAAAAACATTAGTTGTATTTTAACGAGGGCCTTACATGCATTCTCTTTGTTTCAGGTTTCCAGAGTAGAGTTGCTAAGGGCGTTCACTGCAGTACCGGTACCGTTACAAAAACTGTAACGTAGTCAACTACGTATTTGACGCAATACAGTAACTCAAGTATATTCATTATGACCATTCGCCGCAGTTGGTGACCACCTCACCCTTTATGTGTGTCATCACGTAATACAATAGCTCAGGTACATTACTCCTGACCATACACCACAGTTCACCCCACACTTCGGGTGTGTCATCACGTAATACAATAGCTCAGGTACATTACTCCTGACCATACACCACAGTTCACCCCACACTTCGGGTGTGTCATCACGTAATACTATAGCTCAGGTACATTACACCTGACCATACACCACAGTTCACCCCAAACTTCGGGTGTGTCATCACGTAATACTATAGCTCAGGTACATTACTCCTGACCATACACCACAGTTCACCCCAAACTTCGGGTGTGTCATCACGTAATACAATAGCTCAGGTACATTACTCCTGACCATACACCACAGTTCACCCCACACTTCGGGTGTGTCATCACGTAATACAATAGCTCAGGTACAATACTCCTGACCATACACCACAGTTCACCCCAAACTTCGAAATATTTCCAATTTTTGGATGATTAGTAGCTGTTATAAAAACATTAGTTGTATTTTAACGAGGGCCTTACATGCATTCTCTTTGTTTCAGGTTTCCAGAGTAGAGTTGCTAAGGGCGTTCACTGCAGTACCGGTACCGTTACAAAAACTGTAACGTAGTCAACTACGTATTTGACGCAATACAGTAACTCAAGTATATTCATTATGACCATTCTCCGCAGTTGGTGACCACCTCACCCTTTATGTGTGTCATCACGTAATACTATAGCTCAGGTACATTACCCCTGACCATACACCACAGTTCACCCCACACTTCGGGTGTGTCATCACGTAATACAATAGCTCAGGTACATTACTCCTGATCATCTACCACAGTTCACCTTGTTTCATCACGTAATACAATAGCTCAGGTACATTACTCCTGATCATCTACCACAGTTCACCCTGTGTCATCACGTAATACAATAGCTCAGGTACATTACTCCTGATCATCCACCACAGTTCACCCTATGTCATCACGTAATTCAATATTAGGGTAATATCTGATCGGTATTTCCAACTTTTCTGCCGTCAGATCATGTTTAAGAAAAGGAACAAGTACAACCGGAATGCCACTGGCTACCAGTGCGGTCTTCAGGGATGCCTTTATCTGAAAACAAAGAATAAAATCCATCGATATAGTACCCAAATTCAAGCTCAGATCACTTGAGCGATCTGAGTACGTAAAATTCCTTATTTCTAAGAATATAAGGGCTGGATTTCTTTTGGCCAAAAAGGTTAGTTCTGCGTTTTTTTTCACGACACCACGTAAATGTACGTACTTGTGACGCTGTAGAAAGAAACAGGTGTTTCTGCAGTATGGCCTGGTGGTATTCTCGATGTCAGTGTCTGGAGAAGAGACACTATCGTAAGCAACTACATAACGTCTTATTGTGGTTCGTTGTGACTATTATGGTATGGACTATCTCCATGGTTGATAAGTCAGTTGTCAAGGAATGAAATTGGCACTTCGTTTAATTGATTTACTTGAAAAAGTAACAATTGAAAAGGTATTTGGAGAGTTGAAAATAGGTTCTCAAACCTTGGAAATCGTGGTCACGAATTTCTAACAATAAAAAAAGAAGCTAATTGTAGAAAGTAATTGTAGCTTATTCGGAATTCCAAATTACAACCACTAAATGGCCGTGGAATTATGACATTTAACATGAAAACCAAGGCAATGAGGCCTTCGACGATCACAGTCTAGTTGGACAACATGTATATGGTGTTAGGGAAATATAAAATCCTGTTAATTAGATATCATATTTTAGGTCATAAATACCCTGGCCAAGTGGCGTATATAGGAAATTATTTGGGAGGGGGAAGGCTCACACACTGGGTGGTTTAGGAGTATAAAATGCCCTCAGAAATAGGGACTCGAGAGTCTTTCTCCGAAAATTGTTTGACTTTAAGATCTCATAAATGTGTTTTATCTTAAAACATACTACTGGATGAAATTTTAACGTTTGTCTTCTAACATTTCGATGGGGGAAGGCTTGAGTTCCCTGAGGGTTCATATACGCCCATGTCCTAACCTTTTCTCTAGAAAATTTTAGTATTGAAAACCTTGTAAAAATAAATGTAATAGTAATTTTTTTCTAAATCCTGTGATAAACAAAACAGAAAATATCTTTAAACATATATGCTGTATGTAAAATATGAGTGAGAGATAAGTAAATGATACATGCACGTAGAGTTGCACTTCATTTCAACACCCTTGACATCTGAGAGTTCGCTAGAACTAATTTATTCTAAGCGAGGTTAGAATATACACGAATTTCACCGGATAGCTCTAGAATATATTAGCTCGTTTTAGCTAATTCTTATTCACCTGATTTAGAAAATGTGCTAAAACTACTTGAAAAATACTAACTACAGATTATTAGTTTATTCACTTAACTCTTGTTTTTGTAACGAATAATCTACGGTACCTAATTGGCAGACACTGATATAACTAATTAGTATGTTACTGACAATTATAGGCTGCTTTTAAGTGGATCTACATAATAAAATTATAATTTGTATTTATATCTTTGTCATCGCACATGTAGAGTCCATGGTTAAGTTTTCCACTGGTTCAAAATTTCCAAATCATATTCGTAAACAAAGTTATTTTATTTGTTTAATTGTCTTCCGATGTGAAAGACATGTTGCGTTTTGAAATAAGATGGTTATTTTTACCCTGGAAATTGTATCATTGAGGTAGCTACATAAAGGCGAAATTACTAACACTTTAGGGACGTATAGAAACCATAAAATTGATCGAGGTCAAGTTTGAGTGTCAGGAGAAGAATATGGTGAATTTACAGTTAAATAGACAAATGTATTAGCCATTCAGTTAAAACGAATGGCTTATTAGAATTGTCAAAGGTGAGGAATCATCGTTGAAATTGAAGGTAACAGGTTTCTTTTACAGGAACTTACAATCTTTCATTAATACAAGAAATCAGTAACACAATCTAACATGTAGCTGTACAATCTAGGAAATAAACAGATCATACCAAAGCGTAGCTATAGTAAAAAGTGCACGTTCAGTTAGGTTCCGGTTCACCTTCCTCATATCCCAGCGTCTGGTATCTGACGCTGTTACATACTTGACTCCTGGAATCTGGAGTCATGTTCATCTGAAGGGATCCAAAACAAGTCGGTAACGAAGAAGCGCAAAGAAGTATCCATGCAGTTTCGACTTATGCAATCAAAAATATAAACTCGCCCACCTTGCTTAGAGGTCGTGCGTCTAAAATATTGTAGTGCACTCAGTTGTGTACCTGATGAGACAATGAGAATACCTCTTCAGCTAGATTACTCGTGGTTTGTAATTTATGTCTTTGATGTCGAAACGATGTTAAAAGTTATCAACTTTCCTCAGCAACAAATATTATCCACAGGGATGTCTGAAAACATCTCACTATCCCAATGGCTACTGCGCTGGAGTCTTCAGAGTGTGTGAAGATGGGATGGATTTATGGGAATTCAGAAATTTAGTTTAAGATAATCTTTGACAACTCTCAGAGCTCACGGGCCTCTCAGGTTGACATATTGAAATTACACAAAGTGATTATGCCTAATTATAGGTAAGCTCCTGATGATTACCACTTTCAAACTATTTTACTTCAAGTATCTTTGATTTTAGTGGACCTTTGGCACGTTCAGAAATAACAACACGAAAAAACAGTGTAAAAAAGAAATATACATCTTAAAAATATAACCTTAAGAAACACTGAACGAAATTTTTGACAAGAAGACATAACGGAAAAGCCTTGATAGCTTTCTCACTGTTAAGTTATTATCATTTAGTTATTATACCCAAACTTAAAGCAGTTTCAGTCAAGTAGGCTAATATACCATTGATAAAAACGTACCTACATATCAGTATTTCTTACCTATGTTATAACTGACTTGTACATTCAAGTTTTCTCCAACTTCAACCATATAAGATACTACGATACGTGCACTAGTGCAGCACATCGGGTAGCCATAAATAATGCAGGCGCTCCAGTTATTGCACTTGGGCGTATTTCAAGAGGCAGCGCAACGGGAGCTGGCCTGCCCAGCTGGGTTTCAGCAATGTCTAACACAATGACGACCATTGTATGAAATCAATGTTAGTGCCTCTTAAATATGCCTAATATTTTCAGTATAGCTTTGTTTCTACCATGTTCATATTGTTATTTTATAGATATTCTGTAAATGAATTGAATTTCCAATCATCTTAATTACGATGAACTTTAAAATATAGTGAAATAATTTTTATTTCTCGATTTATCACATTTTGAATGTGCTTATATCAGTAAGGAAATAATGTGATAATAAAAAAAATTTCGATAGAACTGTAGTGTGGTAGTGCAAAGTATTTAAAACCTTTGAAAGTTCATACTAGCGCACCACCAGATTCCAATCACAATCCATAAAATCCGAGCTGATTCCAGACGTGTAATGTAAAATAATCAGGGACATACTATATTATGCAGTTACAGACTCTATTATTCTTCAGAATAAAACTGATCTGGAATAATTTTGTTTGTGTTGTCGAACGAACAATATGATGTTTGGGGGAGAGATCGCAATATCTGGGTGCTTCGTTAATTTCCTGTAGAATCTAAATCAGGTACAACGTTTACTTACTTTCCGCACACATTTTCTCACAAGAAACTTTATTAATTTACTAGTAACATAAATGGACCCACGATACTCAATTACCTAATTTATAAATGGCCCATTGAAATTCATTCTAATCCGGTATCTTATTCTATCTACGAAATGCTTTATAACTAACAGGAAGAAACACGTTAGGAGTTTAGGACCAAATTCGTCAAGAATCCACTAAAGCGATCGTCTCGTACTCTTCGAGAAGATCACTTTATTAGTCTCAACATTACGTTTCTGAGGCAGAGCCAATGTGTTAATGACCGATTATTTCTATATTTGGTCAACCTCAATGACTTGTTATTTATACACTTGACCAACCTCACTAACTGATCGCTTTGACAATCTTAATGACTTGTTCTTTCTATACTCGACGAACATGAATTATTTGTTACATCTACAGTTGGCCAGCCTCAATGACTGATGACTGGTTGACCTCTATAATTAGTCAACCTTAATGACATGTTACCTCTATAGATTTCAAGGCTGAATGTCGTTATCTCTACACTCGACCAACATGAATTACTTGTTATCTACGTTTTGCCAACCTTAATGTCTAATTATCTCTATAATTAGTCGATCTTAATGACATGTCACCTCCATAATTGCCAAGGGTGAATATCTTGTTATCTCTACACTCGGTCAACCCTAGTAACTGATTTATCTCAACGCTTAGTCAACCTTAATGACTTGTTATCTCTGTACTCGGCCTACATGAATTACTTGTTATGTCTACATTAGGCTAAACTCTTTAACTGATTTATTTCAACGTTTTGCCGACTTTAAAGGCTTGTTATCTCTATGTTCGGCCAATATGAATTACTTGTTATCTTTACACTAAGCCAACCTTAATGACTTATTATCTCTATATTTGGCCTACCTCAATGGCTTGCCATCACTATATTTTGGCCAACCTTAATGTCCGGTTACTCCATACTTGGCAAGTAGAGTAATAATAATACATGAAAGTTACAGTTATGTTCAGTTATGATGATACTGATGTAATCAGTACTTATACGTAAAATTTATGATGTACGTTTTTTTTTACTCTTGACTATGTCAAACTAAAAATATTTGCTGCACAGAGTTGTATATTTAGGCCTCACCAAAAGTAGCGTGACTACGAATAATTGATTTATCAGGAGATATTTTTCAATTAGTATAAAAAATATTTGTTGTATTTTTATACAATGCAAATTGGCTGTTATCTCCCATATTTTTTATGAGTCCGAATGTATAGTCCATTTGGCAGACATATTCAGCATAAACTTTATTCTTTTGACAAGCTAGAGAGGTAAATAAATACATAACACTCCGTGTTAAAACCTTGTTGTAGGCTACATTGGTTGCTAATCAATTGGCTTGAACGCCTTCTCCAATCTCATCTTCAATGTTACAACACTCTCACCAGCAATTGTCGATTTTCATTCGTAGTGATTGTAGAATGTTCTACAGGGATTAGTTGATAACAGCGTTTCTGAAACTTCCAACCCTATCAGTCTAACATCGTGTGTCTGAAACAATCAATTGTCCTTTTTCCCAACAATCTATAGCTTGTCTATATTCCTCTGTGAGTACTGCACTGCCTAGTTGTTGAATAGTGTCCAGGAGAAAGAGGTCGAAATGTGTCTTTCGTGACGAAAAGTGCTAGTGAATTTCGATCGATGTTCAATTACATAGTGTCACGAGAACAATTAGTGGTTCTCTAAAGCCAATCCCACTAACATACACCCTTTAATATAGCTTCTTTTGAAATAAGATGCAATGAAGCACTGCTAAATGAATATGAGAAAAATGTATCACACGTCCACTTACCCATCATAGAAGACCTCCCACTATGGGTGAACAAACTCAGGTATCAAATAAACACAAGTCTTACCTCCACGGCACTTTTCGTCCAATGCCAATTGGGCGTCCAAGTGAGATATATTTGAGGAACAAAACAAGACCTTACTGTCTAATCCTATTTTACCATTTTACAAATGGATCTACCTCGTAAAACTGGTCTTTGATGAACCGTGTTTGTACTGGGGAGGGTTGATGTAGCTTCTAGAAGGTTAATTGGTAATGGTCTGAATACGAGGTCTGCGATTGTGGTGCACAGTCACATATAATGGGACATAGTTTACTTTCTTGACCCAGTCTCTTGTTTACATTAGATATGACGAAATTCTATAAATACGATGGCTAAGCTCGTTGTCGTCTTAGAATATTGGATTTGGCTCTCTGAACTGGCAGATAATACACAGAATGCAACAACCTTTCATGTATTAATCTAATTTTTTTAAATGGCAATAGTCTTGTTTAATTTCAATAAACATTGAACCACATACAAAATAACTGAATCGTAAAAAATAAGGCCTCTTTGATGTATTGGTACCGCACTCACCTGGCAAGTGAGAGATCCGTGTTCGAGTCCCGGTGGAGCAAGTACTTTTTGTGATTCAATGTTTTCTGAAATTAAATTAGGCTATTCCAATTTATACCCTACAAACTTAAGGAATGTAAATAAAAGTTGTGTGACAGGTATTTGGTCTTCCGATCATATGTTAGTTCGGTTACTTAAACACATGTGACAGAAACGGCCAAATGCAAAATAAGAATTGTAAAAAGTAACGGCTCCGTGGAGCTGTAGTTACATACATAATTAATAATATATGCATTGTACTCTACAGTTCGTATCATAATTTACGGTGATAGATTATTGCTCTGTGTTATTGAAACACATAGTTGGGATATAGAAGTTGAAAACTTGACAACAAAGCATCCCTTTACACAATTTCATCATTGCTTCAATATCACCGCATTTTTCATATGAGGGGGCAGGAGAGAAGTTACCAAATATAGACGAAAAAGAGATTTTGGTCCTTGTAAGAACCCTACCTCGCTCAACTTAGCAAGTACTTTATATGATGCGAAAGAATAGTTTATGAGATTTCTGTTACAAACCTTCTAGAGTATGCACTGTACTATGGGTATATACACCTGTGACAGTTTACCCTTTTCCATATTGTTTAAGAAGATTCCCAGAACAATTCCAAAAAGAGTCTCTCTTCTAAGAAGAAAACATTTTGTATTTATTGGATCACATCCTCGTCTAGCGATCCATTGTTTTGGGTGTTCTTTGAGTTGCAGGTGTCTAATAGTCAGCACACGTTGTACCTAGATAAGATGAATTTTTACTGGATTCTTCAAGAAAAGCTTCAAGCAGCCATTGGAATACACCAACTAGATTTTTTCGAACAATTCAATTTCATGGATACTACATGCATAATTAAAATAACTAATAAACATATAATACTAACAATCTACTGTGACTGAAAATTGTTTGGTTATTTATTAACTGAACATAGCCATAAAGCGCAGCAATTTCACCAAAATATTTGACTTTTCGCAGAGCCTGATATCTTAGATTATGATTACAGTTTTGTAAATTATAATTTTAAATTATTCAATCTTGAAATGATGAAATGTTTTTTTGATTTTAGAATAAACATTTTCTTATTCTCATTCAAACAGGCGTTCATGAATAATGTAAACAGTTCAAGAAAGATCCGTTGTAACTTGCCAAGTTTTAAAATTTCAACGCAAACATCTTAGTCATACTCGTATCTAACTGAAGTGTATTAAACAGTAGTTGTGTTTTATACACAGAGGATAAAGCACCAGTAAACTGAGTGCCTTCAAATAATGAAGAAACTTTTCATGCACTGCTGCAGCGCAGCGGGTGTTTATAAATAATGCAGGCGCCCCGGTGACTGCATCTGTCTGTATTTCGAGACAAAATATTCACCACTCGACTGATTATGCGGAAACCGCCGGGATCTGACAAACAAAGAGATATTTCTTCAACGTTTCCCAACCACCAATGCCAAATAAATCAAGACCTAAATGTTTTGTATTTAAATATCCTTATTGACTGTATTTTTTACTACAGCTCTGAAAGTTTTTGTAACAATACCGCTTTGTAATGTATTTTAGATTGATTCTTTACCAACAATTACCACGTAGCTTTCATTTTGGATTCATCCTGTTTTATTTAGCAAAATTTAAATAATTAACGCAAGTTATAAACAGCAAAAGGGTCTTTTCTAATATGTCCCCGCATTCACAAAGATCGTAATTAAAGCGGTTAATTCATTGTCAATTGAAAAGCGGGAAATCCTGAAACTCTGGTTGGTCACTTTTAACCGACGAATCACGAGTTTGGCCACCTCCTACCTATAAAAGGTGCGTTTTCCACTCGTCTTATCTTATCAGTGATAAACGCGCGCCGCTTGATCTGGGCTTGGACTTTGCAAACTCGAGTTAATTTTTGACGTGACAACGTCTTAAATTAGGTTGCGGCTCGGAGTCACTCATGAAAAAGTGTAACGCCCGGTAACGTTACGATGCCCGTCCAGTGGGTCCGCCGCACGGGATCCGCACGGGATAAAGCAGATAACTGTGGGTCCGCCGCACGGGATAAAGCAGATAACTATGTTTATTCGTGAAAATGTGGAGTGCTTAGATTCGTCATTTACAACAACTACAACAATAAAGGTAAATAATTGTACACTGATATTTCATTATCGTAAACTATGATTGATTGATTAATTGTTAGATTGACACAAAAGTTGAGAAACTGAGTTTATAGGTTATGTCATACTATTGACAAATGTTGATAGTGTTAAGTAAATTATTAGTTTAAATCACTCTGCAATCAATCGTAATTCAGTCGATTGAGAAGAAACAGCGCGTATTGCTAGTCAAACATTTAAAATAACAAATTATAACCTCTAACCTGTCATAACAGTGCGACCAAACAAACGAACTAAACCGACCAATTACCACGCGCGGAGTTAGAATTTAACTGTGTTTAGCAAGAATTTCAAATTCCAACTTTAGTAAATGTTTTATTCAACTTTACCATTTACAATACAAAATTTTAATTAATTTCAAATTATGTACAATGTTTTAGTAAACAAAATATATTTCTATAGTTAAAATTTGTGCAATTCTTATTTTCATTCAATTCCTTGTTCCTATTGTGCAATTTAATAATATTCATATCAATAAATATTCTACCGAGAAAAAGACGTTGTCACGTAAAATCTTCGCCCGTAAAACCGACTTTACAGGCAACCATAATTTTTTCTCTAAAAGAGCAAGCAGCGCGAAGCGCTGCGCAGCGGGCAAGCATCGCGTGATCTAACCCATTCTGAAAATTTTGTTGATCCTACAACAGGAGCACACACACAGAGAATCGAACCGCTCTGGGCGTCGGCAAAACGGCGTAATAGGAACGAATGCGGTACAAGTCGCAACTTGCTAGACTCATACTTGTGTGAGTTTCAGTGGAAATATCGCCACCAAAACACAGATTTGTTCGAACAAATCCTGGAGGACATTAAAGCGTTCTGGCGACCAGAATAGTATATTATTGTTAAACATCTTTCATTACTAATTTGTGTTTTTTCGTACAAATTAATAAACTCGTTTTTCAATTGTTTTTGCAAATTATTGTCAAAAACCTAGCTTAACCTAACCTCAATTACCTTTAGAAATTACATTTGTAGCTCTAGTAACGTAATCTAACTTATAGAAATTAAAATAGAGAATGCGGGGACATGCTAGAAAAGACCCCAGCAAAATTACTGCCAATATATTGTAATGGAAGAATGTAAAGTGTAAACCTTGAAACCGTACATCGCCGCTCGCACACCCACAGCAAACCATCAGGGAAGCGCGCGCCCATGGTGGCGAACGGGATGCCGGATCAAAACAAACTAGGTAAAAAATGAACACCGTGGTCAGTATACTCAGGTTCATTTACTAAGACACCGCATAGGCCTATCCAGTCAAAAAATGAATATATATATATATATATACTATAAATAAAAAAAAATAAAAAGTGCCTGCAGTAGTATACCTCAAACAATCCTCGTCAGGTGCACCTGCATACAAAAATTAGAAACGCCATAATTTGAAACAAGAAATGCCAATTCCACCCGGTATCCTTCGGCTAAGGGCGGGCCTCCTAATGAAATCCAAGAAATAACTAAATAATACCTAAAACTAACTTAAAATTAAATAACAAAATATAAACTATATAAATGGCAACAATAACAATAACAAATAAATAAAGAATATTGGGCAGGGTATCACAGATGTTGACTAGTAGAAATGTTCATCATGGTGGCCGTCCTTCAGCAGAGCGCAAAAGCGAAGGTTCTCTGCGACCACGCATGATGGAGAGATGACAGCAGAAAATCAATTCATCTCCTGGGACCTCATCAGTGAGGGGCCGTAAACTTAGCCGCACATGTTAGAAGGAGAACAGCTCAGCAAAACTAAATAAAACACTTAGTTAAACAAAAATTTTAACTTGGAGCTACTCCTAACTTGTACACCACGGCTCGGAGTCTTTGCCACTCTACCGGAAAAGGCCAAACGCCTTCAAATGGTCAGTGGCCTCTGCAGCCAATAAACCACACACACATACACTATATAAAACACACATGAGCCGGGGGAGATATAGGTATTTGAACCGGCTCAGACTCCCCCCCCCCCCAAAAGGAGGAACTCCCCTCTGTTAATTTCTTCAAAATGAAGAAACCAAACGAAATGCCTCTCCCCCCAATGGTTGAAGAATTATAAACCGGAAACCTGAAGTCTGCAGAAGGTAAAACCAAGAAAATCCAGTTGGAGGCAAGAAATCCCTCCAAGAGTTGCGTGGGTACAAAGAAGAAAACAGGAACCTTGATCAGGAAGAAGGAGCAGAGGTGATCAGGCCTCTGGACCTAAAACCCTCCGCACAGACTAAAGAGAAATCACGGATGACTCCGGCAAGGCTTCAGATGGGATATGTGCGCCTTCCTGAAAATCTTCCCGGACCGAGGATCTCCCAGTCGGGCAGTCACCGGAGTCAGAAACTTCAAGATGCGGTTGGTGACCAGTCCACCTGTAGCAAAGTTTAGCAGCTCTTTTATCCACAGCCGAACTGACTGGTGTGAGCCTTGCAGTAAACTAGATCCCCCACCTGGAAAGAAGGGATTGGCAATACGACCTCGGTTGTACTTCCTCCTTACTAACTCCCTAGCCCGAATGAGATTCCGCCTGGCTGCCTCCCAAGTGGCTTTCACATTGGGAGTACCAGGAGGTGGCAGAAGATCGCTAATTTTCAAAAGGTTCGCCAAAGGGTTGTTTGGCGGAAAGCCAAATAATAACTCGAAAGGTACCGCCTTGTGACTTTCATGCTGGGCCGTATTAAAGGCAAATTGGATCCAAGGTAGTTGTTGATCCCAGGTGGTTGATTTTCCGCATGAAAGGCAATGAGAGCAGATCAAAGATTGCGATTAAACCGTTCGGCGTGAGAAGGCTGAGGATAGAAAGGGGAAGTAGTCACATGGCGGATTCCGTGCCCAAAGCACATTCTTTTAAAGATATTGGAGACAAACTGTGAAACCATTATCGGAAACTAAGGTGGCGGGGATTCCAAAGTGTTGAAAAAAAATGGTTACGAAGTGCTTGCACCGTGAGCTGCGCGGTAGCACTCCGCAATGGGAACAACCAAACAAACTTGGAGAAGGCATCCACACAAACAAGTAGGAACTTATTTCCGGACTTGCTACGCGGGAGAGGCCCAACATAGTCAATGAAAACCTTCTCCAAAGGTTTTTCCGCCACCTCAAATGACAAAAGACCCAACTTGGTATTTTGAGCGGGTTTGCTTAGCGAGCACAGTTCACAAGAACGTACTCGAGCTGCAATATCCCGGTCCATACCTTTCCAGATGAACTGATCCCTAATCTTCGCGATGGTCTTATGAATTCCTAGATGTCCGCCCACAGGAGAAGAATGAAAATACTGAAAGACCATCGGTACAAGAAAGCTTGGCAGCACTAACTTAGGTTTTCTCCGCTGCTTGTCACGGCAGCATAGAGCACCTCGGTACAGAAAATAAGGAGGGTGGGCACCTCCGTTTTTAAGCTCATTGATGATAGCAGTCAGCTCGGGATCCTTAAGTTGGTGTGGAACAATGTCCGAAAATGCCAGAGGAAAGTCTAGGAGCACGCCACAACATGGCGGCTCTGATAAATTCTGGTGGTCGTTGGGTAAGTGATACATGCGTGACAGTGTGTCCGCTATGATATTTTGGGTGCCTCGCACGTGCTGCACTGTGAACTTAAGGGCAGAAATTTGGACTACCCAGCGACCAATCTTCCCGAGCTGACGGGGGTGGGCAAGGAGCCAAGAAAGTGCCTGGTTGTCGGTTTCCAACAAAAATTTCTTTATGTTCTAGGTAACGCCTGAACTTATTAATTCCAAACACGACAGCCAAACATTCCAGCTCATAAACAGAACAAACTCTTCTTCTCACAAGGGGTTAACGTGCGTGAAGCATAAGCTATGGGCTGCCGGATACCATCTACTTCTTGCGATAAAACAGCAGCAACGGCTAAGGAGGAAGCATCCGTTTGCAAGACGAACTTACGACTGAAATCAGCATAGCCAAGACTGGAGGCTGCATCACTGCCTCTTTCAGCTGCTCAAAAGCAGTCTGTTGCGCTTCACCCCACTCAAACTTGGCACCCTTTTTCCTAAGAGAGTTCAGAGGGGCCGCCACTTCAGCAACATATGGGGATGAAACGACGATAAAAATTTATCATTCCCACAAAACGGGCAATTCCCCTTGGCATCCTTAGGAGGAGGAAACTCCCTGATTGCCTGGGTTCTCTCTGGATCAATACAAACACCTCGAGAAGAGACAAGATGACCCAGAAAACGATATTTCAGGCTGAGCAAAACTCACCTTTTCAGGATTGACGGTTAAGGCTAGACTCTCGCAGCCTAGTTAGAACTTCCTCTAGATGAGTCAAGTGCTCCTCATAACTCTCACTGTACACAAGCAGGTCATCCAGATAGTTGAACACGAACTTAAAATTTGACATCATGAAAGATAGAATCCAGGAGTCTGGTGAGTGTTTTGGGCCCCCACAGCCAAGCCCATTGGCACTCGGGTGAACTGGTACAAATTCCAAGGCACACAAAAGGCAGTGAGAGGTCGAGACTCGTGTTTTAGAGGAATCTGATGATATGCCTGATTAAGATCAAAAATGGAGAATACTTGGGCCTTACCAAACCAGTCGAAAGCAGAATGCAAATCGGGGAGAGGCACGGAGTCAATTTCTATCTGAGCATTGAGCTTTCGATAATCCAGGGACCAATCTGGACTTCCCATTAGGTTTCGGCACTAGAAACGCTTGGGACTGGAAAAAATTTGAGCAAGACGGCTCGATTACCCCACTCTTAAGTAAATCATCAATCATATTTCTCAGAAATTTCCATCTTGGGCGGAGCAAGCTTATATGGATGGGAACGTACAGGACGGGTGTCTGTAAGACGAATCTCGTATTCCAAGAGATTGGTCGTGCCCAGTTTTTCAGTTAGGACTTCAGGAAAAACTGGAACAAATCTGTCTTATGTCCTCAGCCTCTTTCGGCGTAAGATGTCCTAGTTGGTCAGGAGGAGTCAAGCTCTTATCTTCCATCTCTAAGGCAGCAGTCCCACGAGACTCGACATCTGAAAAGGGAACGAGCACCCGCCTGGCGAAAGCAAAGAAAACATGACTGGAGGCCAAATCCAAAATCATGCCAGTTTTTTCCGATAAAAATCTGCTCCCAAGATGAAAGGAAAAGTCAGGTCCTTAGCCACCAAAAAGCTCCAATCCCAAGAGAAATAATTAATTTTGATGTGAATCTGGGCACTACAGATAATAGGTAAAGGTGTGCGTGAAGCAGTTCCAGCAGATAAGTGAACTAGGCTCAACCTGCCGTATTAGCCCAGAGGATTTTAGATCTTCAAAAAACGACAAAAAAAATCAGGCTGCGTGCTGAGTGCTGACCCAGAATCAACCAGGGCCTTCTGCACCAAATTCCCCACAAGTACATCCAGTTGTGGGCAGGTTGAGCGGGCAGCCCTTACTCCCTGCGCAGCCAGAGCAGCAACCTCCCCTCTCGGCCAACGATGATAACTGTCCCCAAGTCTATTTCTTTCTGTTTTCTTTGTCTGTTCTGCATTAAACCAGCTACCCTTTTACCATCAAAATCAGGTTACATATTTGCCCTCAAAATTACCTTTACGGCACGAGTCGGGCTTACTCGTCCGCAAGCTTACTAGTTTTTTTTTATTAAGTGGACAAAACGGTCTAATATGTCCCACTTGCTTGCAGCCATAACAGGTAGGAGGCTGCCTACGGGAAAGGAGCAGCTGCTGGCTCAGACTGCACCGGAGCATGGACCGGCCCCGGAGGCAAGTGAGGAAGATGCCTCGACATGGCCTCCCTTTGATCATCCGCATCCTGAACCCCTCTAGAGATGATGGAGAGGCGGTCCAAATCCGCAAAAGATGCGGGACGGCTACAAAAAATCAAACGGGAGCGTTCTTCAGGTTTAATGCCCTCCAAAATAAGGCTCACCAACTCCGTTTCGCTCAAGCTCAAGCGCAAACACCCGGGCTACATCCCGTATCTCCCCGACAAAATGGCTCAACGTCTCGTCTGGTGCCTGAAGACGGTAAACGCGTTCCACCCGCAAGCGCTCCCTAACCCGAGCAGGTACAAAGAACTCCAAGATCTCGGCGTTGGAACTGGTCAAAGGTGGCACCTCTCTTAAGGCAGTTCTAGAAGGCGATCAAAAAGCGGCCTTAAGGAAAACTGCGCTAAAATCTGCATAAGCATGGCATCTGTCATACCAGGAAATTCTCTTAGCTTAAAAAACTTCCAGAAGGAAATGGATAAGTAAATTAGTGTCAAGCCCATCAACTCTGGGGAAGTGTTGTAAAACACTCCCCAAAGGATGGGGCAGTTTGCCAAAGCTAGAAAAGGGAAGGCACAACTATAGATGATGCCTCACCACTACCCATCGGAGACATAGTAACTCTGGGAGGCTCGAAAGAAAGAGCCGGTGGATGGTTAGCAAAAGTAATGGTAGTGGGAAACCTCGTTGGAGTGACAGCGGTAAATAGTACCCCCTTCTCTTTCACCGAGCGCACCTCACTCAAACCATCTAAGGCTTGTTTTAATTTGTTACTGGCCGAAAAAGCCCAACTTTTAATATCAGAGTTTAAACTAGGAGCTGACATAAGTAAAACTATTCTGTCACGCCAATGTAAAAGCTGAGATGCCAATCTAGCCTTTGCTGACCCGGACATGGGAAGTGACTCAAAAATTAATATCGTCTTCTAATTCCTCCATGCGGGTTTTACAAAACTCAAATTCTGTGTTAATTTGGAACTCTGCATTCCAGCTGCGGTCCAACGCTATACAAGCCCGTAATTGAGCTCTTAATGCCCTCACATCTCCCTCGGGCTTCTGTACTCTCGCCAGGACCTCAAAAACCAACTCGGGCTTGCGTAGATGTTCAGGGCACCAGGGAAAACGCCATACCAAACAATTAAGACAAATAAATACCACAATAAACAACAAAAGCATACGCAACAATTACTTAGTAACCTAAGTGGACTCAACTCACAAAAGGCTTACACTGACGAGGTCCAAGTGAAGAAACTTAATACCCGCTACCTAATAGAAGGATACCCTGCAAATATACACTAAACCACAACCTACAAACACAGAAGCAATAAATATAACAAAACAACACATTGATAGGGGAGAAGTAGAGTACAGTTAGATAAATTTAGCGGTTAAGCAATTTAGAGTCCCTTGCTCCCTGCAAAGGGTAAGTCTGCAGGAAGCAAGACACTAAACCAATTCCACCCGGTATCCTGTGCTAGGGCGAGCTCCTAATGAAAAAAAATTGTGTACTCTAACCTCCCCCTACCTAACACTAAACCTACACCAACAAACAAAACCAGAAACTGAGAGACAGCTGAGAGAGCAGCTAACCACGCTCTGCTACCATTGAAACCGTACATCGCCGCTCGCACACCCACAGCAAACCATCAGGGAAGCGCGCGCCCATTGGTGGCGAACGGGATGCCGGATCAAAACAAACTAGGTAAAAAAGAACACCGTGGTCAGTATACTCAGGTTCATTTACTAAGACACCGCATAGGCCTATCCAGTCAAAAATGAATATATATATATATATATATATATATATATATATATACTATAAATAAAAAAAAATAAAAAGTGCCTGCAGTAGTATACCTCAAAACAATCCTCGTCAGGTGCACCTGCATACAAACATTAGAAACGCCATAATTTGAAACAAGAAATGCCAATTCCACCCGGTATCCTTCGGCTAAGGGCGGGCTCCTAATGAAATCCAAGAAATAACTAAATAATACCTAAAACTAACTTAAAATTAAATAACAAAATATAAACTATATAAAATGGCAAACAATAACAATAACAAATAAATAAAGAATATGGGCAGGGTATCACAGATGTTGACTAGTAGAAATGTTCATCATGGTGGCCGTCCTTCAGCAGAGCGCAAAAAGCGAAGGTTCTCTGCGACCACGCATGATGGAGAGATGACAGCAGAAAATCAATTTCATCTCCTGGACCTCATCAGTGAGGGGCCGTAAAACTTAGCCGCACATGTTAGAAGGAGAACAGCTCAGCAAAAACTAAATAAAACACTTAGTTAAACAAAAATTTTAACTTGGAGCTACTCCTAACTTGTACACCACGGCTCGGAGTCTTTGCCACTCTACCGGAAAGGCCAAACGCCTTCAAATGGTCAGTGGCCTCTGCAGCCAATAAACCACACACACATACACTATATAAAAACACACATGAGCCGGGGAGATATAGGTATTGAACCGGCTCAACCTCTTCAATGAGCATTGCAACACTTAATCTCTTTTTGCTTGTTACGTATTTTTAACTTGTTCATTAAAACATTAGTTTTAAACACCCATCTTCTTGTTTTTACACAACTGGCTACATATTGTTCTAAAGCACTATAATATACTATTTTGTTTACGATGGCTGTAGCAAACTCTGGTCAAACTTTGGAAAAGAAAACGTTGACATAGGCTTGCATTTATGTTTTTCACTGACTTGCCATGAAGTTTTGAAAATTGTGAGAACTCTGTAGTGAAGTCCGTATTCATGATGCACGTTCTATTAAATTGTTTAATTTTAGAACCACTGTACTGACGGCTATCTTGATTGTACTCACTTTTACGACCTAACATTTAATGATAGATTTATGGGAGATTTTAAACAGTATGCATCCAAACGCTTTTTAGTTTTTGAATTTTACTAGGGAAAAAAATCTCAAACTTGTTTGTACTTAATTGTTTTGGATGTCTATTAGTTATATAGTTAACGGATGGGAACTCCAGTAACGCCACGATTTAACGTAGGGTGTAAACATTCATGAGATTTAATTTAATCAAGGTCATTTCACTACAATCAATTCTTAAGCCAAAACTGATTTACATATATACATATAACTGACATATATTGTCCAAATTGATGAATAAACCAAACCGCAATATTAAAGTCTCCTAAAAACGTAGTGGTATTGAAGATAAAAGTAGTGAAACTTGGATGAACATTGGAGATAATAGTACACAGCGTGTACGAAATAAAGACGGAAAGTTTGGAGAAAAACAAAAACCACTCCAGACTCCAGAGTCACGTGACGTTTGAACTGTACAAATAATAAAAGTCGCTAAAGTTAGAAATGTCTTTCAGTTCAAAGCAGAGTTTGTTCTCGGAAATCACGAAACGAGAGCTCACGTATTCAATTGTTTTATCAACCAGTGAGTTAATTTAATTTACTTCATTTATTTGAAATTCTAACCTTTAATTAAGTTCTATGACTTCTGTTTGAGAATAAAAAAATACTTATTCACGATATCAACAACATTAAAAACTTCGTTTTAAAATGTGCCAAAAAGGAAGTGAGAACTCAATTCAATTCATTATTTATTTATTTAATTATGTAAATATGATACATGATTCATAAAGTAAATAACAACCAAAATACTTACCACTTTACGTTTAGAAATATTGTCTTATTGATTGGAAAATCAAAAATATTTTTCTAACTGGTGAGGTTACACCAAAGGTTTTTGAACACAAATTGTATAAAATAATTGTCAAAGTTAAAATAATGTTATCTAGAAAATAAGTACTTGGATACTTACATTTAATTAAAGAGCAATATTCAAAATATGAACATACCTAAGGTAAATGTTAGTTACAATTAAAAACACAGTTTTTTGTTTCGTCAGTGCATAGAGGAATCTTTCCATTCGTCTTAATGCATTGCCTTAATGAATACTTTACGATCAACACAAGTATTAAAATAACCGTTCGTATGTCACACAACGAAACGAACATATTAGATAGTGCGAAGCTAGCTAGCACTTTAAAGTGGTTCAGATACATCACTCATTGAGACGGTAGTACTTTAAAGTGGTTCAAGTACATCACTCATTGAGACAGTAGCACTTTAAAGTGGTTCAAGTACGTCGCACAGTGTGACGATAGCACTTTATAGTGGTTCAAGTACGTCGCACAGTGAGACGACAGCACTTTAAAGTGGTTCAAATACATCGCACAGTGTGACGATAGCACTTTATAGTAGTTCAAGCACGTCGGACAGTGAGAACACAGCACTTTAAAGTGGTTCAAATACATCGCACAGTGTGACGATAGCACTTTATAGTAGTTCAAGCACGTCGCACAGTGAGACGACAGCACTTTAAAGTGGTTCAAATACATCGCACAGTGTGACGATAGCACTTTATAGTGGTTCAAGTACCTCGCACAGTGAGACGACAGCACTTTAAAGTGGTTCAAATACATCGCACAGTGTGACGATGGCACTTTATAGTAGTTCAAGTACGTCGCACAGTGAGACGACAGCACTTTATAGTGGTTCAAGTACGTCGCACAGTGAGACGACAGCACTTTATAATGGTTCAAATACATCGCACAGTGTGACGATAGCACTTTATAGTGGTTCAAGTACCTCGCACAGTGAGACGACAGCACTTTAAAGTGGTTCAAATACATCGCACAGTGAGACGACAGCACTTTAAAGTGGTTAAATACATCGCACAGTGTGACGATAGCACTTTATAATGGTTCAAATACATCGCACAGTGTGACGATAGCACTTTATAATGGTTCAAATACATCGCACAGTGTGACGATAGCACTTTATAGTGGTTCAAGTACATCACTCATTGCGACAGTAGCACTTTAAAGTGGTTCAAGTACGTCGCACAGTGAGACGGTAGCACTTTAAAGTGGTTCAAGTACACCACACAGTGAGACGATAGCACTTTAAAGTGGTTTAGGTACATATCACAGAGCGATGATAGCACTTAGTCAAGTTGCAGCCTACCTTATAGCTCCAGGTACTTGCTTAGTGTCCCGAATGCATTACTCTTGTGGAAGCGTGGGTTATTCCAGCGGTGTTCATTATAGGACCAAATAACATAAATCAAATCACAAGGTGGTGCTGAACTTACACAATCCAACAGTGTAAGGCGAACAAGGGTCACATGGCGCAGTTTGGACACGTGAAAAGCCGTCGGAAGGTGAGCGAACTCCCTTTTTTCAGTACCATGGAAAAGATAACAGAATTTTCAATTGAGTACAATCCTACGGCCAGTGCTAGTACTATAATAGACATAACTAGTGCGACTGCAAAGAATTCTGTTGTCTTGTTCTAGTCTGTTTGAATTGCCTTGTCTGTTAAGTACGTTTGCCTTGTCATGCAAGGATGCAAATAGATGTACCGTTTATTTCTCCATGGGATCTATATTTCGTGTTTCTGTAACTTAAATGATCAATGCGTTTTATTTGTTACGTTTTTTGAAATCGGAATCATAAATGGATAATTTTAAATCTTGAACTTGGGTTAGACAATTTTGATTATAAAAAAGTACAGTATCCGTTCGGATAGGTTACCTTTTTTTATAAAAAACCTTTAGCTCAGGCCTTTAACATGACTTACTAGAAGGAAAAAAATAGAAACAAGTCTTTTGTCATTTCCACGAGAGATTGTAGGCATCTGAAGCAGAGTTTAGTCTGGTATCTTGTAATCAGACCCACCAAAAATCGGACAAGATACAGGCAAGATGTTTTTATAAAGTGGGTATAATGTATATGTCAACAGAGATCGAAGGAATTCAAATGTTTTAGTTTATTAAAGAATGTTATTTACTTGAGTAATGTTCAATAAAAATCTTTAAATTTTCTTAAATTACATGTAATTATAACAACTTTATTCCTTTAAGTCATAAAATCAATAGATCCTGAACTCATACAAGTAACCAATTACTAAGTAAAGAGTTTGAATAATGAATATTAACACTTGGAAGATATTTTCTAGAATTTTTATAAAACACAGTTCTAAATTTAGTTCATAAGAATTATAATTTAATTAAAGCGTGGTTTAAAATAGATTTTAATATTTAGATTGTTTTTCCTTTTAAGGAATGTTTTATTGAAATGGCGGATAAGAATATCATTTTCCATGAAGTTGCTTATTTTGCGGTCTCTTAGTTAAAAATGCGTACCAAAAAGTATTTATAAACCGCCAGCTGTGACCGAACGAACCGACTAGATTTTCTTTTGGATCTAATTATTTGTTGAAAGGTCGTTTATAACGATGGAAAGTCTGTGAAGGTTTAAAACGATCTTTGGTACATTTGCCATCGCTCTATGATACAGGAACTAAGTAACACCACTTTCAGAGATCTGTAATCTTATCTTTTCCTCAAGTGGATAACTACGATCTACCGAAGGGATCAGGTTGAAGGTGTTGAAAACGCAATGTTACTGATTTTTACGTCACTACGGTTTGGCGAATGCTAGGAAACTCCTGGAAATATTATATTCATATTTGTTTTTTGTAGTATATATTTTCTAACAGTTTTATAATAAATAATTTTTTTACAAATAAAAATTTATTTATTTAATAATTATTTTTTACAAATACTTTATTGCCACAGTCAGTTAGAATTCTAAATCCTCGCATAAGGTGCATTTTGAAACGATGTTCTTCCAAAATGTATAAAAGATGACGTTTAAATTTTTAGTATTTGAAATCATCATGGGACCTTATGCGTCAGATTTTGATTAAACTACTATGTGCAACTAATTAAAAAATGTATTCAGAAAATTTACTAACTTTTCAAGGTGTGATTTTTAGTTTAAAATTCAAATAAATTAGGTTTATATTTTAGCATTACTTATGCAGTAATTTTTTATTTCTTTTTTTGACACCGTTTTTATTTTCTAAGAATTCCCGATTTGAGATCTTAAGTATGTTACTCGTTAAACTACTGCCCACCCTTATTGTTTATTATAAATAAAATTATTTATTTATTATCAACATTTATTATTTAACTGGCATTACCATAAGGTGCCAATAACTTTAAAACATAGTAATCGCGAATAAATTATGTAATTAAATTAATTCAAAAGGATATGTGGAACCACGGAATCGGTGACTTTTATATCATATTATATAACATTTGACCGTACGCTTGTAGGACTACATTGCTTTATGTAAACAATGCTCGATAACAATCATTAATGTTAGTTAAAAGAGGTTAAGTAAGCAAAACAGCAACTGATGAAGAGATAAAATGGCAACTTATCGGATCCAGCAATTCCATTATCTTTGGGTTATTTAATTGCTGATAGGTAGTTCTCCTTCCTTGACAAAATATCTATGTCAAATCAATAACAGTGACAGAGTATGGGTGTGACCTTTGTACGTTGCGTTCTACAAGTCTACTACATGTGAAGCTTCATTAGTTAATTAAACTTGTTTTTTGCATAAATATATTACGGATATACCTATCTTTATAACTAGCAACATTTATTTTTTACTAATAACAAGCTTTATTTTGAAATGAAACTGTGCAATCTTGAGCGTTGTGATTTGGTCTATGTAAGCCATTGATTCTATAAGCACTGCATATTAATGGGGATTTTGTCATGCCATTGTGAAATTTTATTAGTCGTAATAAATGTTGATTTTTCAAGGAAACCATTTACAAATTTATATTGGCCACCCTAGGAATATAAACTGTGATCTCTTGGTTAGAGATTCGCAGCCTTAATACACGTGAAAGTAAGATATTTATTTTATAAATATCTCGGTCACATTATTTCCAATTGTGATGGCCATTAAATTGAAACAAAATCATAACTCAATTATTTATGAACCTATAGAAAAAGTATTCTGGAATGCATTCAACAGCCTTTCTCCACCGAATACCAGCATGACCTAGTCGAAAAATAATGTAGATTTTACTCTTCATAACGGTGTATAGCAAGCTACATAATATAAAACGACATCTATTGATTATTATTTTATAGTCACAAATTTATTGCATGACTCCATTTTCAATTCGCAACACGTTTTGTGAAAATAACTTTCACTGCATTCCACGTGTTCAATGCTAATTAAAGTAAATCAAGCAAGTCTTTAACAATGGAGAAGTTTTTCTACCTCCTTTTACAGTTTTCATTACGCTCTAAATACTCCTTGTTTAACAAACCTTTGATAAGAGTGCAAAGCTTTATGCTGCTAATGATTCAAAGACAATAAATTCCGTAATTACATTTCACAAATCATTCTCGCTAAGTTAGCTAAAGGCAGGATCACGAAAATCATAAAAAACTCTTTTAAATTAAATATTTAATAAAAAATGTATACAAATCTTCTTCAAGAAACAGATACAAAGTTTATAAAGATAATAAAAGTAGTCACCGATTTGTATACCTTTTCTATGCGAAAAACAAAAAGAAATGGTTTTATCAGTACCAGTGAGTAGTAGAGCAAATTTAAACTAAATTTTATGTTCGTAGATTGCTCAATTATGGCTTAATTTTATGTTTTCGTTTGTATGGCATCGTTAAAACATCTTAGCGGACTCAAATGACCTGATGAGACAATGAGTATACCTCTTCTCCTAGATAACCCAATATTTTGTAGTCTGTGTGTCTCTGATGCCGAAGAGGTGTAAGGAGTTAATTTTTAGCTTCTTGGTTGCCTACTTCTTTTGGATCTCTTCAGACGAAGTGACTTCCGGTTTCATGAGTTAAGTCTGTGACAGCGTCAGATTCCGGACGGTAAGGAACTGGTGAATTTGAGCTAAACTCAACATTCACATTGAATAAACCTTTCCCATCATAGCTGCATTACGTATAACAGTATATTATGTATTTTATACAAGTGTATAGTAAAATATAAAAACTACAAGGATAAAATACGATGAAGGTGAAGTATGGGGCGGTTACGGATTACAATGTTGAGGCTAAATAAAATTCCACGTCAGGGCCACGTGATAAATATACTGTTAGTTGAAAAGTCGCTGAATTAACAGCTTTTACTGTCAGTTCGAGACAGCTTTTGTTCTCGGAAGTCTCGCAAAGAGGTCAGACTTGATTAATTATGTTTATACGAGTGAGTATTGTTTACTCAGTCCGGTACTTCTCAATCATCCCTTTCTATATTTATTTTTAAGACAAAGGAAATGTTTTTGCGTTGACTGTTGAGCGATATTTATACGAATGTCTCCAGTTTGCATTGTTTAAGACTAAAGAAACAGTCCGATTTTTCATGATGTAAAAACAAGTCTTTATTAGTCCGTTACGAAGGTAACGTAATAATACAAATGTTTAAGTCCAAACGCAGAGTATTCCTCAAAAATAATATATTATTAATAATAAAAACTATTAATAATTATATGCTTTTAAAAATATTATCACACATCATAAAAACAAAAAACTTAATGTCATGGATACAAACATTGTTAATTATTGTATAAATAAATTGAGATAACTCTCAATTAACTAATAACTTAATAACTAATAACTTTAACTTTTGTAAGTTAAAGTTCATCAAGTTCGATGTTGGTGCATGTCACACCGCGGGATTTGGCTGAGCATCGCAATGTATGTTTTGCCAGCCGGGGGAATGTAAACATTTCTTTTCTATATGATTGTGTGTCTGTACGCAGAATAACTAAAACATAAAATGAGCTGTAGACTTGAATTTTGCACGCAACCTCAGCGAAGCCTATTACGCGGTACGTAGTGAGGCGTAACCCTACTTTGCAATAAGAAACCATTCATTTCGTAAGGAATTAATAAGTTAAACAATAACTAAAGCGTCCACGCAATTCGATTGTTTAAAATAAATCAATTTACATAATTGAATATCCAATTTTACCCTATTCAATAACAATTGACATAAACATAATACGAGAACATTTACTATATTAATGCTCAGTAAATGCGAAATACAAAATAAAAGTGGAGATTCCCTCTACTGGTAGAAATTGTATATAACCAACGCTTTACCTCGCCTCTCTCTCTCTCTCTCTCTCTCTCTCTTGAGATTAATGAGACAGAGATTTTCTCAAGACACGAGGTCAGTAAATCTCCAATTCTGCCTCAAAGCTGGGAAACCAGAGATAATTACAAACATTTGCCTTACTTTATTAATAGAATCCTCTGACAGCTTTAATGTACTCTGTTTAAACAACGTTGTTAGGGTTATATTATATTATTCAATGTCTGAACCTATTACTAAACGTCTTCACTGCGACACTAGTCATGCACCTACTCAAGGAAAGCGGGGATATTATTAGTGTGTCTGCTGCAGTCAATGTGTTAAATAGCTAATAAACTATATTTAATGGATAATTAAATTAACCAGACCTGGTAACTATACCAATAATTCATGAAGGTCGGCAGATAAACAACCTTTTTGCTTTTTAGCTATTATTTACATCGAGATGTTATAGTAATTATAATTCCACCTTAAACACTTTAATTTAAACTTATTACAAGAAAACTTCAAGGCGATGAAGGTCGCATACTCTTAGTATCTTCCGAATTGTTCCTGACTTGTTACCTTTAAATTTCCAAGAGTATTTTGCCTTTGACAGGCCTCGAGCTTTTGGAGCTTCCAGCATCTATATGCTACGAAACAGTGGAAAAAATGTAGCTCTAAATTGTTTAAAACTCCTCATCACAACCTAGATCACAATTCATGTTACTTCCGGAGAAAATCCGTGTAACTATAAGGCCTTTATGAAGCATGGTGTATGGAATGGACTTGGCTCTGAACCTCTGCCTTTTGGTCCAGGTGTGTAAAAAATGCATGACCACACATTATTTCTAGAACCGTTTGGCGTACAGTGAACAGATTAAGCTCAAAAGTAGGTCTATTACAGCAGGAAGTTAGAGGGCTTTCACTATACCCTTATACCCAAAGTGGAATTTAAGCGCCGGAAGTAAATCTTTTTGGTCGTACAAGGTATGTATCTCCACCTCTAAAGTTTGTCACAAAGGTTATATTTACAAAACAATAACTCTTTTAAGATATAGTTATAATAAGTTAGTTAATAACTGATATAATATTGTTCACCAAAAGTCTGAGAGACCATTATTTGAACACGTAATTTGGTTATGTTTATGATATTCATTCATAAAATATTATTATTAGTGGTTTGTAATTTTTTTAGTTTGAAACACTACGTGTAAAGCCACGGATTTTTCAGATCTAATAATGAAGATGAAAGAAGGACGAAAGGCGATAAGAAATTATTAAAAAAGAAGAATTTTAATTCAAGAAGTATCGTTGTAAACACAATTTTAAAAGTTACTTACAATACAAGGAGTATCTTTCGCTCCTAATAGCACCTCAAGAAACACGAACGCATCAACGAAATACTATTTAAAGCCATACACGTAAGTTGGAGTTGCAGATATGTCAGCAAAAACACATATCATCTCCTGATAACTTTCAGGGTGACGGGTCGGTCCGACTGAGTGACGAAGGAGGTCGGCAATAACTTGATAGGAATAGGAGTATCAGGAGCTATCTCCACACGGAACTTTGGTATAAACGTGGCCAATCCTATCTTGGTCTGCATTAACCCGAACCTCATTCCTGAAACAAATCATTGTCGATCAGTACCATTGTTAAAAATAAGGCCACATTGGTTAGGAATCTACAAAAACTGTAAACTCGCTGGTTTATGTAAGATGAGGCATGTCTGCCCACAAAAAAAAGTTTGCAGTTTAATAAAATTAATTAAATTGTTTGCTCTAGGCATACAGAAATAGTTGGATTAGACAGTTTTTTATGTAAACAACTTAAAAATAGTAGCAATTATTTGAGTTACGTTTTTGGAAATCCCCAGGGGGATGTTTCTACCATATAGAGGAATCTACACTTGGTACAGCATTTCCCCATTTGTCACTTGGACATCCCTAAAGATGCCCAGGAGCGGCACATTATTAATATGTTGAGAAATTGGAGATGGAAGGGTAGACTGTTAGGTTTAGTTAACTGAGGAAGATGCCTTTTGGAATTGGTGGGGATCGCTAAATTTTGGCAGTTGCTATCAAGGACGTATAGATGTACCTATGTCCGCTTTGACTGGAGAGGCTGGTATAGAGCTGGTCTCTCCTTATTCTAACGGGACATTAGTGACCAAAACTCTTTCCTCGTGGTTCTCGACAGGAGGCGGCCACTACCCTTAACCTTATCAATCCTGAATATTCTGTCACTTCAGGAGCAAGAAGCAATAGTCTTTTTACGACTAACTGAAACGAGAGGTTTCTAAGTTCTTGTCCAAAGAGAACTTAAAATCAAATTTAAGTATATGACTTATCAATAAATTGTATTAAAAAGTCTTTTATAAATATTTTTTATCCATGTATAATTGATAAAGTACAATTGTAATGTTACTGTAAAAATGTCACCTGAAACCTTTTTTCCAATCTTGACTGGACTTACTTATACATTTACTCTTCGCATTACTGGCCTTACTGAAATAGTGCGGACAAATACTACCTGCACTATTTATTCTATGTTTTACCTATGCAGTTGCGGGGACCGTCTCCGAAGGGGAGGTGCAGGCAGGGGTGTCGCTCCTTGACTTTCTCAGGTGCAAATCGCTCCGGGTCGAACTTGTCAGGGTCCGGGTAGTACTGGGGATCGTGATGTAGAGCATAGGCCGGGATGCGTATTTTCTGACCAGGCTGGAGTACCAAGTCGGATCCAGGGATTTTGTACGGCTTGGTGCATCTCCGGTGGATCACAGCGAGGGATGCGTACATTCTCAGCGTTTCTGGCGGCAAGGAAAGAGAATAGTGTTATCAAACTTCGTTAGTGAAGATTTGTTCAGAAAATAGCTAATGCTGGCAGTTTTGTTAGAAAGAATAACATATGATAAAACAGAAGGAAATGAAAATAGAAATGTAAGTAAATTTACCACCTCATCCTTTTTTTACCATACACAGTATAAGAAATAGTACTACCGATAATAGAATAATATCGATGTCGAAGTTACTCAGATGTGTGTATTTGTCGCAATTTGCGCACCCAATTATTGGGTGTAACCAAAGAACGGGCTAAATTTGAATGAACTTGGTAAGATTGTTTTAATTACTGAATCTCGGACAACTTTTATTTATTTTTGAATGTTTTAATTTTAATTTAAATGTATAAATATTTATATGAAAAATATTTATTTATTGTTTTAAGAGCTGACGTAAAAAATTATTGAATTTTGTAATTTACATCGTATTATACACTTAAAAAATGCCCTAAACGAGTCTACGAGAATGTCGTTAAAAATCTTTAAAAGTTATAAAAGCAGTTGTTTTTTAATTGTTGCTAGAGTCCGATTAAAATTTATATGAAAAACTAGCATAATTTTTATTTAAATGAAAGAAGACGTACATTTAAAATTATGAGTACTCCCAGAGAAATTTCTATTTCTGAAAAGCTATTGGAGGTTAAAAATTAAAAAAAATATTATAATATAAATTATAATCTATTGTTTTTATAGAGTAGTTTTACAAAAGAGACTCCAGCAATGTTACTTCAGAAGTGGTTACCACACGTTGATAAACGTAATATTTTAAAACAGTATTTAATGTTTATTTATTATAGAAAATATTGAAACGTTCTTTAACCTTTACTAAAGTTTCAAGTCACCTACCATCAACAACTTGATCCATGTATTTCAAATCCTGGAGCGCCTGGTAGCTAACTTCACCTCCGTGTTTCTCCAGCACTGTCTCCAGTTCCAGGCGGAGGCGCTCCTGGATCTCCGGGTGATGCGCCAGCTCGTAGAGGCAGAAAGTCAACGTCGAAGAAGCTGTTTCGAATCCTGCCGCAAAGAAGATAAAGGCCTGGGCAGTTATTTGGTCCATTGTGAGTCCTGAAAGCAAACTGAACTGAATTTAAATTACACTTGATTTAATAAAATAAATATGTTCAATGGTTTAAAGGAAACTTACATGTTAAATCATCTTATTGACAGCTTTAGTCATTACTTTATTAACAGCACTAATATGCAATTCAAGTCAGAATTATGAATTAGGGAGTAAATAAGTCTATACATTAGTTATAACCCAACACCTTAAAAGAATAACCTGAGTAACAATTTAACGAGTTATTGATTTGATATTTGCGGTTCTTCTGGCGAGACAGCCTATCTTTACCTCCCGTATAAAAGTGTTTAATTCACCACAAGAATTATAAGACTGTAAAATATTATATCTTGTTATTGTGGCAGTTTGTGCTGAAAACGACCTAACACTGGTAACTATGCCTTGTGCTCAGGATCTGATAATGACCTTGATCTCATAGCATTAAGTGGGAAACTTGGAACAATATGTCAGAGTCAACGCAGGCTTTATGGACTTGTGCGAACTGCAGAAAGCTAAGAAAGGCTCAGCACCTCAAATTAATGAAGTTGACTTAACCTCCAATCCTGACGACGATTTTGAGCCTAGGTATACAGAAGACAATTCAAGCCAAGGTAAATTCTGTAGTCAAAAGGTCAAAAGTCAATAAGGTCAAAAGTTAACACCATAGAAGCGTCCATGAAATTCAAAGCTGACAAATGCAATTCTTTGCTTGCAGGAGTAGTAGTTTTACTTCAGGAGAACTGAAGCCTAGAATAGAGGTTCTAATGAAATGAGAACAATCAAGCAAAGAGCTAATTAGTACCCTTTGTTGTGAATTTGCCAATCTGGATCAATATGGAATACGATTAAACCGAGATATTCTCGGATTGAAGCTAGCTGGTGATTTGAAGGAGGGAAATCTCGTAGCCGTAATCCAAAACGTAGCCAAAGACAACGGTGTGGCCTACACATCTATCGACATCCATCAAGCTCACCACCTTCAGCAGAGGAGACATGGAAAGCCTCCAACAGCTATCGTCTAGTATTACTCCAAGATTTCAATGAAGAATAGAAGGAGGACAAAGATACTGTAAATTTTAACGAAGTTCTGTGTTCCCAGTAGACATAGCTGTTTAAGGAGTTTAGTCTTAAAGCTTAAACTCATTTTTATAGATTTGTTTGGTTTAGTGGCGTGTGAATACAGGTAAAAAAGAGAAACACGATAGAGATATAAAAGAAATCAGAGTTTGGGGTGACCTGTAAAAATATCAAGTAAATTTACACCTAATAGGTCTAGTTAGATCTGTATACTTATACTTATTATTAAATTATGTACATAGTAAATTGTAGAATAATTATGGTTACATACCCTCTTCCTTAGTGATTCTTGAATTATTTTTCAACCCGTTTTCCTCTTCGGTTCCATCAAGAATATTCCTATTGTGTTTAATACCGATGAGGATGTCCAAAAAATCATTTCTGCAAACATTATTCTCCTCACGGTACTTCACAGTGCTGGAAACCAATTCATGGAGCATCTTCTTGGGTTTTTGTGCTATTCGTTCTATATTGATCAGTTTGGACAGTGAAGGGAAGACAGTCATAATTCTGTGTTTCATTATCATCCAAGTCGTAGGTTTGAAGATGGCAACAGCTATCTGATAAAACTCAGTGTTGCTACCTGACAAAGAGTTTGTCTCTACGCCAAAAGCACACGATGCTATTATGTCAATAGTGAAATTGGCAAACACACGTTTTACATCTACGCTTGCCTGATTTTCTGTAATTTTGTAGAAATAATCCTCCAGCTGCTTGCTGCATTTCAACATGAGCAGAAACATGTGTTTCATTTTCCCAGATGAGAATGCAGGAGACAATTTGTGCCGCATATCTCTCCAACCGTCCTCCTCATTCATTAAGAACAGATGCTGGCTTATGGACTCCTTTGGGTTGTGGTAGAAAGGAAATCTGTCTACAAAATGGTTGAAATCCTTAATTAAGATATGTTTTACCAGTTCAGGATCCCTGATGACCAACACCGGGCGGTTTAACTCAACCGCTCCACAGTAACGTTCACCAGGGAACTCTTTGTAAATTTTGGCGTAAGCATCTCCCATATGTTCTCTGCCCAGGACGAGATCTTTGAAGGACCCAAAAGGAAATACTGCCTTCTTGCAGGGCACTCCATTTTTCTCCCAGAAGTTGTATTCCTTCGTGAGATACCAGTATAGAGCCCACAGTAGAATCACTAGGCCTAGGAATACTTCCGTCGCAGTATTAAAAATGTAGGATTCCATTTAGAGCTGGAAAATTAGCGGTACAAATTAGTTTAATACTTTTAAATATACTAATAGGTCCAGTTATAAATAATTAGCGTTACAAATTAAGATAACATAAATTTAATGATAAATGACACTAGATTATAAATCCTAATTATATTATAATTTCGAAAGTGCACTTGTTTGTTTGTTTTGTTTTCACGCCTTAACTAAGTAACCTATTATTCTGAAAATTTACATGGACATTCTTACGGTTTCTGAGATGAATATATTTATATTCTTATTTGGAAAATCCATCCGGGCTACGCCCACTCAGGGCCTACTAGGCCCTGCGCCCACTGGTCTTTAAAGTAGCGAAAATCCCATCTTGGTCTCTAAAGTTGTGTAATAGTAATTGAATGGGCCTGTCTAATGTAATTAACTGTTCTGTGTAAACATGGTTTATTATTATAAATTTTTTTACATTTATAGTGAGTGAGAATGTCTTATGAATAACCATTCATTTCCAGAATTTGTAGATTTCAAAGATTGGGTAAATACTCATCTAACTTACAAACTGTAGTTAAACGAAAGATGGTCAAAATTTGACACTGAAGTCTCCCTTTGAAGCAGCCGGCAAGAACTATGCTACATGAAAATTCCTGGACTGTGCTTTTGAACTAATGTACCAATTATAGCTCTAAATGTTAAAAAGTATTAACAATATTTTTCAGTTCATAAAGAAACAAAAGTGTAGTATCATTGTTAATGTACTTTGAACTGTTCATTTTTATCAAATATTATGTATTGGTATCTTAAGTAAAAGACAATGTTACTATCTAACATTTACCAAACATTTAAAGACTGATATAAAACCAATTTTAGTTCACTTTTGACAGAAGTAGGCTTCTCTGATCTGTTATATATATTTTCTTGATTGGGAAAACAATGCAAAATCATGCATGGAGCAAAACATACTAAGAATAAAGTGAGTTACGATGGCTTTAGATATAAACTTTTTGACGTATTTTTGACCGTGGCAAGAAGGAAAATTCGATATTGGCATTGGAAATATAGTTCACTCGAACCAGCAGAGGTCACCATAATCATATACATGCAACGCCTACTAAAGCAGTGTGCAAAGCAGAAGGTAATTTCTAGCAGTGCTGATATAAGTAACAAAGTAGTCTTAACTTTTATTAGATATTTAAAGGCTGTTATGAAACCTAAATTAGTGGTATTTTGGCAAAAATCGGTATCTCGGAGGTGTGTGTGTGTGTGTGTGTGTGTGTGTGTGTGTGTGTGTGTGCATGCGGTGCGCAATCGACAATTTTATAATGACCATAAATACACACCTTTTAACATGATTTCTTGGTCGAGGGAAGAAGGCAAACTCAAAATTGACATCGGCAGGATAATTCACTCAAACCAGAAGTGCTAAAGTGCAAAACCCATGAAATTGCGTGCGAAACCGCGGGTAACTGCTGGTTATTATATAAGATTCTTTACGTAAAATTGTGATTTAAATATAGTTTTTGTTATCAATATATTTTGCTATATGAGAAATGAAAATTTTCAGATAACAAGATTTTTTATATATTATTCAAAAAACTTCTGTGAAATACTGCTTTATGGATCATCTTGTCTTATTTTTCATTTAGTTATTTTTGAGCTTTAACCATAAAAAAATAAATACTTTTAATCAGAGTACTTTTTTAGTTTAGTAGACGACACGACCTGAACCTCTCTGTAAAACTTGGACTCATAATAGATCTAAAAAGAACATCCGGTCGTTCTTGGAAACATTGAGCGCATAGTTAGTTAACTAATGCGTTAAGTATGGGTTTCCTCTACAAATTTGAAATGGTAAAATATTTTTGAAACAAAGCACTGAAATTTTTGTCTGATAGAGCTTCAAAATAATGTTATATGTTTATGTCATGGGTGTTGAACCCGTGATCTTCGATTTTAGCACATATCATTCCTTAAGATGTATGAAATTATTTTATGATTTCCTGTATGGTATTTAAGAGGTTTCATTTGGATTGTCAACCTGGGAAGCCTTGATCTATCTGGAGTCTGTTACATATAGCTCTAAACATTCTTCTAATACATGTTTATGACACAGCTGATCTGTGTACTGTATAGATTGAGATTTTTTAAATGGGTTGTATTGGTTACTTTTAAACCGTAAGTATGACGAAAAATAGGAAAATAGGACCCGTTCTTACTTTTTGATTTCCTTTAAAAATATATTTTGAAAACCTTGAATAAACTCCGCCATTTTCAATATGACGGTCAAAGTTAATTTTTGTAAAGGAACACTCTGTTTTTTTATTACCAACTTCGATTTACAATATGATTTTAAGCCTTTGCTATCCTCCATTTTTTTATAAATCTGGTTTAGGAGCAGTATGTATTTAAAGTTGTGTAATACGGGCTTTGTAGTGAGACTATTTCGATATATCAAATCATTGAATCAAGATGAAAATTAAATTACGCATAACCAAACATGTGTAATGTAGGGCTAAAAATAATCCAGATGAAACTCATAGCATGAATGGACTGTAAAATAATGAGGCAAGCTTCTTGCTTAAAAAGCACTTCGAAATGTAGTTTAAATCACTGTTACGTTTTTTAAGAAAGTAAATCATGATTAAAGATAGGGCAAGTAAGTAAATGGATAAACGGAGTTTTTTTTGTTTCGATTTAAAATAACATAGCAAACAATTTATTGGGGATAAATGAACTCAACGTTTTGTATATGTGTAGTAATAGTAATATACAATATAATTTTCAAGATAGAAATTGTACTAAAAGAAAACTTCCTGGTCTGAAAGTTTCTGCAAGAGAAGAATGTACTCTCCGCAGATGGTTGTAAATGTTTTTTAAAGAGTACGATAATATAAAAATCGCATGTGTACAGTATAAATATAATGTATTATGTATAAAGAAGGTCAGGACTACCATTGAAAGTAATATTAGTTTTATGGGACTGAAATCGAGGTCATAGACGGGTACTGCGCCTTCTTAACGGAACTGATAAACATAAATAAAAAATTAACAACCGTTCCATTCATACATTTGTAAACAATGTTTCTGCAAGAGAAGAATGTACTCTCCGCAGATGGTTGTAAATGTTTTTTAAAGAGTACGATAATATAAAAAATCGCATGTGTACAGTATAAATATAATGTATTATGTATACAGAAGGTCAGGACTACCATTGAAAGTAATATTAGTTTTATGGGACTGAAATCGAGGTCATAGACGGGTACTGCGCCTTCTTAACGGAACTGATAAACATAAATAAAAATTAACAACCGTTCCATTCATACATTTGTAAACAATGTTTTTGCAAGAGCGAATGTTTGTCTGGAGAATGATGGCGGTTTGTTCCTGTACGTTTTGTAAATAATACTACTGCTTTATAAAAATTGTTTTATTTTGCTTTAATACGAGTATGTAACTTATAATAACGTAGATTTGTTAAATTTGTTCTTGGTTGCATAAACTATCTAGGTTATTTTTACCCCTACATTAGAATAAACTTATTTCAGGTTTTAATTTTTATTTTCGTTCAACGATTGGATGAACGGAAAATAGCCTCTCTACAGCTTTTCAAAGCCCGAATTATACAACTTAAAATGCCCACAGCTCTTAAGCGAATAGCTTACAAACATGCTCCAGAATAAAACCTCTTAAAAGTGCACTTAAAATCGAAACTGGTTTTGTATTAATTATATCTTTAAAATAGAGTAACTTAAGTCCAAACTGAATTTTTCCACTTGTTTGCGGTTACAGTTGTGGGAAATTTCGTAAACTTTACTTTCCGGAAAGATAAATAACGTGATAGATGAACTTCATAGTACTAAAAATAGTAACTTAATAGTACATGAAAATGTAGTGAAATATATTACAATCGTAAATTAGTGCATGGAAAGAGTTTTCCAAGGCTAAACTGAATGTTAGGAAATGGCAGAGAAGATAGTGATCAGGCTTGGTGGTTAGCTCATTTCCCATGATTAATTTTTTTATTTCGTGTGTTTTAAAGGTTGTCCGATTTCGACAAAATGGTTTTTAAACGAACATTCTTACAATTTTTATAAATGTTACATAAACTGCAGTTTTGATCTGAAAACGTATGTGAACTTTTTATAGTTTTTAGCTGAAATTTAAATAAAGTCGGTATTTTTATTAGTTTGAATTTGGAAACGAACTTAACTTTAAATCACTGCCATTTCTTAATTAACATGAACGCTGAAGATATATAACAGCTTCCATTAAGACACACGAACAACCACATATTAAACTTTAAAATTTTGGAAGTCAATATTAACATTGCATTTTTATATGAAAGCAATGTGATCGAAAAAATATCCTTTGAGTGCTAACCTAATTATTATTTGTAAGACATTGAAACGCCAAAATTACGATTATATTAAGTAAACGAGCCACATTAAGTACTTGTATTATATATTGAAGTGTAAAAATCGATAAATGTATTGGTTTTACAATAATTAATTTTACGAACGTACAATTCTATTGGAGTAAATGAATTTGCAATACACTGTCATGGTATTTCAGCGTAAATTTGTTGTTTGCAATCATACATTTTATAATTTATGTATCGGTTATTTTACTTAAATATAGCATTTAATTATAAGTTAAATATGGTTTATATTTGTACTTACATCTCAGGCAGGCTGTATGTTTATGATAGCACGCGCTGCACTACACGCTATCCACTTGCACTGATGTACTGAATAAAATCTTCTGACCGACAGCGACACCGCGTGGCATTGCCGCAGTTTAAAAATAACTTTCTAAACCGGTTTAAGATAAGCAGCGGTCACTGTTTACACACAACAGCTGTTAGATACGATGACAAAGCAACTCGGTGATTCCAATTATTGATGTAGATGACCTGCGGTTATTGTTTTGTCCGGAGGAAAATATTCCAAGATTACATTATGTAGCTTCTAGGATTGTTAAGAAATGTTGTACACGTAAGTAGCAAAATTTGATCTTGAAAGACCGTACTGGGTGCTTTTAATTTATAGAATGCTAAATTTTGTAACGCCACTATATTCACAATTTTTAAGCAATATACGAAATATATGAATTTGGAAATTCAAAATTAAGCTGTCATTTCCCAATATGGTACCACAATTTCTTAAGGAAAACTCTATATTTTCTTAAATCTTCGGATAAGATACGTTTTTATTCCTGGCAATTGTTAACGTAATTTGTAACGCTTTTCGACCTTTGCTCTTACTTTATATATCCTTCTTAAGGTCCTCTGATTCGATGAAAAATAAGATAGTCACATAAAAAAGTAAATATCTATCCGTATTGTTGATGTATACAGTTTTAAAGCTTTATTTGCAAAGGTTGAATAATATAAAGCCATCTACATACGACCTGACTTGGTAGTCAACTATGGTCGTCATTATTTTTGTAATATAACATTTTTATACTCATGTTGCAATTCGATGATTACACTCAGGGTTTATTAGTGAACATTGGGACGCAGTACCAATAATCCAGTTAAATGATGAAGTTATTAACTATTTTATTACGTTTGAAAATAATTACACAAAGGTTTTTAAATGTGTCAAAACTGTAGTTCGCTATAGATCCTAAACGAGAAAGATAAGGAGAGAAAGTATAGTGTGTTCCATGAATTTTAGTTGTCCACCATATTGGAAATTGGCAGCAATATTTCAAAATTATAAATGTATATGTTTAGAATTAACTAAAGTCCATTTACAAACTAAGTTTGAATTCATCTATGGAAGTATATGTGTCACTTATAAAAAAGTATTAAGAGTTGTTTTCAGGGTATTAGGCTCAATAACGTTCCCAAATTGTAGTTTTCTGTACTTTATTCATCTCCAGTGGCGAAATACGCAAAGTAATAGAGTCAATAATTATTTATTACGTTTGAAAATACTTACACAACGGTTCTTAAACATGTCAAAACTTTAGTTGGATATTTTAACAATTTATAGCTCATTTCATTCTTGAGATGTCCTGCGGACATATAGAACGTCAGACAATCATACTCAAAATAAATCTTTACATCCCCCGGCTGACGAAAGAGAAGAAATAAGTCAACCTAATAAGTGATAGGTTTCAATGGCGCCAGCCAAATTACATGGATGTACATGTACCATTATAGAAATCATTCTTCTTTATGTAAAAATGAAATTTCATAGAAAATTTAAATTCTTGTTGTCGTCATGGTTACCCTTAAGAGCAATAAAACTATTCGCCCCATCCAAAATACCATGGAACGCCATATACCATCAACGAATTGAGTGTTACCTGTATAGAAGTGAAGCTTAATGCAAAAGTCTATCAGGCCAGTTCGTTTTCAAGATATTTTGCGAACAGACAGACAGAAATACAATTTTCCAGCGCTTCGCTGACGCTCATCCAAAAACTAAGTATCATAGACAGACGTAAATAATAAGAGCATAGCAGAGACTATAAAACAGACTAGGTTTGTAAGCGGCAAATAATGTGGTTTCCCAACACGGCTATGAGATCCTTGAAATAGACATTGAGGTTAGATAACAAGGGATTACAAGGAAACTCTCAGTCGTAACAATACCAGTCTCTCACTCTCTCTAATGGAGACTACTCTCCTGGACCTACTTCGATGAAGACGTTTTTGCTGTGTCTGATTAATTTAATTATTTTTCTTATTTTTATGCATGGATTTAATGTTGGTGTATATATATAACGAACGGCAGAGTTAGACGTTTAAACTTATTACCGTGAGTCCTATACGTTAGCTGTCCATCGTCAGTTCACAATAATTAGGTTAGCTATCTAAGAAGACAACACGAGGGCCTTGTTGCTTTCAAGATTGGCGCATGCTCACTTCAGTCCCAGATTAACCAACTGCTCTCAGAAACTGAAAGCACTTCTCTCATCACTCGAAGTTTCCCTATGTATTACGTATGCAGTTGCTAGGGGATGTGCAGGCAAGAGTGTCTCTCCTTGATCCGGGTAGTACTGGGGATCATGTTGTAGAGCCTAAGCCGAGATAGTATTTTCTGACCAGGCTGAAGTGCCATGTCGGACCCAGGCATTTTCTAGGGCTTGGTGAGCATTCGATGGAGCACAGCTATGGATGCGTGCTTTCTTAGCGTTTCTGGTGGTAAAGTAAAGAAGGTAATGTTAAAATTCCTTGTTGAAAATGTGTTCAGAATTATATCTGCTTCTTATACATTTGTGAGCAGGAAATATCTACGCCAGAAAACAGTAAACCACTACTAAAATATTATAAATATACTATCCTCTGCTTTTCATATTAATTTATCTTTCATACTTAGTAAAGAAACAAATACTGGGATGGTATTAAAATCAATTGTGATATTTACTGGAAATATTAATTTTTAAACCGACAAGGTTTTGAGAATACTCTATTAGTGTGTGTGTTTTTTGAAGATTTTGCGTAGTCATTAACAAATCAGCCCAAATTGTGATGGATTTAGGCTATTTTTCCACACGTATATTAATTACTGAAACCAGTTTAGTAAAAATAATAATTCTTTAGTTTTTATTCCTTAACTTTAAACGTTTTAGAAAATTTACATATTTTAATTTTTTTAACAAATTTAACAGTTTTATTGAATTTTAACTTCATAAAATGGTGAAAATTGGTTTAATTAAAATTTTTTTTACAGTTAACAATTTAAATTACATATCATTCATTTCTTTTTCTTTGAGGAGCTTTATTTGTCCCGAACAGCATGGGTTCTTTGCGGGTCGCTCCACGTCAACTAATTTGGCTGTTTTTTATAACACTGTAATCCGGTCCTTCTCTAGGGACACTCAGATCGACACAGTCTACCTGGATTTCTCTAAGGCTTTTGATCGCATTAGCCACGTCCACCTGATCAAAAAACTTGAGGCCTTTGGGATCCATGGTGTTTTGCTTGACTGGTTTGAGTCCTACCTTAATAATAGACATCTACAAGTGCGGTTTGTTTGGGGAGCAGTCTCTGAACCGATACCCGTTCTGTCAGGCGTACCTCAGGGCTCACTCCTGGGACCCATTTTTGTTCAGCCTGTTTATTAATGATGTGGGCGACAGGCTTTCAACTAATTTCTTGTTGTTAGCAGATGATGCTAAGGTCTTTGTTGAGATAACTGGTCCTGATGATTGCCGTAGATTGCAAAGTAACTTGGATGGTCTTGTAGAATGGTGTGTGTTGAATGACATGGACTTGAATCCGGACAAATGTTTTGTGATGACATTTGCACGTTCTCGGTCAGCTCTTGAGTATGGTTATACTATTGGAGGTGCCCATCTGAAGCGAGTGGAGAGTGCAAAGGACCTTGGAATAATAATGGTACCTAATCTTGACCCTCGGGAGCACTTGCAACATATTTCTAAAAAAAGCCAACGCTTCCCTTGGATTTGTCATAAGAGCCTCACGTGATGGTCTTTCTGTTCCCTCATTGAGACATCTCTTCATCTCGCTGGTCAGACCACATCTGGAGTATGCGTCCGTGGTGTGGGCTCCTTTCCAGAAAAACCATTGTGACCTACTGGAAAGAATTCAGATAAGATTTTTGAAGACAGTTGGAGTCCGGCTGGGATTTAACTATAGGGAGGTTCCGGTGACAACGCTAAGGGATGCTCTTGGACTGCCCCTGCTGGAGTCAAGAAGAAGGTATCTGGACCTGATGTTCCTGCACAGACTGCTAAATGGTAGTATCGACTGCCCCGATCTCCTCGGCATGGTGGATCTGCGTGTTCCAGTCGGAGGCACCAGGTCGAGAGACCTCTTTGGAAAGACACATCAGCTAACCAGCTACGGCTACCACAGTATCATCCCTCGTTTACTGAGACATGGGAACTCTGTTTCAGCACGGGCCGACTTCTTTGGCTCTTCACCCACTACCTTCAGGGAAAACATATTGCACTCTTGATTATTCAGGAAATTTTCTACTTATTCTTTTTATAGTCTTATCTTCTTTTTGTTCTTAGGCATAGCATTTAAAATGTATTTAGATCAAATGCTAGTTGGTCCCATTGTAGTTAATAGCATTTATATACCTACATATCAGTATTGTTCTTGGGTTGGTTGAAGTCAATTGTTGTTAGAGATTATTTATTGATTGTTGCTTAGTTTATACTCTTTGTTGTTACTATTTGTGTATTTAAAATAATTATTTGTTGGAAATTATTTATATACATCTTGAAGCTATCTAGTAAATATTGTTGTTAACTTATGTTGTAATTTGTACTTTTGTATGTACTAGTTGCTTGTTTGTACATTTGTGTAAATGGCACTGACCGTTGATAAATAAATAAATAAATATTAACTATTAAGTATTAACTGCAAGTACTTGTTATTGTGTGCAAAATTTAATTATAACCTTCATGTAGACTGAACGTTTTGTTAATTTTCGGTCAATTGATTAAAATGGTTATACAATTATAATTTATAAATAAATCCAGAAAATATTTTAATTAATTTCTAGTTTTTTAGGTACTTAAAAATTGTACTCCTATGTACTATGACCAACATTTTTGTCTGGTGGGTCCGCATTATACACTATTTATGATATATAAACTATTTAAAAGTTTAAATATTAATAAACCGCATTTTTATTTCGTTGAATACATACTCGTAAGTATCAAGTACCTAAAAAATAAAATACTTTATTTACTTTCCTATAAAAATATTATGATATTATATCCGCAAATGACATCCCAATTTATACCTTTTAGGCCTCTTTGTAGAATCTATTAAGCAAAATAGTGCGTTGTTTATTTATCACTTATTATATAATAATGTTTACTTTGATACTACGTATTTGACTATACCCACCATTGACAACCTGATCCAGGTATTTCAAATACTGGAACACCTTATAATTTATTTCAATTCTGTGTTTCTCCAGCACTGTCTCCAGTTCCATTTGTACTATTCTCCTGGAAGATTGCATGTCTGGAAAATTGGAGCATGAAGTTCCAATGCTCCAATGGCCAGTTGCCCTTTCCTCAGCAATCAGACACAGATAGGCAACGGATTTCAGTTATCACTGTGTTACAACGTTCGAAGTTTGAGAGTAGTTTTAAAGATTGTTCTTGTTTCGAGAACCATCCTAGCCACTGTACGAGACTAAACCACACCTTCTCTTTAGCACTGTAGAAGTAATGAGTTTGTAACTTGTGCTGGAATCATGATTTTGTAGGAGAAGTTATACAGCACCTTCATCTACACAAGGGATTTGTCTTTTGAAACATCTTGAAACTAGAGGAAGCTGAATTATTCTCCACAGGGTAGTATGTTAAACATAGTAATACTGTTTAACTCATGATGTATTACACGTAGCTCGTACTGCATTAGTGAGATGTTTTACATTATTTAAGTAATTACCGCCATCAGGCTCCACATCGTAATGTAACTTTCCTCCCCATTCTTTATGAAGGCCATTACATAACTTGTTACTTAATTACACTTTACAGTTGCTGATGTTGAATGTGTTTCTTGTCATTATAAAATAATTTTTAAAAATCTTGAATTCTTATAAGAAAATAAACAAAACAGGTTATATCGAAGGCTCTAAAAACTTATTGATTTAGCAAAATTAGCAATGAAAAAGTCACCAAATATGTTTACACAAGGATATATAAATACGTAACAAACAAAGCGTAATTATGGTTACACACCCTCCTCTTTGGTGGCTTTAGAAGAACCTTTCAGTCCATTTGTATCATCCGTTTCATCAGGAATGTGTCTGCCATGTCTCAATCTGATAATGATGTCTAAGAGGTCATTTATGCAAAAGTAGTTTCACGGTACGCCATAGTATTGGAAACAAAATCGTGGAACATTCTTGGGGTTCCGGTATTCGCTGAAGATTCAGCAATTTAGAAAGTGTAGGGAAGGCAGTCATCATTCTGAGTTTCAGCACCAACCACGTTGTAGGTTTGAAGATAGCAACTGCCACACTATAACATTCTGTATTTTCGCCTGTAAGAGAATTTATTGATACACCAAAAGCGCACGATACTATTATGTTAATTGGCAAAAACCGGTTTCAAATCTACGCTAGCCTCCTTTTCTGTAATGTTGTAGAAATCAAATAAAATGTTTTTTATTCCGCCGACAATATTTGCATTATATAGCAAACGTCATGGGTTTTTTTGAATTTCTGACATTCATACAACAATACACACTCACACATACAGTTTTACAGTTACGCCTCGTTCATTCACCGCCAATCTGTCGAATCAAGTCTCCCAGTCGAATGCCAAAAACTCAGCTGCATTATGGAATGCTTGTGCCACCAAGAAGCGTTTAAGGCGAGTCTTTTACGCCTTAGGCATTGGAGCATCTATAATTGAACTCGATAGTCCGTTGAGGGAATGAACACCCGCCTGCGAGGGCAGGCGTTCATAAACAACCGTTCTGTGACTCCCAGAACGGTAGTTAGCTCTCCCACGTGTCTCATACATGTGTATGTCTCGGCCTCTGGTTAAGGCACGTTTACTCATACAACACAAAGTTATTTCCAAAATGTAGAGGCACAGCAGAGTCAACAGCTGCAATTTCTTAAAAGCTTCCCTGCATGAATTTCTAAATTGGATTTTGGTGATTATTCGAATTGCTTTATTTTGGAGTCTGAATGCTCTTTGAAACTGTGTGTTTACGCAAGCTCCCCAAAGGACCACTCCTTAAGTCAGATGGGGGTAAATCAGGCAAATTTAAAAATTTCGTTGGTTTTTTAAATACTCCTCTAAATGTTTGCTGCACTTCAACATGGGCAGACACATTTGTTTTATTTTTCCCAGACGAGAACGCGGGTGATAGATTGTTACGCGTATACCTCCATCTATCCTCTTCATTCATTAAGAAAAGATGCCTGCCGATGGACTCGTTTGAATTATAGTCAAAAGGAATTCTATCTACGACATGGTTGAAATCCTTTATTAAGATATGTTTCACCAGTTCAGGGTTCCTGATCACCATCACCGGGCAGTTCAACTCAACCGTTCCACAGTAACGTTCACCAGGGAACTCTTTGTAAACTTTGGTGTAAGCGTCTCCCATATGTTCTTTGTCCAGAATGAAATCTTTCAAGGATCCAAAAAGAAATACTGCCTTCTTACATTGAAATCATAGTCCTTCGTGATATACCAGTACAGGGTCCACAGCGGTAGAATTAATAAACCCGAGAATAATTCCATCGTAGAATTGAGGATGAATGACTCCATTCTGTGCTAGAACAAATAAATAACAAATATTTAAAAGGAATCTAAATAAAATATGAGCACACTTAAAGAAATAAAGCACAGATTCAGGTAGTCAATAAAGTTAGTTAATTTCATAACTTTTTAACACGTACTTTTTAAAGCTTTGCATTCGAAACATTTTATCGACCTACATTTTTAAATTAGATTGGTGACGCGCTTCTGTGCAGTGGGGATTGAGGGGTAAAATCCGACAACAATGAGGGGTAACTTCCTGGTGTATAATCAACTTTCTACATCGGAAGAGAAAGTATGGGTAAGCTATAATAATTAGTGTCATACTAGTCTACAAATCGAAAACAATTGTTGTGATTTTAAATTTGTACCCAAAAAGTGGTACTTTTCGTGTTATTTATCACAGGTCTTACGCTATAACACCATTTTAAGTCAAATATAATAATTAAGAATTTTCAAAAGTGTGAGTGACCACGAGATGACGTTTAATAATTTCAGAACAACTTTAAATCGCCGTTAATAGTCCTATACGCAGAGATGACAAACTAACTCGGGGAGACTTAGGATGTATAACTAAACGTAGTCTATAAACTATGTTGAGCCCGTCATTTTTAAATTTTAATACTTCAAATTCTACCCTGAAATCCTTATCTATTACAATGAAAATCTATACCATAAGATCCATTTCTGATCTCTAGGTCGATAATTCTGTGAAGTCAAATAAAACTTTCTATAAAGTTCTGGTAACATAACTAATAGTATTAATTACCCAATCAACACAACCCGACCCCATTTATTTTAGTGTATTAGACTTTGCTTTAGGCATGTGTACGATTTACTTTCAGTATATGCAGTAAAATATGACTCAACTGTCCGAATGTTTAAAGGGTTTTGCCTGAGAAGGAGAGCAGAGACAGGCATATGGGATATAGCGTTATTGTTGCTAGTGAATGTAACGATTGTGCAATAATGTAGTAGTTTTCGTTGCTCTAGTATCTCAGATGTTGCTGTTAACAGAGGGTACATCTGCGGTATATCTAGAAATGACCAGTTAGGTTACTTTTCATCAGCTGACAAAAAGCAACAAAGGAGAACCAGAGCAACACAATGGCAACGGTTCTGACAAGAGGTTTTGGATGATTTATGAGAACGGATCAGCAGATTTTAATGGATATTGTTGATAGACTTCTGAAATTAAATTTTCTTTGGAGCCAATGGAGTCAACAGTAAATCTGTTATTTAAAAATTAATTTAATTTTCAAATTTCTCGTTGTCACCATGGTTGCCCATGAGGTCAATGCTAAGCCAAATTCTATGTAATGACATTCACCATCATCGAACTCAGTGTTGCCTACATAGAAATGAAGCTTCATGCAAAATTTCAAAATCAAAAGCTCAGTTCTTTATGGAGACAACGTGTGGTCAGGCAGACAGGACAGAAATTACCCTTTTCAAACCCAGCTCAGCCAATTGAATTTTGAAATAGAAAGGAGATATAGAAAATTCCATCTTGTACGTTCAAAAAGAAAGAATTAGATATATATATTTTTTTTATCACACACACACACACACACACACACACACACACACACACACACACACACACACACACACACACACACACACACACACACACACACACACACACACACACACACACACACACACACACACACACACACACACACACACACACACACACACACACACACACACACACACACACACCATTATTGTATTTTAGAACAGTGTTTTTGTGTGATCTGTATCTATGCATTAGATAATAGAGCGCATCAAAATAAACGAATTTAGCATAGTTGAATAGAAATTATGTAAGGTTTTGAAATTGCCCAAAGAGGTGGACTTCATTTTGAAATCTATTCGTCTGCTCTCTCGTTCTCACAGTGATGTAAGGGAAGAAATGGAAATGCTTAAAAAAATACCATAGTAATTTATAAATATGTGCAGTATTGTAACTGAAATTAAGTGGTTCTTAGTCCTGATATTTGATAATTATCAAATTCATTTAAGATTGAAAGTAAAAATCCAACATTTAAGTTTGACACTGTTTATAAAGAAGTTGGTACACAAAGCAGTGTTTTTATTATTTTTGTTACAATTCATAATTGAACAATAGCACGCTGTAAATAAGGAGACGAAAGATTAAAAAAATTCTGTAAATTTATCTCTGTGGCCTTCAAACCCATTGGCTCGAATAAAAAATTTGAACTTGATTTTTAATTTTGTCAATCTTTATTAAGATCTCTTAAAAGACTTTTAGGTGTTATGATAGATGGATATGTTTATCAAAACATTAGGTTAAATATCAATATAAAAATTGGCTAGTTAATAAGACATTTTGACTTAGCCCTTTTTAGTGGCTTATCTTTCCTGATCTATTTTAAGGTCAGTTAAAAAATTATAAGTATAATTACGATAGACCTTAATTTACCAAACAAAGTAGGAGATGACTCTGTTGAAGACTTTATTAATCACATATAGACACTAATTGCTGTAATATTTACGTAATGGTATTATACTAAGTATTGATCGATCATATTAAATACTCGTACAATCTTGTCTCTTGCCAGTAAAGACGGGGTTTTTATATTTAAAGCTTACTATCGATAATAGAAAAAAAATTAGAAGGAAACTATCATCTTATTTATGTTTAAAAAATGTTAAGGGTTAACGTGAAACGAGCACAACAAATTAAAAATGTCACAGATGAACTGGAAATAGTCAAATTTGAATATAGAAGTCAAAGGAGACTGATGTAATAACAACTTTTCGAGAATTTACATAAAGAATAGATTCCAGTTTGGAATCGTAGTATTCTATATTTGAAACTTATAACGATAGTAAAGACTGACTTAATAATGAAAAATTCTACCCCTCTAAGTAATGCAATTTAAAGTATAAAATAATTTCTGAATTCCAATAACAAAGATAACATAATGGATGGAAAATGTAACGAATTACTGGAAAAGTAAGATAATCTGTAAGTCTATATCCATAGTTTATTTACAATATTTCATGACTACCAATGCAAACAAAGTACTGTATAAGACCAACAAACATGGTTTTCAAGGCATTAAAAAAAACTATCTCCTAATAACTTTGAGGATGACGGGTTGGTCGGACTGAGTGACGAGAGCGTTCGGTTTGAACTTCATGGGGATGGGAGTGTCAGAAGCTACTTCAGCACGGAACTTGAGTACGAACGTGGCCAGTCCTAACTTGGTTTGCATCAACCCGAACCTCATTCCTGGAACAAACGATTATCAGTTAGTATCCGAGTCGTGGAAGGCATCAACTTCATGGGGATGGGAGTCTCAGAAGCTACTTCAGCTCGGAGCTTGAGAACGAGAATGGCCAGTCCTAACTTGGTTTGCATCAACCCGAACCTCATTCCTGGAACAAACGATTATCAGTTAGTATCCGAGTCGTGGAAGGCATCAACTTCATGGGGATGGGAGTCTCAGAAGCTACTTCAGCTCGGAGCTTGAGAACGAGAATGGCCAGTCCTAACTTGGTTTGCATCAACCCGAACCTCATTCCTGGAACAAACGATTATCAGTTAGTATCCGAGTCGTGGAAGGCATCAAGTTCATGGGAATAGGATTTTCAGGAGCTACTTCAGCACGGAACTTGAGAACGAATGTGGGCAGTCCTAACTTGGTTTGCATCAACCCGAACCTCATTCTTGAAACAAATGATTGTCAGTTAGTATACGAGTCGTAGAAGGCATGAATTTCATGGGGATGGGAGTTTCAGGAGCTACTTCAGCGCGGAACTTGAATACGAACGTGACCAGTCCTAACTGGTCAACGCATCAACCCTAACCTCATTCATGGGAAAAAAACGATTATCAGTTAGTACCATAGTCGTATCGGACCTACGTTCCAGGAATTAGTTTGGCTGTGTTTTGTTAAGGAATTTTAGTTTCACACAATAACTTATTATTTATCAAAATTTCCGTTAATTAAAAAAAATAAAAATCGTTCCATTTACATAGGCCCTCTTATAAGAGGATAAGTTGAAATATTGTTACGCAGCAATTCAGTTAATGTAAATTGGTGTTACATCAATAATTTAAGTGATATTTAAAAAAATAATCCGACAAATGTTAAAAACAGTCTCTATATTTGAAAGCATGATTTATTTTCATCTTACATGGTCGTTATCAGATTATGGGTGATTTCAACATCAATGTAATTGGCACTAATCATCCTTCCCCGATTTGTCGACTTGTTAAGGTCATTTGACCTAGAATTGTTAGTCAAAACGCCAACGCGTGTGACACATTCAAACACAGTCGACAATTGACAACATCATCTCCAATCTACCAATTGTCGCAGTGTCCGTGGTCAATACAGCTATCTCGGACCACTACGGCCAAGAGGCTATAATTATAGTGGAGTAAAAATCGAGAGGGAGCTCAAAATCACAAAAACAATAAGAGACTTAAGGCCAGGAAACATCGCTCTCCTCAACACTCCCCTTTCTAAAGAATATTGGAAATACCAAGAATCAATGCATTTCAGTAGAAGAACATTTTAAAAGGTTTAGTAATACACTCAACTTTCATCTCGACATGTACTGGCCTCTCAAAACCATACAAGTTTGTCCCAAAATGGTAAACAACAAATGGATAACTGAAGGAATTTCAGTTTCTAGAGAAGAACTAAAGATTTTCTCAGAAATTCAGAAAATGTCCCACAATGAAGAATTCAAGCGGTATTTTTCGAAATTACAAAATAATTTACAGAAAAGTTATCCAAGTTGCAAAGGCATATGATGTTTCCAAATCAATTATATCTTCCAAAAATATTTCTAAAACAGCATGGGGCATCATCAACAATAAAAACAAATCATGCAACAAACAAATCAAATTAAAAAGTGTTGTGGAGGCTGCGGTGGAGGTTGCAAATAGGCTTAGCAGATTCTTCGGATCTGTTGCTTGAGAGCAAGTCCCTTGCCCATCACCCTCACAAGGAATCCCAAGATGAAGGTAGTGTCCAGTAGCCTCCCTGGCACTGGCACCTGTCGTTGAGGAAGAGCTTGAAAAAACAATTCAGCAGCTCCCAGCCAAAAAAACAAATGTTTAAATTTAATGTCGACGTGGCTCATAAAAAATGTTCAAATATTGTGAGACCAGTAACCTTATTAGTAAATTTATCTTTTGAACAAGGAGTTTTCCCCTAAGTAACTCCTATTTTCAAGAACGACGATCCCCAATACCCACAAAATTACCGGCCTGTCTCAATTTTTTGCCAGTTATGAGCAAAAGCTTTTTTTGACACGAATGCTTCAATTTTTGAATAAGCACAACCAGCTATCTGAAGACCAGTTTGGCTTCAGGAAGGGCAAGTCGACAATAGACGCAGTTGTAAATCTTGTCGACATGGTTGTAGAGGGGCTAGAGCGTCGGGATCACATATTGAGTTTGTTCCTGGACTTATCGAAAGCATTCGACTGTGTTGATCATGTTACAATGCTTGCCAAACTTGAATCTCATGGATTTCCGAGGCGTGCCTCTCCAGTGGCTCAGATCATTTCTAAGCCACATAACTCAAATTGTCCAGATCTCAAATAAATTATCTGAACCAATTCACCTGAGTTATGGTGTCACACAGGGCTCAATTCTCAGTCCAATTCTCTTCCTGATCTATATCAATGATGTAGGTTCATCACTTCTGCACGGAATACTAGTGCAGTATGCTGATGACACGACTCTGTTTCACTGGCAAATCAAAATTGATCCTGGAACAGCAGAGTTTTGTTGAAATCAACAACTGCGTCCAAAATTTTAACAACCTCAATCTTAAAACAAATTCTGCAAAATCCAATTTTATGAATTTTGCTTTACGATCGATTCGATGCTTTACGATAGTCATGATGAGCCAGCTGTTATGTTGGCTGACACCATGCTGGAAGAAGTATATTGTTCGAAATTCCTGGGGATATACGTAGATCGAGGGTTGACTTGGAACGATCACATCGAACACGTTTGCTCCAAATTGGCCTCAGGCATTTATTTTTTGAGGTCTCTAGCCAAATACTGCCCGAGTCAGGTTCTGATGATGGCGTATTATGACTTGATTTAACCCCATCTCACTTACGGGCTGGTGTTGTGAGGAGCTTGTGCAAACAATCAATTCTTAAATTTTCATGCTTAGTAAAGGATTTTCAGAGAACTTCGTCAGGATTAACTGTGCGAGACGGCTACAAAAATGAATACATGTTCAACTCTTTAGAGCGTAAAATGTTATCAAGCCCAAATTTAGACGAAAGGAGGAACTCACAGCATGAACTATAAAAATCAGTCACACTCTTATAATAAAACAGTGAATAACACATTTTTTAAAGTACGCAATCTTGGATGTATACAGTTTTTTTTAATAAACTAGTAAAACTTCACTGAGATAATTAAAAAGTATTTACTTAAATCTGTGCAAACAGTAATTTAGCGACTATAACTTGCTAGATGGTCCAGAGCTGACTGCACTACCCATTTACTCCGCATGTACTTCGTCTTACTAAATAAGGTGTGATACATGTGATCTATGCAATTTAAGCTATGTTTTACCTATGCATTTACGGGGTCCGTCTCCGAAGGGAAGGTGCAGGCAAGGGTGTCGCTTCTTGACTTTCTCAGGTGCAAATCGCTCCGGGTCGAACTTGTCAGGGTCCGGGTAGTACTGGGGATCGTGATGTAGAGCATAGGCCGGGATGCGTATTTTCTGACCAGGCTGAAGTACCAAATCGGACCCAGGGATCTTATAGGCTTTGGTGCATCTCCGGTAGATCACAGGCAAAGGAGCATACATCCTCAGCGTCTCTGGACCAAATTAAATAAGATGGTGTTATCGAATTTTAAATATGTAGATTCTACGAGAACTTTATATAATTGTTCTAAATCTTTTACGAATAATCGTATTGATAGAAATAAACTAATATAAAAGTTCTGGGAATTGATAACTTTTTTTAAATCTTCACTTCCATACGTACTGAGGGAATTATAATATTGAATTTAATCAATTCTGAAACTGCACACACTTTTCAATGGAACATCGGAAAGTTCCCATTGTGTGTGTGTTTGCCCCAAATTTATATTCATGTGTTTGTTTAATCTGTAGCAGAGGCCATATTTGGATGGAATTTCATACATGATGAAATAAGGGAAGCGAGTTGTGAACAGAACAGCAAATATTCATATGTTTATTAAAATAGCATAAAGGAAATAAACTTCTTCTTAAATTTTCCATACAAAAATAATAAAAATGTTGATTAGATTTTTTAATTTAAGAAAACTATACGTTTACTGATGCCACATACTTTATCTCAGTTTTATTAAACAACTATAAAGGATTTGATTTTTATATTTGAAAATATGTATTTGAAACCTTGAATAAGTTCTCATGAATCGTCCAATTTTGATCAAATTGAGCGTAAAAATATTAGTTATAAATACATTAGGAAAATCTTTTGATTTTAGAACCCAATATAAATAAAATTGTTTTGTTTACATAAATAATTTTTAATGCGGTCTAGAAATTTTTTAAAATCCTTTTGGAAATAAAAGTGTTGTAATTTATTCCTTACCACAACACAGTAAACATAACTTTAACTAAAGTCAAGTGTTGACGTTTCAAATATCTTTGTAGATTATTTAAAAGGATAAATAATGCTTGTATAATCTTGCACTATTATACCTACCATGGACAACCTGATCCATGTACTTCAAATCCTGAATCACCTGGTAGTTGATTTCTCCTCCGTGGTTCTCCAGCACTCCCTCCAGTTCCAGGTGGAGACGCTCCTGGATCTCCGGGTGTTGCGCCAGCTCGTAGAGACAGAAAGTCATCGTCGAAGAAGCTGTTTCAAATCCGCCTGCGAAGAAGGCGAAGGCCTGGGCAATAATTTGATTTATAGTGAGCCCTGAAAGCATCACGATTCGTGACTGGAAATATTTTTGATGATTTAAAGCAGAGTTTAATAGCTCTACCTTAAATCATCCCATTTCAAAATAGATTACATCTAAGTAGATAATAGATCAGCACTAGTAACGTTATGACCACATAATTTGTGCCAGGATGAGGAATTTGGAATAAGAACATGTATAAAAACCTGAGACCAGCTAAGGATAATCTGAATAAACAATTTTGCTAATTAAATATCATAACCTAAACTGTACCTTTGAATGCATTAGTTACGCAGGAGATGAATCCTTCATACGGATGAGGTATAGGGTGTACCGGTGGATTAGTTCAGTTAGTTACGTGTGTCCACCTGTTCCCCGACATTAATATTTTTATGTTAAAGTTATATCATATTTTTGTACCTTTTTGTAATACCAATAAATAATTTTGTACCACAATAGTTTATTACTGAAGTACAATGTATAAACCGGGGAACAGGTGGACACTTGCACCCGACATCAATATTTTTATGTTAAAATTATATCATATTTTTGTACCTTTTTGTAATACCAATAAATAATTTTGTACCACAATAGTTTATTAATAAAGTACTATGTATAAACCGGGTAACAGGTGGACACTTGCACCCGACATCAATATTTTGATGTTAAAGTTACATCATATTTTTGTACCATTTTTGTACCTTTTTGTAATACCAATAAATAATTTTGTACCACAATAGTTTATTAATAAAGTACTATGTATAAACCGGGGAACAGGTGGACACTTGCACCCGACATCAATATTTTTATGTTAAAGTTATATCATATTTTTGTACCATTTTTGTACCTTTTTGTAATACCAATAAATAATTTTGTACCACAATAGTTTATTAATAAAGTACTATGTATAAACCGGGGAACAGGTGGTCACTTGCACCCGACATCAATATTTTTATGTTAAAGTTATATCATATTTTTGTACCATTTTTGTACCTTTTTGTAATACCAATAAATAATTTTGTACCACAATAGTTTATTACTGAAGTACAATGTATAAACCGGGGAACAGGTGGACACTTGCACCCGACATCAATATTTTTATGTTAAAGTTATATCATATTTTTTGTACCATTTTTGTACCTTTTTGTAATACCAATAAATAATTTTGTACCACAATAGTTTATTAATAAAGTACTATGTATGAACCGGGGAACAGGTGGACACTTGCACCCGACATCAATATTTTTTGTTAAAGTTACATCATATTTTTCCACAATTTTTACCGTTTTGTAATACTAATTAATAATTATGTACCACGCACGTAACCTATGAATCACTCAACCACGGTCACTCAAATAAAAAGTGACGGATGTTTACCAACTTCTATTTGAAAACTGTTAGGGCACCATCATATAGGCCTACTATAATAGATGTTTTCACAAAGAAGGCATCCTTCTTCGCTTTTGAAAAGTACGTGCGAAGCCGCGTGTAAATGGTAGTATATATTATTTATTTACTTTATTATCATTATACTTTAATAAAGTATAAGTAACAGATATTACACCGTTATTTCTGTTATAATCATTAACCCCTTTATTTCTATGATAGGTCAGGAATGTCGTAGACATTTAGTGTTGGGACTCTTCTTTCATGAAATAGCATGTAGATTTCAAAAAGTATAAAAAATATTAACCTAAATATCAATGATGGAAAATATCAGTTTTGCAGACCCGCTATGTGAGTCATCAGCACAGTGATGACAGGTAGGCCGGGCTGCACGTGTGAGGGTGGGCAAGGGCCGCCTTTTCAGGTGCCGAAGTTTGTTTTGTTATCTCGTGGGCTTTTGAAGGCAGCGGAAAAACCACAGAACCTAGTAAAAACATTGTATCCAATTCAAATCGGAACTGAGCTATGAAAAGATCACTCGCCGGCCGCGTTAAAACTTTATAAGCAAAAATAAGCTTCGAAAGCCAATTATACTTGTAAGTAGTTTGCCAATTGACTTACACAGTTTTAGCTTTATACATCAATGTGATAGATAGTCGAGTTTTACAAAATTAGTAAGCTAAATAATTACTAAATTATATACTAGGCCTATTGTACAAGGACAGTTCTAATAAATTTATTAATAATTGTTGACTTAAAGGATGTTTAAAAATATTAAACATTTTAATTTTTTAAAGGAAAGAACAATTTGTAGACGAAAGATAGTACCAGAAAAGTTTAAAAATGTTCTTTTTAATCAGTAGGTTTTATGTATAGCCATTAAGAAAATTTATGTGAGGACAATTAAATAGAATAGAATAGAATTTATTTATTTATTTTCCTAAAGTTTTTGCAATCCACCACAAGTACAATAGCCTGATACTTACTTAACAAAAACTGAGGTCAAAACAATAATTTAAAATTAGTGTTAAACTTAATACTGCAATTAAACAGTAAAATATCAAAAACTATCATAATTAAAAACAGAAAAAAAACTATATGCAATTTTAAATGCAATACACTAATTCTAGTATAAATGCATATACGTATCCGATATAAATTTACTTAAAAAAAAAAACATAGGGCCTCAAAGTCAACGCCTGCGTTGAGAGGTTCTTTCTACGATATTAAACATTTTTTCTTGTAAACCAGCATATAATGGCGTCAAGTCTGAATACATGACTTGCTCTATTTCAATCCACCTATTTTTACGTAACAAAAAGCTGTCGCGTCCGCAGAAGATGATAATTTCCAATTCAATTTGAATTACAAAGATCATTCATGTAAATTAAAAAAAAAGAATTGATCCTAAAACTGACCCTTCGTGTACTCCGCTATTGATGTAACTAACTTCACTAAACATGTTACCCGCGGTTTCACACGCAATTTTCTGCTGAATAACATGCCATGGGCATATACTATTTATACGCGTACTCAACACTCCTGAGATGGTTACTGGAAAATATTCTATTTTAATCCAAGAGGTGGGTGAAACAGTTTTTATTTCACCGTCTAGAAAATATCTAAAATTAATATTTTATTATAATTAAATGTAAACCGAAGTTTCAGCCTAATTGTAGAACTTCATATGAACATGATAATAGCTGTCAATTGTTAATTCACTTTAGATTACGTTTCGTAAGTATTTTAACTATTTTCACCAATTCTTCAATATTTTGGGCAATGTTTTTAGCTTCTCTTTTGTTCTAAACCATTCTCGGACTGCAACGAATATTATAAAAACATAATTAGCCAAATGGGTTCAGCCGTTCTCGTGATTAACGCTTACCTACACATTTAGCTGTCCATTTTTATATAGTAGTAGATATATCCCTAATAAAATCTAAAAAGCAACATAGAACTTGCTCTATACTTCACAAAAAGGAGGTAATGGAGATATGTAATATATCGTTATCCACACACTTCAGCACAACTGTGTGAATATTGCAAGGCTAAATCCAGCTAAGGCCCAAGACGGCCGACGCGACGTGCCGCTGGACAAAGGCACCCATTAACGAAAATACGCAAAAAATAATTATCAATATTAGTTTAAGTTTAAAGACATTAATTTATCCAACTAACATTGGATGTAGTGCATGTTATTGTGAGTAAAACATCTTAATAATTAGTGAAACTAAGGAGTATGAGGGGCAAAAAAGATTTTACAGGCGTGTCTTTACAACGTATTTAGTAATATTTACCTATAAGTTTTAAATTGTATTTAGTAATACTTACCTATAAGTTACAAATTGTGTTTAGGGATATTAATCTATAAGTTTCAAACTATATTTATAACTATTTAAACATAAACAAACTCTCCGATAATATAAAGTTTATATTTTTGTGAGGCCTTTCGTACTCAATGAGAACATCTTCGGACACAACTGAATAAAAGTAATAATAACAATAGTAACGTAAAAAATTTTGTACTAAATAAAAAAACATTTCCAATAAGAAAAGAGCTTCAAGAATGTATTTAAACATATTTAATTAAAACATATATTATTTGTTATATATTATTGTATTATAATAAGTATTATATATATGAACTAATAAAAATTAAAAAGAAGAGAATTCTATCTCTATATTTAGGGTATATATATATATATATATATATATATATATATATATTACGTCTTATCGTTCCTCGAAGGTGAGTAGGCTAGGTTTAAATCTTGTCATTTGTGGTTTTATTAGATCTTTTGCTAATTCAGACAAAAATACCCTTCGCAGTTTGAGCTCACCTGTATTAGTCTTATATATTATTTGTGCATTTATTGCCCCAACATTGAGTAGTCCACCAAACACAGTTAATGGCCATCTATTGCTAATTCTCGTTACACTATACTCGCTTTTTAGTCTGACAACCACATCCACCCCACCTTTAGTCATGTTATAAAATGTTATAATAGTGGGTTTTACAGCATCTTCAGTGTCAAGTCAATCTCATCATCGTTATGCATTGTCGATGCAAGAAGAACATTCTTCTTAGTTTTCTTATTTGGTACGTAGGATACAATGGTACACCTGTTTGGTGGTTTTCCAAACGCATACATTGAGCTGCACCTTTGCCTGTCCTTTATGGCCTAGAGTTCTTCAGGAAGTTCCGGCTTATTCTTTCGAATAGTACCAACGACAGTAATTCTGTGATTAGTGTAAAGGTCATTCAATAATGGGACACTCGTGAAATAGTTGTCCATAGTTACGTTTATCCCACTGTTATCAATGGGTTTTATCATCCTTAGAACCACACTTGTAGCATCGTTAGATGTAGCAAAGGAACCTGGGGGTTGCTTTCCACCAGAGTTCCATGTTAGAAGTAAAAAATGTTTTTGCATCTACAAGTGCGTAGATTTTGAGGCTATATCTCGCCGGCTTATTCGGTATATACTACCGAAATTTACACCGGCCACGAAAACCTTCCAACATTTCATACAGTTACTAATTCTCCCACATTATAACTTAGTTTACACAAACTTACAAACCGTTGAAATACCTCACGTATTGGAGCTGCATTGTCAACTTTCTTTCTTTGAGATCGTGTAAGTTTGTCGTCAAATCTAATAGCCTGTAATAAGGTATTAAAACGTCTCTTGGACATAGTTGCTGCATAGATCTCAGGTGCCGTTCCATCATTGGACCAAAGTTCAGAAGTGTTCAAGTGGTTAGCTTTTTTTCACTCCTATAAGATATAAGAGCCCAATAAATGCTTGAAATTCTACTAAATCAGTGTTGTTTCAGTCTCGCGCTCTTGTGTAATTTGGACGCATTTCTTGTAACTGCTGGTTTGTATAACGTACAATGTCTGATATCATGTCGTTAGGGAAAAATATCTTCCAACAACCAACTGGGTGGTTCAATTCTCTAAATGACCGATTAACAGAAGGGAGTTTCTTTACAATATTTTGTCTTGCCCTTTTCGTTATTTGTGGCTTGTGAACATTCCAGTAGTTACTCCGTCTTTAGATGTGTAAAGTGCAGAAACCGCTCAATGGGCTGTTTAGAAACTTTTTGTGTAGAAGGCCCTGGTTGCACAGTGTTTACATATACAGAAATTGATTGTACAAGATTTATTTGCTCATCAAAGGTGTCATAACAAGGGCTACCGTCATCAGACTGTTCTGTGTGCACGTCATCAATGTCATGTTCACTCTCATTATCGGTATCTGATAAATGTCCTTGAAAAGAAATATCACCCTCACTTATATCATGTTCTTCAAGCCAGCACCGAATTTCGTTGTCATTTGTTCTCTCCATCACTAAACATATGAGAAATGGAGCTTACGAGTGAAAATCCACTAACAAAAACACCAACACAACCAAACACTAAAACAACAGTCAATAATAAAACTAGAATGGAATGTTCCGTGATCACTCGCTCCGTTAGGATCGACTTAACTGCCGGGGTCGCTCGCATAGTTAGGGCCAGACTAACAAAGGCGTGGACCCAGACATTCCCCACACCTGCCACCCCCCTCCCTCATTATAGATTCTTGAAAAAAAGGGAAAGCTGCCGAATATACTCTAGATACCATATTTATAACCTGAGGCCCATACAACGAACATTAAAAAAATTTCTTTAACAACAACTAAAAACCTAATAGCGCGAGTTCCCGCAGGTTAATGTCGGGTGCAAGTGTCTACCTGTGCCCCGGTTATATATGGTATTTTATTAATAAATGAGTGTGGTACATAATTATTACTTGGTGTTACAAAACGGTACAAAAATGGTAGAAAAATATGATGTAACTTTAACATCAAAATATTGATGTCTGGTGCAAGTGTCCACCTGTTCCTCGGTTTATACATAGTACTTTATTAATAAACTATTGTGGTACAAAATTATTTATTGGTATTACAAAAAGGTACAAAAATAGTACAAAAATATGATATATCTCTAACATAAAAATGTTGATGTCGGGTGCAAGTGTCCACCTGTTCCCCGGTTTATACATAGTACTTTATTAATAAACTATTGTGGTACAAAATTATTTATTGGTATTACAAAAAGGTACAAAAATGATACAAAAATATGATATAACTTTAAGATAAAAATATTAATGTCGGGGAACAGGTAGACACACGTCAGTTAGTTCTGGGGGCAGACACTAGGGCTATGCCACGAATACAGCGTGTACATTTTCTGTATCCTTCTATCATATTAGCAAGGCTTCAAGAAAAACAACAGCGCTCTCTGTAAGCCATGCTGACTGACAGCGATCGCCTTCATTCTAGAGTTGGAGGAACTGTTTGTTTTGCAGAACGGTTCCAAGGCAAGACGGTTACGTAGCAGGAACCGTTCTTTTGAACGGTTCTACAGAACTGTATGAGAACTGTCTAAATTCGACAGTTTTCCCTCCCCAAAGCAGTTCTCTGTTTAGTTCTGGTCTTAGGTTATAGGTTTGGTTGTTTGAAACTGTTTTATGTATATGAGAACGTTAACTACAATTATGGAAACCATCTGAGGTATTAGTTTGTTTAAAAAAATTAACCTCTTACCGATATTTCTTGGCGAATCAATGAATCTTTTTACGGAAAGGCAGTAGCGGCACTGACCGACATAAGCTTATACTTGTTATAACGGACTGTGAATAAAAAAAAAACACATCTTGGGAAAAGAAATGTTAAAATCCTATAACTTACATAATTTAAAATACCTCAGAAGTTTGACTTAAAGAAATCCACGAAAACTAAATATTTCAATATCATAACAAATGTTTTAAAAACCAATTTCAAAACATTTATGATATAACGATAAGTTGCGAAAGCATGTACAACAACAAAAACGACAGTAACGTCACGACATTAATAGTTAGTTGAAACTTTGAAACTGTAAGAAGACTGGAAGAAAGAAAATAACTAGTTGCTATACATTGCTGCTGGAACGTGTAGCAGCAAAATTGCGAATCGTAGAAGTTGCCAGTAAGGCTGTAATGGTTTGGTTACTCTACTTGGAACTGCGGAACTGAGACAGTTCTACAAGAATTGCTAGTTCTTGAGAACGGTTCTGGAAAGGAGCAGTTAGCGGTACTAAACGGTTCCAATAGAATGGTTCCGTTCTTTCTTACCCATCACTACCTCATTCTTCTTCCACTACCTCACCAGCAACGCTGTACTTGGAAAGTGGACTAGCGATTCTAAGTAAGCCGTCTTGACAGAGGCATCTCTTACTAGCCAATTAACGGAGGGAGTGAGAGACGATAAGTTCTCTTCACGGCAACCTGGGCACGGCACTGTACTACCTCCTGGCACACCACAGAAAACACCCAAGCGTTAATTTTTGCAGCTTCATTTTATAGCATTGGATGTCTTGCATAACACAAGCAAATGCTGTAATTAAGAAGAGAGCCTTTAAAACATATTATTGTGTTTGGTTAAACTGCATACAAATGATATATGAATTACATATCTTATAGCACATTAGTGTAATATTTGTACATTACTCAATTGCTTACCAACACTCGCTTTACTTTGTTTGCTACTTTCATCTTTACACTGTGATATAGCTGATTTAATAACTATTTTGTTAATTATGAACTAGAGTTCTTAATTTTAAATATGTATTTTACATTTTAAAAATATGTTAAGTCTTGAACACTGATGGTAAAATAAATACTTTAAAAAGTATTTTTTCTACACGAACAATTTGAAAATTTAGCATAAGTGCCACAAAGAAAAGTACAAATTATTAGTTTTCAGTTGAAATATGGGAAGAAAATAAAAAAAAATACTAACAATACATGAGTCATCTAGTTTAAAAGTCGAAGAGATTTTGAAATTTTTAACAAAGAAAAACAAATGCAATTCATTATTTGTTTTAACATAAAAATGTGTCTTTTTTCTACAAGCTCCTGTAGGATAGACACAGGATTACGCTTAGTTTCAACTTTTTATGTGCAATAATTATAAAGAAAATGAGATTTTAATTTTTGTATCTATCTGGTTTTTGCAACATGATATTGTGATACTTCTGGTTTTGCAAAAGAACCTCGTGATCTATCGTGTTTTATCAAAGCAAAATGCATTTTACTTTTAAATTTCAGAGATTTCTCTTCAATTACAGTTATTCCCTGATAATGGTATTATGGTTCCACGTAAATGACGGGTGAATCCGGTGTTAACGCCCAATTATCAAGCTTGAGGAAGAAACACAAAAGATACCTGCCTGCTCTTCTAATTTCTCCACAATTTAAGTGAAAGGAATATACCAAGTTGTTTGATCATATAAGAGCAGAAAATATAACCTAAAAGTAGAAAAAAGATGTATATGGTTTTGAAACTAGATGACTTATGTAATGATATGTTAATAATACGTACTTTGCATTAGAAGATGCAGGGAGTATCGCAGGATAATTATATTACATACCCTCTTCTTCAGTTTCATAAAGAGTATTCCTGTTGTTTTTTATGCTGATAAGAATATCTAGAAAGTCATTTCTGCACACATTATTCTTTTCACGGTACTTCACAGTGTTGGTAACCAAATCATGGAGCATCTTTTTTGGCTCTTGCGGAAATAGTTCCAGATTCAACAGTAAAGAGAGTGAAGGGAAGACGGTCATCATAATGTATCTCAGGATAATCCCCATCGAAGGTCTGAAAATCGCCTCTGCCGTCTGATAAAACTCGGAACTGTTACTTGACAAAGAGTTCGTTTCCACCCCAAAAGCACACGATGCTATTACGTCAATAGCGAAATTGCCAAAAGCACGTTTTAGATCTACGCTATCTTGCTTTTCTGTAATTTTGTTGAAATAGTCCTCCAACTGTTTGCTGTTTTTCAACATGAGCTGAAACATCTGTTTTATTTTCACTGATGAGAACGCAGGTGACAATTTGTGCCGCATGTCTCTCCAGCCGTCCTCTTCATGTATTAAGAACAGATGCTGGCTGATGGATTCCTTTGGGTTGTGGACGAAAGGCACTCTGTCAACAAAATGGTTGAAATCTTTAATTAAGATATGTTTTACCAGTTCAGGATCCCTGATCACCAACGCCGGGCCGTTAAACTCTACCACTCCGAAATAAGGTTCACCAGAGAACTCTGTGTAAACTTGGTTGTAAGATTTTCCCAAATGTTCTTTGCCAAGGGTGACATCTTTCAGTGACCCAAAGGGAAATATTGCTTTCTTGCAGGGCACTCTCATTTTTTCCCAGAAATCATAATCCTTCGTGATAAACCAGTACAGAGCCCACAATAGTAGAAGAAATAGGACGATGAGTATTTCCGCCAATGAATTAAAAATGAAAATCTCCATTTGTGCTGGAAAAATAAATAACACAACATTAAACTAAATCAATTTAAATAAACTAATGAGTTTAATAGAAACTTTATTTATTGTAAAATCAATATATAAAAATGACTAGTTTTTTAAGTTAGGATTGAATTATTATAATATTAATAGCCAATTAAAAATCTATTAAAATAAAAAGTAGCGAAATTGCGTTTAATTAAAATAGTTGTAATAGAACTACAGCTTGTGTCCTTGTAACTTATTCTCAGTCTCCCTTTGCATATGGTATATCAGAATACGTTCTGAAAGACAACAGCTGGAGATGCCCTTGATAATTTATTAATTATGAGTATAAATTATAAAGGTTTCCAAAATGTTTCCTCTCAACAAATACAACAGTAGTTTTTATAAAAAATAATTTCCACTTAATTTCTTTGATTTCCAATTTTTTTAAAAAATTAATAGAGAATCGTGAAAGAGTACTTAACTACTCGTACTTACCTCCATGGAAATTTAATTGTAAGTGAGAGTCAGTTTGACGCTTTGTTTGACATAAATACAGAAATTAGTGAATCCATTACGAACAATACATGTGCCAAGGCAAATGTATGGATCTTAAGAAAGCTTTTAACTCCATTCAAAGAAACAAATTTTTAAAGAAATTAGAAGCAATTATTGCACGAGTTAGGGCTCTCGCTTAATTATTATAACACAAGGGTTAACGGAGAATCTAGGCCATTTTACAATGAAGAGGTGCAGGACAGTGCTCTTAGGCAAATTTTATTTTTTAATTTTTATTAAAAAATCTCTCAACTAAATTTGAATAGTAAAGTTTTACTCTGAAGATGATACGTTGGTTGTTTTATAAGAAAAAACAACTGGGAAAAGGCAATCAATGATATTCATTTTGAAAAAAAAAAATGGCTCGACGTCAACATTTTACCCATGCCTTTTTAAAAGTCAAATTCATGCCAATGTCATTGAGAGACAGCAACATGTATTCGGGTTAAAGATACAAATGGATGTTTTTGAAAACTATGCTTGCGAGTCAGTAGGTAAAGTTGTACCATTCAAATATTGGGGGCAATCTTTGACAATTGGTGTAAGTGGAATGATGATACTATTATGTATACCCAAATTTCAGGCACCTGCGGGAAGTATTGAATGAAAAAGAGACTACTTATGAAGGACTCAAAGCAATCACGAGTGCACATGAATACTGATTACTTATTATTACTGAGTGACTTGTTTTAAATGAATTATTTTGCATATGACCAAACTGCATTGACTTTTGGTATTCTTGCCTGGAGAGGAGGTTTTAAATACTGTTCTAACCATAAGAGGAGGGGTTGCTGCATTCCATTATTCATTAAGGTACAGTTCAAAAATCGATTTTTTAAAGTTGGGCTAAATAGATCCAAACGTTTTCCAACTGGAGTTCTCTTTCACGATTCAGCATTCCTTTACGTCCGTAAAAATTTTAATTCGAATGTGTAAACATTTCTATTTACTTATTCACCCTATTTTTCAAACATATAATTTCCTATACGCCCAACAGGTTGGGACAGCACTCGTGTCAATCAAAAAATAAATATAGATAACAAACTTTTTGCTTTATTATATTGCTCACATATTGTATAGAAAGTGGCGTATTAAAAATCCAGTATTTGAATATTTTTGAATCGCCTTCTTTGGCTGTGTTATCTCACAACACATTATCATTAATTCAATTGATGTTCTAAATGTGTTTTCCGACGAGTCTGTCCTTAAAATATAATATATTATGGCCAATTTTAGTAATCATGTTTCGTATAAGTATATTCTTGTGATAACCATTATTAATATATTTTAAATTTTATTTCTACTAAAAGTACAATGCAATTTACAATAAAATGGGTATTAATTATAATTATTACAACCTATGCACAGGCTACTTGAAACTTTTAAATTTTTTTAGATGTTTCAAAAAGATAAAATTATTTTTTCAAAAATAAGCAATATTTAATATAAATTTTATATAAGGTTTGATTTTGTAAGGGATAAAAATATTTGTGATAAACTTTTGTATTGATAAATTTCGACTCTAATCATGCGTTTTTCTAAGTCATTGTTAAAAAAATAGCAGTTTAAAATATTTTGACACTTTTTAAAACCTTTATTATTATGCATGGGATCATATACCGGATAAAATATATGCATGCACAATATTAGATTATTTATATTATTATTTCATATTATGCAAATATTACTAACAAATATACATGCAGAAGCCATTCTGAAACTTATAAGTGATGGATATACTTTAGAGCGCATTAAATATGACAAAAACCATGCTAGGTTGGGATCAACCAGAAATGATATTTTTTATGTATTACTACTTTCTAATATTCTACTAATAATTCGTAAAACAGATTTTTGTATGTGATTTATATCGTTTTTATTTGTGGTTTCTTCAGGTTCTTGTTCGGTACCTAACTTTCATTCGTTAGCTATTCCCCTTCGAAAACTTGCTTGGCCACCATTTTGAAACCTTAAAAGATAAAAATGGATAAGGACGAAAATTGCTTTAAATTTGTTTATTAGTGTTTAGGTATTTTTAATTAAGCAGTATTAAATAGTCTACAATAATAACAATATTATTATACTAGTCAATGTTATAACAATATACAACAAAAGCCGCACTTTGGCTCATCTTAGCAAAGCCTCTAGCTCAGGTGATCGTTTTAAATGATAGTCTTGTAGCTCAAACGAACATTAAATTTATAGAACTCATGCATAGCATCATATGATTTTCGTTGGGCTATGCACTAATTATGAAATGCCTTAAAATGCAAATATGAGAATGGCAACAGAAAATCTGATATAGAAAGAAATTAAAATATATAATTTTATTCTAGAACCGCGTGATGCACAATCTACATCTATTTCATAAGAAATAAATGCAGTGCATCACGAAGTAGAAGTGAATAACTTTTCGATATATAAATATACTTGTTAGTGTACATACTTAAATGATATATTATTTAGGAAATAAAAATTTGGAACGAAGTCAAGCCTCGTGCTGAAATCATCGGTTAAATTCATCCCTTCGTCAGGAGTCTTGAAAAATGCACCCCTTCCTCCAAAATGCTTTAAAAGCCACTCTCCTGTACCAAGCATCCTTAAAACTTTACTTTCCTCACCAAGAGTCCTTAAAATCTCACTCCCTCCGCTAAGAGGCATTAAAAAGGCAATTAATAATGCTCAACATAACACGATACGCTCAATAATTCATAAATATTTCAATTGCTTTAACTAATAGTTGTAATTGATTCTAACGTGTTTATAATAATCGTTGTATAAAATAATACGATAACAGAATATATAAAACACAATTGATTCTAACGTGTTTATAATAATCATTGTATAAAATAAGACGATAACAGAATATATAAAACACACGTTTTAAACTATTGTGAGAGAAGTTCCTTCAGAAAAATGCAATGGTTATGGAACGTGTTCCAGTTGAAGTAAAATATGACGGAACTCTCGAAACTGTGCAATATTCAATATTATATGATTTGATTTATAATATTATTGTATTATATTATTTTGTAGAAAATTACTGACAACCACAGTTACTGTAAATAACAATTATAGTTTATTTTAACGTGTTCCTTAATATTTGATTATATTCCTTAAATTTTAAATTTAATGTTTTCAATTACTAAGCAATGATTTTTATGTACTTCCAAGCTTACAGATATACAGTCATACTTGGATAATTTTAAATTTTCAATTCCATGGTTTGAACCCCAAAACCATCTTCTGGTGACTTGGTATGTAGACTTTTACTATACACTGCTGTGACACAAACTAAAAAAATGTGAATGTATCATGTAGCAGGGTACTTCAAGAAACCTTTTATCGGTAAGCTTTAAATTTTGCTTGAAACCTCATTAATACAGAGATAAAACTGTGTTTTATGATGGTGCATGACCATCGTCATTTAATCCTATCATTAAATGACGATGAAATAATATGTCACGGAATTTAAATTAAAATGAAAAACATCTGATCAATCAAGTAATGAAACTTAAGCAATGTCTTTTGTGCAAATGACGATAGAATACGGAGAGAGTTTGCAAAGTAGTAGTATTGCATTGAATATACAATATATATATATATATATATATATATATATTCAACGTATTATAGTACACTTTAGTTATTTTCTTTATATATATATATATATATATATATATATATATATATTATATATATATATAAGTAGATATGAATATGAGGGTTCTAGGACACTTTTTGGGACAGTCAGAAAATATCAATGTAAAATACTGTTCATTGAACATAAAAGAATCTATAAATCACGAATGTTAAATAACCGAATCTATATCTGTTTGCTTTTTACTTTCTTAAGCTGTTTTAATGAAAAAATCCAGAAATCTTAATGAAAAATCTATAAACGGAAAAAAAAATGAAATTTGCTAACAATCACTCGAGAAGTCGGGGAGAATGTGAGTAAAAACCCGCATTCTTTTCACGAGGTTCTTCATTTACTTTCTCCAAATGTACTATAAAATATCATCAAAGATTTCAGGTTTAAAAATCGTAGTCAAATTCAATGTCCAAATAGTGAAAGATTATAGGTAAAAATCTTCTCATAATAAACGCGTGTATTTAAACCTACAAACCTAATGTATTCTTTGAAAAGGAAAATAATTTTTTCAACGGTTTCCAAGAGATAAAGTAAAAATTTTTATTCTGTTTTCTAAATTCTGTAACAAATTGTTGTTTGTTTTTTACCTCCATATTGCAATTTCTGTAAGCAGATTATTCAAATGTGTTAGTTTATTTCGAAATTTCTTAGGTTTAGGTCTTTCGTACAAAATTAAATTACAACCTCTAAAACTAAATATCTTTTATCGATAATTTTCTCCTCTATTAGAACACTTGTTAACAGTTGGCATTATACTCTTCCATTTTTACAAAAGGAATAAATGGAAGGTATGGAACTAACTCTGCGAGATATAAATTTTTCAGCGCAAATGTTTATGTATATATTTTAACTACCGAGATAAAAAGAAATGATTTTATTTTATTATTTAACTAATTTAGGATATTTTGTCTATGATTACAAAGATTATTCCGGAAGAAATCGTGTGATTTTTCATCAGCGAAAGAGTATATTTTTAAAGTTTTAGAAAGGAATGAAAGAGAACAATATGAACATCATTAACTACTGAATTTCTCTAATATCGTTCTTAATCACATCATAGGCTAAAAATTTCTCAGAAACCACAACCACATAACAAATCGCGTTTGTAACAGCATTTTGAAAATCCATATTGATAATTATATCGTTCTTTGAAGCAGAAATATTTGTCAAACTCTTTGTTGTATCAATGACATAAATAGGTCTATTTCGCTAAAAATTCTTTAGGATTATAATACATTTCCATATTTTTGTAGTAAACTTTCTTAAAATCTTGATACATCTGATACATGATTCTGAAAAGACCTCCTGAAATGTTTAAATTTTGTAATTCATCTGGATAATAAGAACCGTTCAATTTTACTCTGATATTTTTTACATTCAAACTATCAAACTTTTGAAGGATTTTTCTTTTGATTATTCTGTCTATCTGTTTGAAAACCTATGATAACGAACTTGGGATTGAAGATATTTCTATAAAATATTTGTGATATCGAACGAATAAGTTGTTCCGGAAATACCTTTTTGCTCAATACATTGCCAATCTAGAAAATTAAACATAATGTTTTGAGATTTTGTAATTTCATTCAATCAACTGAATTTTACTCGTGGTTTTGTAATAAATCATCGGAACTCTAATGAAAAACTCGTTAATTGTAATTTTGCCATCAACAGGCATAACATTTCCAGTTGCAGTCTTCAGAATCACATCATCGTCTTCAGCTCTTATGAAACTAATGTAAAATCCACCTTTATAGATTGGAAAATTTACATTTTCAAAGAATCCTAAGCCGAAATGTGCTAAATCACCGACCGCTTCAAATTGTCCATATTTAAAAGTTGATTTCAAAAACTGTTTGAAAATACATCACTTTTTGAATACGAAATAGTTCCTTTAATAGTGCTTAACTGACCACAGTTTTCGACTTCTTCTATCAATTTATTGTGTTTTCTTACTTCAATCTTAGAAAATAAAAACGGTATAAAATTATCGATTAATCTAACATTATCAGTTCCAAGATATGCTTGACCATCTTGTTTTGTTAAAGTTCCAGAAATATAAAACTGGAAGTTTAGACGAGCAAAAGTTATCTCCAAAATCAATATTAAACTCAGTTCTTTTATTCGGTTCATTCAAATGTTGTTTACTAATTGGATAGAAATTTTTAAACTCCGCCCTTTCAATATCACTAGCATATTTTCTGTAGTCCGCCATTTAATAAGACAAATTTTAAACATCATGTATAAGAAAGATATCATTTTTTCATCGATCTAATGTACGTTTTTATAAGAAAAAGATATAAATTTTAGTCATTTTTAATGATCTACTTCGTCATATTCGGGATTCTCTTCCTTAAATTTTGCGATCTCGGTCACATATTTCAATAAAAATTTGCACAGGATAGTAACCGCTATCTATAATATTGTTCCAATCAACTGTAGCTTTATTTTCATCCAAAAAATTTTATACTCAAGTGTGTTGATAGAGACAAAGAACAGACATATGATCTTTTAATTGATAATGTATATTTTCTTGAATGAAACTCTGGGGGACAGATTTTTGATATTTTAGCAATGTTATACCAATTCAATTTGTTTACGTAATAATCTCATCATATCTTCGGATAATTCATATTTTTGAGAAATATCATCCCAATGTTCTTTTTTCAAATCTCTTTCGTGTTGCATTATAAAAAAGATCGAAAGCACTGTAATGTCCCGCCATCTCTATTTATTAAGAAAAAAATTTCAAGTTTTTATAAATTGACTCTTTTTTGCGTTACATTCAGCACATTTTCCAGAAATTTCTCTTAACTCCATTGATATTTGCATAGTATTTTATATCATTTGTTTCAGTTTTTGCCTTACACCTCACACAGTATATGAGCGCCATTTATATAAGGAATATTTTATCATCCATTAAAATCCTACATGAAGACCTATATCTTCCAGATCTTCCTCGAACTTATTAATTTTTTTCTTCTAATTTTTGAAATTTGACAGCATTTAGAATCATTGTATTCAACAAATTTATGACCAATATTCTCAAAAGTTTTCGTAGCATCTAAACTAAACTTATCAAAAGACTCTTTAAAATTAGTAAGTTTTTTCATTAATTTCACCAACTTCGTCTACTGATCTTCTATTTCTGGCTTCTAACTTGTCATAGACTTCTGTTGTAAAATCTTTAACATGCTGTTTATGATTCTTCATAATTTTGTTTTAGTTCATTAAACATTTTAATAGGATCTTCTAATTGAATCATTACAACAACATCAAATGGGATTAATTCCTTTACTAACACTGCTAATTCTTTTTCCTTTAAAATCTAAGGCATTTTTAACATTCGGATCATGTAAATCAAACAATATCGATGTTTTCTGATAATTTTAGAGGTTTTAAAATTTGTTCTTTAACAACAACATCATGTTTGTCAATACCAGGTCGAACACCGACAATTCTTTTTTTATTAGCCAAACTAACATAATTCTTTTCAACTTTGATCGCTTCAGTAATTTTATCAGCTTTATCGATATGAGACATTAAATTGGTAAATAATTTTTTTACACCCATCATCAACTTCTTTTTCCAATGTTTTTATTTTATCAGCAACTTCATTTGAACTCATGAAATTTGCAAGTTTGTTATCATATTTCTGCTTTTAAAAATCATCAATCTCGACTGCAAACATATCTGAATCTGGAAGGTTTTGTAATAAATTTTCTAAACTTGTTTATCAAACTCATTTCTCAAACTATCAAAATTCAAACTATTATCTACATTTTGAATAATTTGTGTTCCAAATACGTCAAAAATATTTTGTGAATCCATATTTATTAAGTAATAATTTGTTAACAAACTTCTTTAAAATCTTTACCAGTACTCAGTTCAATTCCAAAACAAAAACACATAAATGACCACAAATTGGGGGGGATCTCTTTATTAGTCTTGAATCTGAGAATCATTGTAGTAGACGCTTGATTTTTTCAAATATTTAATCAATTTCTATAGGTGGTTTGTCCTCAATTCTTCCATACGAATCAAAATAACATGCATTCTTATCATTTTTATTAATAACAAATCCAATGCGTTCCACTTCCCATAATCGAGTCTAAATTCACAATTCCACATTCAAATTTCTTAACTTTTTTCAGGTAATGTATCTCTCATGAAGATTCCTCTAAAAATGTTTAATATTTTTGCAGATTTCTTCCAATTCCCCGAATGTTAAAGGTTTGATTTCAAATTTTTTTTAATGTTTGATTTCACGTAATTCAAAGTTTTTTTCATCTAATCCAGATCCTGTAACATCTTCCAACTCTTTATCTAACCAATTTAAAATGTTTCAAACAATAGGAATCACATCCTTTTTAACGATTTGGAGCAGCTTTACGAACATAAGGAACAACATTTTTAACAACTGGAATATTTTCTCCAAAATCTAATAAATCTTTCAAAAGTCCACCATTTTTAAGTTCTTTCAAATGATTATAAGAAAATTTCTATTCTGGTTCCTTTATTGTTTTCTTATGTTTTTCGAGTTTATTGTATTGTCTATTTGTTAAAAATATTCTTATCTTCGCCATTTTTTAGTTGATCTATTTTAAATTGAATACTAACGGGTATTTTCTTCTTAAAAGCGGATTTTATTTTTTTCTTTCTGATTTTTGCTGAAGTTTACGTTCACCTCCATTTATATAGTTAAAATTTCAAGTTCTCTTCGATTCCCATTCCTAGTTTTCTCTTCAAAAAACATTGCTCCAGCTGTTGGAAGCGCAACAAATCTTTCACCTAAACTAGCATCTTTTGATAAAAATCTATCCATTGCTTTATCTTGCAAAACTTTATCTGCTATATGTCTGGAATTTGTGTCTCTATGTTTTGCATAAAAAATATCGTGTTCCATAGCAGCTTGATCTAATTTATTTATACCAGGATCTCCTCTTTTTAGTCTTTTTTCGAGTTTTGTGCCAGGCCCCAGATACTGATAAGTTGGTACGTGTAATTCAAAAGGTAAATTGTTGATAAAATCATTCAAAAGTCCACTACCCTCAATCATAGATGAACTTATTGCCGGCAAAATTCGTTTTAAATATTTAATTCCATCAGGTTTTTCAATCATTTCGTCAAGTGTTGTTCGAAATAAAATCTTTAATTGCTTTCTTTTCATTCAAAAAATTGTTATTTCCAGCCTTCTCTTGAGCTTAAATATAATTAATAATTCCATCGAGTTTTGTCAAATCGTTGATATATCTGTACTCAATCTTATTATCACTGTATTTTCTTACACCTGATCCTTCGATTCGTTTTTCCCAAAATTGGTTTAATCAAATTGAGATATTTTTTACCTTTACTTGACTTTGGTTTTCTTAGTTGATGGATCATTATTTTTTGTAAATTGAATCAGATTTCCATAAAATTTCAGTAGTATACTTTTTCAAGTCTTCTTCAGAATATAAACCGTCTTTTGGACAACATCAGTGCCTGTTAATAATCTCCATAAAACACCTGAGTACCTTCGTACATTTTTTCATTAATAACTATGTCATTATGTTCAAAATTTACGGGCAAATTTCCAATTATAAAACTTTTCTTTTTTCTATCCCAATACAAACCAAATTTGTCATCCTTCGCTCTAGGAAGGAATTTTCTACCAATTTCACCAATTATTATATCCGTTGTTCCAGGACTTATTGGTTCAACTATGGTAGATTCTTCAATGATTCTAGGTCTAAATGGTGTCGACGATGGTAATTTTTGGCAATTCAAAAACTCAGATTCTGGTATCGAAATATCGGCAAACTGTCGTACAACTGGAACCAAATTCATTAAATTTTGATTATCGCTTAAAACATTTTCAATTTTGCCCCTCAACATTTTTTATTGCAGAAGTTACAGGTTGATTGATTTTTTGAATAAATTCTTGTTCTTTTTCATCAATTCGAATCTGTTCTTTAAATTCTTTGATTAATTTCTTTTCTATTTGATCAAGTTTTTTCGCTTCTTCCGAAGTTACGTTCGCCATTTATTTAGGAAAATTTTGAAACGTGAACACGAAAACGTAAAACATAAACGTGGAACGTAAAAAAACGTGAACACGAAACGTAAAAAAAACATGAACGTGAATACACGAACGTAAAACGTGGAACGTAAAACGTGGAACGTGAACAGATTTACCGTTTTTCTGTTATTTTCATAATGTAAATAAAAAGTAAAGATAATGTAAAAATAATTGTAACAAATATTTTATTCAAGTAGATTTGTCAGACCACTGAACAGCATTTATATTAGAAAATTTATTCAAATATTTACCATTTTTAGGCTTCAAAGTTAGATTAATAGTTAAAAATCCGTAGTCTTCTTTCCAAATTTTATCACATAATTCATTAAAGTGGTCAAAACTCATATCAGATCCCACATAATTGTTGTAAATTTTTTCTCGAATAGTGATCATCTTGCTTAAAAAACACACAACATATTCAAATTATTTCTAATAACTTGTTTATCAACCTTTGAAAAGCATTGAGAAAGATAGATACAAGAGATATTTTTGTGACGAGACATTACGAAATATTCCTTAATAACGTCCTGATTTTCCAAAATACAATCATCAAAAAACGATTAACGAATTGGGTTTACATTCGCTTAATGGAACTATGTCCTCAGAGCATTGTAAAAATGTGATATTTCTTTGCTTAAGTTCTTCTCAATATTTTCAAATCTTTCTTGTTTTTTTTATAGGCGTCTTGTTCTAAAGATTTACTAAAAAACATACAAATTGGAATAAGGAATCAAACCTATTGTAAATAAAATTCAATAATAAAGTTGTTTTTCCACATCCACTTGAACCAACAATTAACAATCTGATTGGTTGATCTTTCTTTATTTTCTTCAAACGTTTGAAGTTTTATCTGATCTTTTTGCTTTAAAAATTTCTCCATTTAAATAGCGAAAATTAAGCTGTTCAAGTTGACTTCAGAAAGCTCTCAATTATTTTTAAAACTTGGAACATCCTATACACTTAGAGGAAGAATCAAATTATTTTATCGGTTTAAGCGGTTTTTATTCTGACAATTTTGTAATAAAATATTAGTGAAAGTTCTCCTTATTGTATAGGATTTAGTGAGAAGAACATAACAAAATATTATGGTTTAAACAAAGGATATTATACTTTCGATCAAATAAAAAATTCCCTTAAAAATTATCTAAAAACATTCAAACAATCAGAATAAATCTTTAAACTTTGACGAAAACAAGTTTGAAATGCAAAAAAAAATTATCTCTCTAATAAAATTCAAATAAAATCACCAGTAAGAATAATGTTTTCAGCAATTATTGTAGATTTATTAGGGTTTGTTCAAGAAACTATTGAGCCAAATCAGGTATATTTAGGAAATAAAACGCCAAAAATTTTTAGACCGTTTGATGTAATTGAAGTACATTGTAATCTCGTTGAACCTAGTTTTGAAAATCATACCGAACATCTTCACAAAGAATCTGAAATTTTGTACACTTTTTTTCCAAATGTTGCTTATGGATCAAAATTAGTGAAAAACCGAATGAAATAGACTATATTCCAATTAGAAAAAATATTTAAAAGAATTCAAAAAATCGTTCTAACTATACAAGACTCTGAGGGAAATTTATTAAATAATGAGAGTAAAACAACAATATATTTAAGATTGAAAAAGGAATAAAAATGAGTTGATGATGATGACAAAATTCAATATTTTTACTTAAAAAAAACAAGGGGCTATTCGAATGGCCCCTTAACAATCTTCATCCTGACACTGTTTTATCAATGAATCTGGCCTTTATTCTCGAAATAAAAAATTACTAGTTAAATTTCTTTTCTATCTAAATGGAATCAGTTGTAGACCTGCTCAATAATCAACTTAGATTTGAAAACAAACATATTTTTTACGATTGTGGATAAAAAATAACGAATTTTGGTTTAAAGCTAAAGATGTTGCAGAAATTCTAGAATATGAAAAAATACGAAACAAGCAGTTAGAGAGCATGTTGATAATGATGATAAATTATCATATTCTGAAATAAATAAGGTGGGTCATTCGATTGCCCTACCTTCTAAACTTTCAAAAAAATACTATTTTCATCAATGAATCAGGACTTTATTCTTTAATTTTGAGATCACATAAAAAAGAGGCAAAAATCTTCAAAACTTGGGTTACAAAAGAAGTTTTGCCCTCTATTAGAAAACTTGGTGAGTACAAAACTTGAAAACAAGATTAAATATTTAGAGGATGAAGTAAAACACTTGCAAATTAAAGATGAAATCAAAACGGAAATAATCGCAAAACAAAGTGTAAAAATTGACTTGATGAAACCAGACCTTGTTTGTAAAGATTTTTGATAAGGAAAAAACACCATGTTTTTGTGTTAATTAAGAAGAATCACATGTGGGAATGGCCTCATTATTACGTTATCAGAGCTCAGAAACGAGAAATACCAACCGATTTTAAAACATCTAAAAAATAAATTATCCTGAATTAGAGATTTTTGTTCATTGATGACGAACCAAATTCTATCAATCTCTACAACCAAATGAAAGAATCTTTGAATATTTTATACAACGGAAATCATTTTACTACAAATTTGGCAGAATCTCGACTGATTTATAGAATATATCTAAATTTACACGATGAAAATGTTAAAGACTCTCGAATTATGATATTTTGTTTGTAAATGTTTAGCATTAACTAGGTAACCATTGTAGAATTCTTTTTTTCATATTCACAAGGCATTTTCGTTTTTTATAACTTTCGCTGAAAATTTTTTTAGCACAATCTTTTGCAAAAAGCATCTTTTCTATCTTTACTATACTGCCAGTTATTAAATTCAGAAATATTTTTAATTTCTTTACAAAAGTAACACTTTTTCTCTTCTAAAGTTAATTTGTTCATTTTAACGTATAATTCCTTACAATAACAGTCTTTTCTATTCTCTTCTTGACACTTTGTACATTTCTTTTGATACTCCATTTATATAGAACAAAATTATTACACGATGAAAAATGTTAAACTCTTAACTTATGATATTTGGTTTGTAAATGTTTTTCATAGTTATTTAACCATTTTATAATTCTTCCACATTCACAATGAGTATCTTCATTAATATAATCTATGAAGATTCTTCTTTTACACAATCTTTACAATATGAGTCTTTCTTATCTCTACTATAGTGATCACTATTAAACTCTGAAATTTTTTTAGTTTCTTTACATTTAAGACATTCTTTATCTTCCAAAGTTAATTTTTCTATTTTATCATATAATTCTTTATGATATTCCCTTTCACAATCTTTGCAATTATAATGCATTCCATCTTTCTATTTTTATCTTTATAAAATTCATTTAAATATTTAAATTCTTTGCACTTTGTACATTTCTTTTTGGGCCTCCATTTATATAGAAAAAATCTTTGACTTTCTCAATTCATATTCATAAAACTTTCCGGTTATTTCTTCATTATTTAAATCTTTTATACTATAAGTTACAGGATCTGTGTTATTAATTTGATAAATCACAAAGATTTCTCTTGACCAATTGTTCTTATATTTGTTCGAAAATGTTTGTTTTTTACTAACAATTCTTACATGATCATTGACTTTAAATTTAGTCTTCGTGTGAATTTCTGGTGGTAATTATACTTGAAAAACGGTTACTAATAACTCCTTTTCTGCATCCTTATCTACGTCTTTGGGCTTCATTTTGATTGTGCTGTGAACTGTATCGTTATAATTGTTTACGATTTTTTGAAGAATATCGATCCATTTAAAGTTTTTATTAATCTCAAAAATTACTTTCATTCTCTCATTTTGAGTTCTGTTATATCTCTCTACAATACTTGATTTCTCTTTCAATTTTCAGTATGATAAATCTTGATGTCGTATTTTCTCAAAACATCATTAAATTTCTTTATTTTTAAACTCTAAAACCCTTATCTGTATGAAGTAGGTTTGGAGGTTTGTGATTGATCCTTATGACATCTTTTACTATATCTTCGAAAGCTTTTGAAACATCCTTGCCGTTTTTTCTTTTGATAGCTCTTGACCAAGCATATTTGAGAAAGTATCAATAACATTTAACATATACTTGAATCCATCATTTTGATTCCGAATAGTTAGACATTATAACTAAATCTGCTGCCCATAAATCGTCAATTCCTAAAGTTATAATTTTTCTCTTTTTAAAATTTTTTTCGTACTGGTGCATGAATTTCTCTTGCTTCAATCTCGATTTCTTCCTTATTTCTTAGATTATTTCTTTACTTGTTTTTTCATTTGGATTCTTTATAAATTTACTCTTATTTGTCTTACATTTTGAACATTTTGCTGCAATTCTATACAATCCGTTTTGAGTTTGCACGATTTTAGAATCTATATTTTTCGTTTTTTTCTTGCATTTGTGGCAGTGAATCAAATCATCTTCCATTGACATGTCAAAGTTTCTAAGTTTATTTAACTCATCTAATATATCAGATTTTTGCTTCATTTTTATTGCCATAAGGTACTGTATCGATCTTATTTTCTAGGACAATTCTCTTATCATCTTTAGCGTTCAGTGCTAACTTGTTTATAGTAACGGTGTACAACTCATGTTTGTAGCTTTTGATTTACTGTCATCTCCCTAAATTTCTTCTTTTATCTTCGAACAAACATCTCTTCAAGTTTTCGATTTATTATTGTTTTATTTACGACGCTTTCTCTTAATTCCTTTACACCTAACTGGATTTTTGTCTAGATATTTGTACGAGTACATTTTTGATTCTTAAACCACAGAATTTCTTCTAAAACTTCGCTATTTAGTTCGTCTTTGAATTTTCCTATGACTTTCTTATTTTTTAGTACCGAAACATTCATGATCTTTTGGATAATCGCTCGTATCAAAGTCCTCTATATTTTCTTTAATAATTTTAAAAGGATCTCGTTTCAATTCTAGGAAATAACTGTCTGTATCCATGTAACACAGATTCAAAATCTGGATCAAACTTCTTTAATTTTGGTTGTAATAAAACTCGTACATTAGCAATTTTGAGAGGTCGAGAACTGAAAATCCTATGTAAATCGGTTTGTTAAATTTAACCTTTTGTTTGTACATGTGACTCGCTATACAGTTGTCGTCAAAGATGTTAAAGCATTTGAAATTTGTTTTCTTAGCTTGTTTCATTGAAAATTCTTCATTTCCAAGCTTAATATCACATCTTTTTCTCACATTTTCCATAGATTTTCCAAAAAAACTGAGTTGTTCATCAGCTTATAAAAGTCCTTTTCAAAGTCGCTTGTTAGCTTTGGTTCTCATGTTTGTGTTTAAATATCAATGTATTTCTTTCATAAAAGGCTTCTGATCGAATGCAATAACTCTATTCACATGTTTCAAAATCATACCTTGTTCCAAATAGAACTTCAAATTTCTCGAATGATACAACGTATTCAGTTTTATCCAGTAGTGTTGTGCAAAGTTTGTTTTTAAAATGTTCTGGAGCAAGAGGTGTAAATCCTTGTGATCGTTCGTGTAATCTGTATGTTGTGTATTCTAGATCATCCACTTGACTTCAAGAATATAGCCATAATCTTCGTAGCCATGGTGAGTTCCAAAATTGTTTCTTGCCATTCTGCTGTTGTATACGTTTTACATTGGATCCTCGCGATCTCCACTTGATATCGTTAATTAGCTGAAGCTCAATTTTCGTTAATTTTAACATAGCGTCCCATGCGAGACTTGGAGCAGTCAGATAATGTGCTGGATCAAGTTTTGTAACAATTTAGACAAATGTTTCTGAAGTTTTTTCGAATATATCAGCGAGCAATAATACATCTTGGATATTGTACAAATCAGAGTAATTTCCAAGATTTTTCTGTTTTAATTTGTTCCAAAACGCTCAAATAGTGTTGATAATCTTTCTCAGATATGCTCTCGTCTGTCAAAAGTGAATAGAAATCTTGAATTCTCAATTCTTCTGTGTAATCAAGTTTTTCAATACTGTCGATAAAATTCGTAAGGAAATATGCCTTTTCCAGATAGAATTTTAAAGATTTCTTCTTCGTCATTTGGTTGTCTATCTAGAATTGCGTTCAGACCATCTTGTATAAAATGATTTGTATGCTTGAAATCATCTTTTTTGAGGTTTTTAGCTAACTTTTCTATAGACGAGGCCCATGAATCTGAACGTATCTACGAAAGAAAACTTGATGAACTTTCTTGGTTTATCATCTTCAAACTCATACCCATATCCAGAATTTACAGAATAATTTATATATTTCTCATCGGTGTTTTGCGATCAAATCAACATTACCATACTGTTTTGCCAATTCTTTTATGTACAAATGAGTATCGTAATTTGAATATTGTGACAGAAAACTGGAATATTTGAGGAAATTTGAGATTCAGATTACAAGATAAATGAGCAGCACCTCGAAATTTACTGTTAAATGACAATGATCTCGTACTTTTTTTTCTTGTTTGATTATCAAAAACCCTCACATTCACAAATATGACAAAGACTGGAATTTTGGTACGCTAATTCTTCTTCTTCGGTCAATTTCATAGGTTTTTTGTTCTTAGAATTATACTTTTTAGCTATGTATTTTGATATTTTATTGAGCTCTTCAAACAAATTTTGCAGGAACATTAGGCAAATCGTCTTCATTTTCGGCTCGATAACATATCGGTTTTATACATGCGATTCGTCACATTTGACACTAAAATATAGAGTAAAACCATAAGGAATGTGCTTCTGAATCTTGGTTGTAATCGATCTTTGTGGATTGTTTCTTGCATGTCGGAATTTTTTCTAATATGCTCTTCAAAATCCATATTAAATAACGTAAGGGATGAGAAAAATTTCTTTTGATAATTAGTAAATGTTGTTGTTTGACCTGGAAACGGCATAATTGGCTTACAAACTTCGTGTTGCTTGCAAATTTCTAAATGATCTGTTAAATCTCCAGATTTGTAGAGAAAATGGCTTAAACATCTTCTGCATAGAAATTTTTTATTTTTACCACTTAGATAACTGAGAAAATACAAGTTTGTTTAAATCTGTTATCAAACATAATGAGATTTTTCATCTTGTTTTACATACAATAAATTGATTTCTAATTTGGCGTCATAAACTTCTGAAATTTGCAACGGAACAATATTGAGTTTTTCATCCAAAAACTATAGACATTTACAGACATTTTCGGATAATTATACTTTGCTTTACTGCTTCGTTTTTCAAATAATTGTATATCTTTTAAAGACATAGGATAGTCGAACCCAGAAAATATCTCGTCATTTACAAATTTTTCATCTTGTTTTACACGTTCAGGATGAAATTTTGATTTTTCCAATTGCACATCGGATAGAGTAAAATAAAGCAATAGTCATCTTCATTTTTGATATTTACACAAGCTTTCTTTACCTTGATCTCTTGTGGTAAATCGATATATGATCCTGCGTTCATAAATTCGTGTTTATTAAGGCTCAAAACTAATTGTTTACAGCGTTTTAATGTCCATCCAGAACCTTAATTTGGATGATTCGTTTGTTCTCGATGTGTTAATTTATTAAATTGCTTAGTAATAAAGTCGTTCACATCGAAGATTTCATCCGCTTTTATAGTAAAATACATAGGACAAGTTTGTGGTTCACCGTTCACTAAAGTTCGTTCGTATTCGCATTCTAAAGATAAATAACCTTTCATATTTTTAACGGTTTCTTGAAATTTTTCTATTAAACTTTTAATCTCTGGCCTCATAATTGATAGATATTTGTAAATTGACATGAAATTTTCGTTTTTAAATTCGTTTAAAATGTATTGTTGAAAAGACCATGTATAGAGGATAAAACTTCTACATCTATGATATTTTCAGGTTTTTCGTTAAGAGTTTTGTCAATTTCTTCGATCATTTCAGACTTAGTTTTATCGTTTGTTTCAATGGACAATTTTTCAGCGATTGATTGAATTTTTTCATCATTAAATAGATTGAGATTCTTTTTTATCTTCCTTAAAGTTTTTCTTTAATTCACGCAATTTTTCTATATTGTACATCTTCTCGTGACCATCGATCTGATTATCCTTAACCCATTGTCTTAAATAATTCAATTCTTTATTATAAATTTCTTTGTTCTTCAAATGATTTTTCGAATTGTAATGTCGAGTATAGTAATGTTCAAAAATGTCTTTTTTGCAGTATGGGCACTCTATCTTTTTCCGCTCCATATTTAAAGAGCAAAAATTTGTAAACTAAAAATTTTGAGAAGTGGTGATTTTTTGTGACAACTTGACACAAATCAGCACAATTTCTGGTCAAAATGTTTTCAGATTGTTCTATTTAAAGAGCAAAAAATTTGTAAACTAAAATTTTGAGAAGTGGTGATTTTTGTGACAACTTGACACAAATCAGCACAATTTCTGGTCAAATGTTTTCAGATTGTTCTATTTAAAGAGCAAAAATTTGTAAAATTAAATTTTGAGAAGTAGTGATTTTTGACACAAATCAGCACAATTTCTGGTCAAATGTTTTCAGATTGTTCTATTTAAAGAGCAAAAATTTGTAAAATTAAATTTTGAGAAGTAGTGATTTTTGACACAAATCAGCACAATTTCTGGTCAAATGTTTTCAGATTGTTCTATTATAGAGCAAAAATTTGTAAACTAAAATTTTGAGAAGTGGTGGTTTTTGTGACAACTTGACACAAATCAGCACAATTTCTGGTCAAATGTTTTCAGATTGTTCTATTTAAAGAGCAAAAAATTTGTAAAATTAAATTTTGAGAAGTAGTGATTTTTGACACAAAATCAGCACAATTTCTGGTCAAATGTTTTCAGATTGTTCTATTTATTATAGAAAAATCTTTTAACTAAAATTTAGTTTAAAAGATTTTTCTATAATAAATGGCGGCGCTGGTTACAAGAGTTGAATAAGGTTGGTGAACTAAGATTCAAAGAATATAAGAAATTAGTGGAATTTGGAAGAAAAAAAGAGATATAGAATCTTGAATTTGGAGAAAAGATGAAAGATAAGTTCGGGATGACAATAATTGCCGAGTTGGAAGATTGTAAAGTACACTTGCCAAACAGATTTTTGACTGTTTTGGATGAAAAAAAAGATTAAAGAATTGAACAAAAATGAAAAAATATACACTTGGTTGTTACTGGAAAGAAGACTATTAAAGATAAAGACTGTGTTACAATTAACTTCGTGGAATAAAGATTTCGAAAGATTTCTGGATTTTTTCATTAAAACAGCTTAAGAAATTAGAAGCTACAATGAACAGTAAAACAGCTATAGATTCGGTTATTTAACATTCGTGATTTCTCAGATTTGTTTATGGTTCAATGGACAGTATTTTACATTGATTTTCTGACTGTCCCAAAAGTGTCCTAGAACCCTCATATTCATATCTACTTATATATATATATATATATATATATATATATATATATAAAGAAAATAACTAAAGTGTACTGTAATACGTTGAATCTACAATACGTTTGAATAAAGATGTTAGTCAAAATAGATTGTGATTCTTAGAATTTTCAAATAACCCATATTACAAACTTATTAAAAATATAAATTTGTATGCTATAGAGGATTATATTAAACCATTTCAACTACCGAGGTTAAAGTATAGAGACCCAGTGGAAATAAGCTCTTCTTATTCGTCAATTCTCGTCTGTCCGTTAATTAACATTTTCTCAAAAGTCAAAAGGACTGATTTTTATTCCTTATGAGGTATATATAGAATATTACAATTTGATAAATACATTCTGTGAGAATTCCGTAAATCTAACGAAAACGATCCTATCTAAAATTATCCCAGCAGAAAATACGGGTGAAAAATATGAACTAGATCGTTTAGAAACTAAGAATTTACACCCTTCTCAGCGAATTTAAAAGAAGAGTTAAATACATCTCAAAACTTCTTCTAAAGTTACGATCGATAAACAATATATCCACTTATGCTTGAACGTTAGCTCAATAGCTCATTTTTCTCAAGAGAATGTTTAAATCGGAGAAAGTTTGAAAAGTGAGATATACCTTCGTTAAAATATCCTCGTTGTTTCTGGAATACAAGACAACAGAAAACAAAAGAAAAATATTAGCCACGAAAACAGATAGTGAGTTCAGTTAAAAATGCCGGAGAATTTCTCCGAACGTGTGGATCTAAACTGCTGATAATTTACAGGTCCAATGAACCCGCAGTAATAACGACTAACAACCTGTCATTGCGGAAGATAACAATGGAAAGCTCCTTTCAATACAATCAGTTTGAGAAGATTACTGTCCAAGTATGAATCGTTTAGGTGTATTATTTTAGATTTCATTATAACAAAGGTATTCACCAATATTCAACTTTCAGCTCAGACTTATAGAATTTCTTCATGCAAGAATGTAATTAGGAACTTACTCTCACATATAATTATTCAATGACCCCAAATGCTATTGATTTCATTATTATTATGTGAATAAGGGAATCAAATTATATCAGTTAAAATATTCATACTATTAGCCAACCCACTGCCCGCACAAATAATCTAGTCAGTTAATTGAGGAAACTGATGGATGCGCAAATATTTGTCTTTAATATAACCCACACTGCTCCGAGTTTGTAACGGAGCAAATCAAACAGTTCCAACGAATTAATTATTTTCTCCATTGAACTCTGTAGAATATATTTATAGGTCAGATGGATCTGTTATATTCAACTATCAAGATCATATTATTGTTACTGCATATGAAACAATGTGATGACTAATCAAGATTCACTCACCCCCTAAGAAAACGCATAGTGAAGACTTGGATATAATACGGAGTATAAAGTGGAACATGTTTACTATGAACGCCTATTTAATAAACACGCCCTGAGAATATACCATTAACGTCACATTGCTTCAGGATGGAATACAATATTCAACACGATGGCTGTTTACCAGTTTGAGGTGTGCAGTGTGTATTGCGTCATACATTTAAGCACTATCTCTTGTGTTTTTAATAGACGTATTGAAGTAATGTTGTTTTCACAGTACTCAGATTTAATACAACGAAACGTGAAATATGATTTATTTCAATAAAGTATCGAATACTCTTTTACATATTATTTCTAGGACAGAATGTTTTATTGTAATTTAAAAAACTACACCCTTCCAAAAGAAGTCTAAAAAATGTTATGCATTTTATTTTATCTCCCACAATGTAAATAAAAGTATAATGATAATAGTTGTATAAAGCCGGTTTTCAATGAAAACTGTCGAACCGAAATGATGGCATATCCGTGACTATGAAAGAAAGAGACGGAGGGAGGGAGACATGAAGAGGAGTAGAGGGGAAGGACATATATATGAAAGGGGAATAGTAAGAAGAGGGATAGAAGAATCGGTTGAGGAAACAGAGTGGGTTATAAGAGAGTAGGGGTTTTGAGAAAGAGAGGTATATTGAAGTATTTAGGGTGAGTGGAATTGAGTGATTGAATACGTTGGAAAATCTGTTTAAAAATCTCCGCAACATGATATAAGCCCAAGTTAAAGTCGAGTTTATTGTCAAACCAAGATCTTTCATCATGGTATGGTAAAATTTTATAATTTACATTTGAATTTTCAATAGTATTAAAGTTTACTGAGTTTGGTATTCATCAATGAAGTCAGTTTTAAAGTATGAATAGATTTGCAGATTATAAGTATACATTTGGTATGGGCTTTGTTTAATTAAGTACAGGGGAAATACCGTTCACGTACTGTACGAACAATAAAGGTTCTAAAATTGATCCTTGGGGCACCTCATGAGCAACAATTTTCTTGTCTGAAGTCATGTCATCAACTTTTACACACTGCCGTCTCCCAGGCAGATAAGATCTGAGCCAATTTAGTATATGACTAAAAACCTCTAATAGACTTAAATTATCTAAAAATACTTTATGACCAAAAGCCTTCAAAAATCTAAAAGAGTGAGAGTTGTGCCCTGTAATGTGGTCCACAGCAACTCTGATGTTATCAGACACCGTACTAGTGGTTAGTGCAAAAAAAAACTGATAGGCACTAACTATGTTGTCGTAAGATAGATATTTAGTGACTTAGCAGAGCAAAACTCTCTTGGCCTTTAGATAATGCAGAAAGAATGTCTATCGGCCTATAATTTGAACATGATGCTGGTGCTGAAATGTTATCAAGAGGACGGACAAAAGCAGACTTCCATAGGGATGGGAAAAGGCCACTTGCAAGAGACACGTTGAAAATAAAAGTGGAAGGACTTAAACAAACTTTTACAAATTCAGAACCTCAAGATACTGCTATTCAAACTTTATAGTCCATTCAAAAACAAATCTGTAGATTAATTTTCCATCATTACTGATATCAACAGAGTGTTTGGTATGCTGTTCAAAAGGATGTGGATTTTTCTTGCGAAGCCAGCCAGTTGTAAACTGCTAGTATTTATAAAAAACAATAATAATTCAAGAGTATAACTTACCATAGACACACCAACAAATTAAAAACTCTTTAATTTGTAAAAAAGATTTAGGCTTTATAATTACTATTTTCCAGTTAACATTAGCGATAATACATTTTTCACGGCACTTATCACATAATTACTGTGTAATTGCTTAACACACCGCTGTAAAAGACCCACAATTGTTAGATGATTATAATTATTGTGTTTACAAGATACTATATAACAATTGATATGTTTAAAACACAAAGAACGATGTAGAGCTATGTGCATATCATGCATATGTTCTTGTGCTCGGGAACAACTGCTTTATTGCTTCTGTATTGGGTACTGCTGTTATAGGAACTGATAAGAGATAAGAGACAGTTCTATAACAGTTCTACATCATTCTTAAATAAATAAATAATAACGCCTTTATTTACAGTCGTTTCTCTGTTGACATACCATTTTTAAAACAACTAAAGTCATTGATGGCCTTTACAGATATGTAAGATACTAAATACTGATAAACAATTCTTAAATAAACTATGGGCTAAACAGATCTTGATTTATTTCGTTCATTGGTCAGTTCAAATCTTCAATAGTGACCGCATAAAAACTTATAATTCAAGTTAAAATAATAAATGTTCATTATTACTACATTACCATTATACGGCCAATTGTGGAATTTTTTAATGTATAGAAATGTTACCCCAAATTTTTAAATAGGAATCCCTATCAAGGAAAATCTCATTTTAAAGGATTATAAATAGAAGAAGAATGGCACAAACTCTCTAAGTGTTGCTTGTATCAAATTTGGTGGGTAATTTAAATTTTAATCTTTTTATAAAATCGCCAAAAATTAAGTTACATTTAAAGCTATTGTAAGACAGATAATACTTCACTCACTAGATATTTTTAGAAATTACGACACCAAGTCGTTCAACGAGTTATTACAATTATCAACAACCATGAATAAGCATTTATTATATTTTGTTGTTTGTCACCAAAGTCCAGTTGGAAGTCCTGTGAATACCAATGGCTGGGCTTTCCATGTCATCTCTTATTGATTACCAGTTTGTATGTGAGACACATTTAGTCCAGTTACTATGTTATTTATCTGTTTTATTTCGTTTGTAGTAAAAATGGCTCGGTAAAATGAAATGAAATAGAGATAATATTGTTCTATGGTGAAGCTAGGAGAAACGTCCATGAAGCAATTTATTTATTCATTGCTACCTATCAAGATAGACAATTATACAGGGCATACATTAGGCGTTTAGTTAAAAGATTCTCAACTACCTTAAATGTAAAAGATGCTCCGCGTTTTGGGCGCCCGGCTATCACAATATAAGAAATTCAAATTAAGATTTTAATAAAATTATGCCACAAACCTACATGAATCACTATGTTCCATGAGCTTGATTTTGGAAGATTCTGTACATAAAGTGTTAAAACGTTACAAGTTCCTCCCATACGAAATACTGCTGATTGAACAATTAACTCTTCAGTAAAAGAGTAATTTGTTGATAACTGGTGAAGAGTAAATTGTTGATAAACGATCCTGACAGTTTGAAAAGAGAATTTATTTAATATTGCAGACATGTTATATGTAATGGAGCATAATTTTCTTTGAATGGAACAGTCAAACAGCACAACTGACATTATTGGGTAAACGGTAACCCTTACTGGGTGGTTGGAGCTTGTACTCAACAGCCAAAAAACTTAAACGTATAGGCAGGAATTTTGGGAAATTTAGTTGATGGGCTTTTCTGTATTGATGGCAAGGTAACTGGTGTTATCGTTCAAGCATTAAATGATTTCGTACAAGGTGCTTTTGAGCCTGCATTTTAACAGGACTGTGCTCCACCACGTTTGCAATGTGCTTGTCCGAATATTAACAGATCAAACGTTTACAAACAGATGGATAGGTCGATGTGGTGTTATGCATTTGTCACATATGTTTTAAAATAACCGAAATGGCATATGATTAGAAGGTCAAATACTTATCAAAAGATTCTTAACATTAATTACATTAAATTTAATTGCAATAAAGAATGAATTTTAAAAATATACTTGTTTCACTGGAACTCGAACCCGGATCTCTCAATTGCCGGGTGAGCGAGATAGTACTAACTACAGCGCCTTACTTTTCACCAATTAACTTCTATTATAATTGACCCTTTGTCACACATATGTTTAAATACGGTTATATGTTAGTTTGGAAATATCAACACATATGTGAAAAAACGGTAACTTTTAAATAATTTAATCGTAAAAATTAAGGGCTCAGTGGTAGCACGCCCTTCCAACAAGTGAGAGGTGCGGGTTCGAGTCCCGGTGGAACAAGTTCTTTTTGTGATTTCATCTTGATTGAAATTAAGTTAGATAATTTCTGTTTATATAAATTTAATTAATATATAGTTATATAACGCTGCTAGTGGAAACAATAACTGTTCCTAAAAATAAAAATATCCAAACTTAGTAATAAATAAAAATAAATTATATAATTATATCGATTGAGTTCATTGGCTAGACTGATACACTACTTTCTTTTAACGTACGGTCGTAAAAATAATCTATTTTTGACATAATAATTTTTATGTATCTGGAAAGGTTTTTGAGACATCGATTACTCGTAAATCCACGTTCTTTCGATTATCAAGTAATGGTGAAAATGAATGCTGAAACACGTTCAAACAAAAACTGATCTTATAAATATCTCGAACAAGTTCAGCGTCCGGCTTGGTACGCTATTTTGTCTCATCAATGGCGGCCATTAAAACTTTAAAAATATTCACAACTCCGTTATAATTATAAATCTAGACAAATACAAAAAGCGTTTCGGAATGCTTATGAAAATTATTTTTGTTGTAATCATTGTTTTGTATCTTGTTCAGTTTTCGAGTTATTGAGTAACTATTAATCCTGTTAGAATAAATTATTTCTCACTTGTCACAAAATCGAAATATATCTTCCAAATGAGCCAGAAGTATTATTTTATTGTGTTTTTTTATTTCAAAACTATAACGCAAAACTCAAAGATAGCCGTAATAACTGAAAAACTTAGTGTAAGCGGTTGCTTTGGCAAATGAAGGATTTGCGACGGTAGCAGGATTTTTGGTGAGGCGTTCACAAATACTTTTCAATTTAATTCATTTTGCAGTAAATGAGTTACGTTATTTATGTACCTAACGAAGAGACCAGTTGCAGGTCTTTTTTGTGTATTTTTACGTATCCCTATTGTTGAGATCGATAAGGCGTTGAACATACATTGTTTAACACATGTGTCACAGTTCTCTATTTTAATTAATTTAGTTCAACCTTAAAACTACTATTTGTTATTTTTAACCGATCTTTGAAAGTATAGTATAATAATATACTAAATTCCGTCATAAAGTTTAAAATCGTCCATTATCTCCAAGAAAGGGAAACACCTTTAACAATGTTAATGATGTTAGTATATTAATGTTAAAAAGAAGATGTAAAACTAACCGAGAGTTAAATTCCTCGAGTATTACACTTTATGAGTATTATGAGTTTTATTTAGCTTTATGACTTTGTATAAATAGAAATTATAATATTTTAATTTTTATAAATGACATTAGCTTAATTTACTTGTAGTAAAAATTGGTTTACCAAGAAATAAATGTATAAAGAAGTAATATATTTCATACAATTTTAAAGGTGATTATTACGACATATGAGGAAGAAAGTATTGAACCGCTACATGAGCTAAATTGATATCAAGTCATTTTAGGGAACACTTCTTTTAGGGATGTTCTGATTCTTGACAGTTCTTGTTTTCCACTCCAGTTCTCCGGCAACTTCACGTATTTCATGTCACGTAATTTATAAATTCTTACTACAAGAATGAACAGCTGTTTCAGTATTATTTTACTACACAAGTTAGTTATTTACTTCCGTTATTCTGTGGACAAAAATACTTTTCTTTTCTTCCATTTTTATAAAACCAGAACATAAAATCAAGCCAGACCAATGGAACTGAACACAAAGTTATTTGAGAGGAGCCATTTGTTACAATTTGCAGTTTAAAGAACACGTTATATATTTTAATTACGTGTTGATCATTCCGAGACCTGTAGTGATGTGGATTTTTATACACATTAAATAATTACTCTTAATATTTTTAAGCTATATAATTAAATGATTGGAAGAACATGCGTTTCGGTTATCTATTATGGAACAAATGAAGTCCCCGATTTAAATATATTTTAGTTGCTACAATCTACCAACTGACTGTGACTTGTAGTCGATAAACTTCAAACCGCAGCACAGTGACTGTTTGATGACTCCTAGTTTAGTCACCAGTCCGATCGGTCCGTCACCACTCAACTTAGCTTTCACTCAAAGTGGTAATGTAGTGCTTGTTTGAGGTCTCCTAAATTAGCTGTGAGACCGATCGGTCTTTTATCAAAGTCTGTACTAGAATTTCACTTGCGGTGCCTGCTTACATTCTCCTATTTAGCTGCCAGACCGATTGGTCCTTCACCAGATAGGTATTTGTAATAGGTAATCTCTCAAAGTGACAACCTAGTGCTGTGTTTTACAAATTTAGCTATCAAATCAATAGGCTCCGGTTTGAAGGAAGTAGTTATTAAGGACTAATAATAAATTTAGAAACGTTCATTTTTTATATACTTTTTTAAATATTAGTTTATTTATTTATATATATTTTTTCTTTCCTGTATGACATAGAATAAGGAAACTTACATTAAATAAATAAATGAAATAAAACGAATGATGTTTTCAATAATTTTTCTAAAATAATTTTTAAACAATAAAGTTTTTATAATTTAAAAGAAAAAGGTTTTCTATTTCAAACTATAATTGAAATTGAAAAATTGAAAAACAATGCAGCGTTAAAAGGTAATGAAGTCAGACTATGAATTATCGAATTTGTCAAAATAAAATATTTAGCAATGTCAGTAAATGGTACTTTATTTATTTTGAAATTATACTGTTTCTGTACGAACAATGTTAAAACTTGGTTTTAATTAATGTACAGTTTGTAAATTGGCTATATATATATAATAAATTATATATATGTAATATACATATATATATATATATATATATATATATATATATATATATATATATATATATATATATATATATATATATATATATACACAGGGTGATTCAAAACTAAACGGCAATCTCTCGGGAGCTTATTCTATAGCTAAAAAAAACAAGTAAAAAAGTTCATATAATCCATATGCCCGGAAACGCTTCGTTAGCGAGTTACGCCTAGCGAAAGATTTCGCCCGGATTTCAGAACCCTTGGTGAAGTCAGGCCGTATAAAAATGGTAAAAGGTAGTTACAAAGATACAAATACGATTGTTTTTTATGTTTTTATATCTGAAAAATTTATTAAAATTCGTCCTAGAGCTGTAAATGCAATACTTTCAGAGATATCTTACGTAAAACACAAACAAGAATTGGTGCAAAGAAATAACACATTTTAGTGTTTAACGTAAGATTACTTCCATAAATGTTAAATAAAGGTCATTCTTTTCTTAAAAAGATTTGTAGAACATTTAATTCTGAAAAGATTCATGTGAATTACTTAGGAAAAAAAATTAATAATAGGTATTGAAATTTAGCTTTATTTAAAAATAAAACAGACCGCACAAAAATGCATATTCTTATCTGCATAAAATATTAACTAATGTTTAGGTTGTGAGTAACAGCTGATCATTTATTCTAGACTGAACATTAACATAAAAATGTATTTTTACCTTTATAAAACTGTAATAATCACCTATAATAGTTGCTCAAAGTGTCCTCCGTTGTTAGCAATGCACGTTTTCGCACGACCGAATCCACTCTTTTCTAGCGCGTTTCATAACGATTGGAGCATTCTTGATAGTTTCTGCTGCGCCGCCTCTGTAATGCGATTACGTAACTCCTCTATGGTGTTAATCCGTTTTGAATAAACAATTGACTTCATCCAACCCCATAAGAAAAGGTTAGTGCCTTTCAAACATACATTTTCAGTCAATGTATGGCTTGGTGTTCTGGGTGATAATTTGATTGGTCCATTTTTTCCTCCCTAATCGACTTAATGGAGTAGCGTACTTAAATGTTTAAGAACAAACCTGCCTACCCTCTTGGAAGATATTCCTGTTCAAAACAGAATAAATGCATGGTTTATGCACGACGGAGCACCTCCACATTTTTCTAATGATGTGAAAAACTATTTAAATGATACATACGGTAGACAATGGATTGGTCGAAATGGACCAGTAAAATGGCCACCACGTTCTCCTTACTGACCTCACGCCAGCAGACTTTTTCTTATGGGGTTGGATGAAGACAATTGTTTTATTCAAAACGGATTAACACCATAGAGGAGTTACGTAAATTCGCATTTACAGAGGCGGCAGAACTATCAAGAATGCTCCAAACGTTATGAAACGCGCTAGAAAAGAGTGGATTCGTCGTGCGAAAAACGTGCATTGCTAACAACGGAGGACACTTTGAGCAACTATTATAGGTGATTATTACAGTTTTATAAAGGTAAATACATTTTATGTTAATGTTCAGTCTAGAATAAAATGATCAGCTGTTACTCACAAACCTAAACATTAGTTAATATTTTATGCAGATAAGAATATGCATTTTTGTGCGTCTGTTTTATTTTTAAATAAAGCTAAATTTCAATACGTATTATTAATTTTTTTTCCTAAGTAATTCACATGAATCTTTTCAGAATTATGTTCTACAAATCTGTTTAAGAAAAGAATGACCTTTATTTAACATTTATGGAAGTAATCTTACGTTAAACACAAAAATGTGTTATTCCTTTGCACCAATTCTTGTGTTTTACGTAAGATATCTCTGAAAGTATTGCATTTACAGCTCTGGGACGAATTTTAATAAATTTTTCAGATATAAAAACATAAAAAACAATCGTATTTGTATCTTTGTAACTACCTTTACCATTTTTATACGGCCTGACTTCACCAAGGGTTCTGAAATCCGGGCGAAATCTTTCGCTAGGCGTAACTCGCTAACGAAGCGTTTCCGGGCATATGGTTATATGAACTGTTTTACTTGTTTTTAGCTATAGAATAAGCTCTCGAGAGATTGCCGTTTAGTTTTGAATCACCCTGTATATATATATATATATATATATATATATATATATATATATATATATATATTATATACGTATACAACGTGTGAACTTAAACTTAATGAATGTAAACATGAATCATTTCAGAAGAATGACACAGTTGAATGAAACAGTCAGAGTTAAATATGTTTGTATGACATGGCAGGTTGCGGTAAGGTTTAGAGGCAATATTGAAGCTTTACAGACAATATTGATATTGCCCTCTATAGGGAGCTGTACCGTGTTACGTTGTTGGATCGACTTCGATATTGAATTGAGCTGGTATGTACATACAAATACAATATCACTTGTCTTTGTCAATATCTACAGTAACTGTGAAATATAACAATACGGTACACTGAAACTGTTTTGAGCGATGATAAATCGCTTTAGATGTTGGTCGGTTGCAATTGTCCAATGGATAAAAGCATGGTCATGTAGTAAAATCATCGGTCTGCTCACTTAACCTGGAATCAAATCAGTTTGATTGTACTAAAATATACATTGCTTGAAAGACTTCAGGATTTTACAAAATAAAATTGTTATACTCATACCACACAGTGTCATTTATACCGTTGAACACTTAATTTCCATTTTACTTACGCATAATTTGTATTATGTATATAAAATTCCTCTCTTTAAAATGTAAAAATTCGTCATTTGAAGCCAAGACGTGTTACAGCAATTCATTGGACGTTGGTATATTTATAATTAAATGTACCAGAGTGTTGACATAATGAACGACTGCTTGAGAGAGCAAGCTATTCTTCTTGTAACCTCATATGTTTGTATGTCTGAACTTGTGATACACGAGCACGTGGATATAAAGAACAAAATTGTTCTAAGATGTAGAAAGCCAACAAAGTCAACAAACTATTGAGGCGTCTTTTACGAATCTCGGAAATTAAAATGTATGACTTTTACAAAGGATAATTGATTTTGCATATACATGATCAATCTCTATCGACAAGTCAATCTCTTTCTTTAAGAAATAGAGGTATTTCAGTGTAGAATCTGTCTCAGTAACGGATGGTTGACTCCCAGAGTCCTCAACATTGAGTGTAAAGTCCAAAACGTTCGATTTTGTTATTTATTTAAAGGTTTAATCTTACTGAATAACTGTTGAATAGAAATGTTTAGTTAAACAAAGGCGTGTCACTAAAATATTTGTTTTTATTCCACTGTGAAATAGAATGTCATTTCATCAGCTTAATGCATAATTCGTCCGTGGAGAGGTGATGATTCAAGATCATTGTGGCAGAGAAATAACTGGAGTATACATGGAGCCCTGAGGGACTCCTGAGTTTGTTAAAAGTTTGAATAATTTGGGATTAATGATAAGATATAAGAGCAGTACGCCTTTGGTACATGTTTGTCAAGCGGTACAAGTTATCAGATCCAGCAGTATGTTTATCTTGTGTTTATTTCATTGCTGATTGATAGTTCTCCTTCTTGACAAAATACGAGTATTTTTATGAAATCAATAACAATGGCGCGTTAGACCCTTGTACGTTGCGTTATAGTTTACTAGATATTAAGCTAATTAGTTAGTTATTAATAACAAGATCTATTTTACAAATCTTATGCAGCTGTGGAATCTTGAGCAATTTAATTTGGTTTAAGTAAGCAATTCATCCTTTAAGCACTGCTTAACTATGGGGTTTTTTATGCCCTTGGCAACTTTAATAATCGTACAAAATGTTTTTTTTACGAGAATCTATTTTATTTATTTTAACCACCCTGGGAATAAAACCCGTAACCTCTTGATTAGAAAGCTGCAGCCTTTCTGCAGGTGAAAGTAAAATCCTAACAATACAATATTAAAACATGCATATGTTCAAAATATCCTACAGAGACTATCTTAACTCTTTTTGTGTGCCAGGCCAAATATTAAAACTCAGGTTGAAGAATGTTGGAGATTTTCTACCCAGTGTTTTATTAAAAAAAATTGTAATATTAAAATTATAAATATTGTGATATTTTTAAAATATATTATCTGTTGGCATAAAACAATATTTAATGCTTAAAAGCAATGAAACAAATGCTATTTTTAAGCGTAAAATACCTCTGAAGGAAATAAAACATATTTACTTAATTATATACTGTGTTTTTTTTAGTTTAATATGAGAAATAGCACTAAAAGAATAATTGACTATAAAAAACTTTGTCTCTTGAAAGAGAAAATAGAACTAAACACATAAATAACACGTTTTTTTTGGATATTTTAAACAATGTAAAAGTAGTGTTGAATTTTTAAAAAGGTACATTTTGACTGTTTTGTGTTCTTTTAAACTAAATTAAAAACCAAAAAGCAGGTTAATCTTACACTATTACTGTAAATATTATTTCCTTCTCATTTTCTAATTTTTGATCATTCTGATCATTACCAAACAAATTTATAATACGTTATCGTGATAGAATATTTCTTGAATTTTCGGTAGTTTTCAGAACGCTCGTATGTATGTACTTTAACACGAAAAGAGAGTAAATTATATTGTCTTACGTGAAAATTCTGACAGTTTTAGTTTTACACTATTCTTTAACTGTTTCTCAAACAGTCCTGTTTATTAAACACAATCAGTTTTTAATTCCTACAACACTACTATTGCTCCACATAGCCTCTCTAGCCTGTTAGAGATCGCTGTTGGGTTTATAGATTAAGTTTGGTACATTTTGGAATTGTGTCTTAGAAGAGATGTAGTTGAATTCACCCTTCCTTACTGAGCCGTAGTAACAAGTCTATGTCCGATCGGTGCAAACACTTTATTATAATCGTACCTTTGATTAACGATGTGATGTACGAAAAAATAACTCCTATAGAGCACTAAAAGCGTGATAAAGAAAACTTTACATTTCTCCAAATCCTAAACGAGTATACTTACTAAATAATGACGAAGAATAAAAATGTTTTAAAATCGCATTTAAAGTAGAATTTGATAATAAAATACAGGGGATTCATTTACCAAGTTTACGGTTGGCCGCCTATAAATATAAAACTTAATATTTATTGATTATAATTTTATAATCACAAATTTATTGTATGACTTCATTTTAAATTCTCAAAATATTTTATGAAACCTACTTTTACTGCATTGCACGTGTTCAATGCTAATTAAAGTAAATCAAGCAAGTCTTTGACAATGGGGATGAACATTACTCTTGTAACAGTTTTTATTGCGCTCTAAATACTGCTTGTTTAACAAACCTTTGATAAGAATGCAAAGCTTTATCATGCTAATGATTTAACGAGACAATACATTCCTTAATTACCTGTCACAAATCATTCTCGCTAAGTTAGACAAAGGCAGGATTACGTAAATCAAACTAAAAAACTTTTAAAATAAATACTTAGTGAAAAATGTGTACATATTTTAGTCAACAAAGACAGATAAAGTTTATAAAAATGATAATAAGAGCGGTCACTGATTTATCTACCTTTTCTTTACGAAAAAATTGATTTATTGGAACCAGAGAGTGATAGTGCAAAATTAAACTTAATTTTATGTTTGTATATTGATTAATTATAGCTTAATTTTATGTTTGTATGGCGTAGCTTTTGTGGAAAGGGTTGATTCTATGTATGTTATGTGTGGAAAACTCGGTTCCTCCACAGTGCTCAGATATTTTTTCTTAAGACATCGTTGTGGACTGAATTGTGCACCTGATGAGACAGTGAGGATAATTCTTCAGCTAGACAACACTATATGTTCTAGTCTATAGCTTCTTCGATGCCAACTTCATTTGAAACTTTTCAGATGAAAATGACTCCATATTCCAGGAGTAAAGTCTGTGACAGATTCAGAATTCAGACGCTGCAATAAAAAATAAGGTGAACTTGCGGCGAGTGCCGCTACAGATTTGAATTTGGCGCGCGTAATCCTTCTGTAGCCGCGAACGCGATAGCCAGCTGCGCCGACCTCTAGCCCTTAGCTCAAACAATAGGAGCCTCCTACCTTCCGGAATTCTTCTGGACATGTTCGAGTAGGATGTTTCCTGCTAGATTAGCAAGCTGAGACCGGAGGTTGTGCACAGTAGTCGTTGTGCAGCGATCGGGTAGAGCGGACGGGTAAAGTGAGTGTACGTGGCCTGGGACTTGATATAATTGTTAGGGACCTTTCGGAACTATATCCAAATTATTAGTTAATCTTTAATCATCAAAGCTGGTTAGGTTTTGGATAGAGGGAATCTAGTGGGGGATCCACGGTTATTATTCCTCTGGAAGGTGCCCTCTTCCGGTCGCAACGACACGAGGTTGCAAACTCGAGCTAAACGCAATATTCACATTGAATGAACCCTTTCCACCATAGCTACTTTGTGTATCACAGTATAATATGTATTTGTATACAACTGTATACTCATAAGTGTTTGCATATGTTCAAGATGAATGCAACCCGAAAATGAATAAGTGTTGCTCACTAATTAATAACCTTTTTTGTTAATTCTTGGTGTTGCAAATGCATCTGAACTCTTCTCTAATTTGTTTACTCGTGTAAAGAATATGTAGAAGGAAATTTTATATTCAATTTATTGATTGTAAAATCAAGATTTTCCCTTAAATTGTATTCATACATTTAAAATCTCTCCATTCAGGTCCTTTAACTGGCGGAGAAGAAGTACCGCCAATGACCTGTCAATTTCACAAGATCGTCAGCGGTCACCCATCCAAGAAGCAGCCACGCTCAACGTTTCTTGACTCGGTTTTTATTAGAGATGTGCTGAATACGTATTCCACATTAACCTTCACAACCGCTACAGGTATTCGCAAGTGACGGTTACAAAATATTAGTTACAAAGTACCCATTGGTTACACAGTTTCCATTAGTTTGAAAGTATTCATAGGTTACTAAGTATTCAAAAGTTTCCAGTGGTTTATCAAAACCAAATAAGTACAAAGGAGATATTACGTTACTATTTTAATACAGTTATTTATGACGGTATTAATACTATGAGGTACATTTCTAAATATTACACACTAAATACAAAACATTTAAATATAATAACACCAAATGTAACAATAATACCAAAAAGAAGCAATAATAATAAATTTGTAGCATAAAGTACGTTAATCTTACGAACATGAATATATTTAATTAAATAAAACAAAGCGTTCTTGAGTGTTGCAAAATAAACAAAAACCAAGAATATCAGCATTGTATTCGTAGAGTGCTCTCTAAGTTACCATAATTAAGCAAATACCAGTTAGACATAAGAAGTTAAAAGTTACAAGTTTCAGTTACTTACAGTATATGTCACTGTAACATCAAATGTGATGGAGACTAAGTAGCTGAACGGAGAGAGAGTAACTGTAAAAGAAACTTTAAGCTTTTAGTTACGGTTAATCTTGGAAGAAATGAGTAACTGTTACAAAGTAACCGGTACAGGAATCTTGATACATATCTAGTTGTCATATAATAACCCTCGTATCTCCTAGACTACGCCATTTGCATTAGAATAAAATGTATAAATTCATTATTAAAAGGACAGAGCTGTGGGTGGAATTGTAATGAAAAGAAAGCATAAAATTATATTGTTTCATTTAGATTAATTAAATTTGTTCCTAGTGACGAACTGAAAATATAAACAACTACAAGAGTTAAATACGATGAAGGTGAAGTATGGGAGGTTACGGATTAAAATGTTGCAGCTAAATAAAAACCCACGTCAGAGCCACGTGATAAATATACTGTTAGTTGAAAAGTCGCTGAATTAACAGCTTTTACTGTCAGTTCGAGACAGCTTTTGTTCTTGGAAGTCTCGCAAAGAGGTCAGGCTTGATTAATAATGTTTATACGAGTGTGTATTGTTTACTACGGTACTTCTCAATCACCCCTTTCTATATTTATTTTCTATAGGATGCTTCCTATATTGTTTAATTATTTATAGGAATATTTATATTTTATTAAGAGAATTGTAAATTTATATAATAAGTGAATTGTAAGATTGTGATCCTTCCAGTAGTGCTGAATTTCTTGTTGATTCGGGTTCGAGGAATGCCTAGAAGCTTCCTTTTGTCTCTAGGTATTGAGCATAAGTTACAGGTCTGGGTTGGATAGATACCATCCAGTTCAGACATTGTGTTTGCTCAAATTTTTATTGGCCAATGTTAGGTTGATTAGATGGTGGGAGGCACTTCTAGATCCTTCCGGTGGATTCAAGCAGGTTTTCAAGGGAGTCTTTGCTGCGTGCTCAGAGAGAGAAGTTCGTGTAGAAGTAATAGCCTACTCTTGCCGTATAGATTTTTCGGTAGGAAGGTTGAGTTTTAAGATTAAAATTCTTTTCAAAATTTAAAGTTTGTATTTTAAATTAAGTAATATATAACAGTTATTTTTGTTTGTTGGTGAAGTCTTCAGGAGATGTGTGAGGTACTGTGAAAGTTAGAATTTAACATTTAAATAGAAAATTGCTTGATGATATTTTTCTGTTCAAGTTGGTTAAATTCAGGAATAGCCTACTGATAAAGAAAATATATTTTATGTTCTGAGTTTCTATATATATTTTTACAAGTTCCTAAATTTAATATTCAAAACCAAGCAGATAATTCTGGATAATTTAATAATATTGTAAATTGGAAATTTACAGGAAATAAGTACTTTGTAATTGATACAACCTTGAGTTTAACTGATTGGACATTGTCTTTGTTTATATATTAATTATTAATATTACCTTAATTTGTTTGATTTTTATTTTGAGAACAAGTCTTATTTTATTATTTGTTTCATTTTATATTTGAAGAAGATTATTTTATTTTGAAATTTTAATGAAGATTTTTATTTTGACTTTGTGTTGAAAATATTAGCACTGAGAACTTGAAGGACACAATTATTGAATGATTTGATTCATTGTTAATTTTAAGGCTGGACATGTGAACATTGATGGCTTATAAATACTAAATAGTGAGAATAAATTAAATGTAAAAAAGATAGCTTGGCGTTGATCTATTTTTGGTGTTGACTTTTAATTAAAAATTTATATTTATTTATTTATTTTGTATTCCAACGGCTTAGCCAATTTACAATCAGTATAGTTAAATCAGGACATTATACATATATAGTAAGCAAAGTAGCACAATGTTGCGACGGTGTACAAGAGATATACAAGAAATATTAAATTGTACAATTGCAAAAACAAAACAAAATCTTTTCTAAATAATGGAGACAACAACGTGAAGAGTACAATGGCAAAGATTAAGACAAGATGCTGACTTAACGACTAATAAATGACGACTAGTTAAACGTAACAATAAGCTAGAAGTAATAACAAACAACGGTGTGTAACAGAAAGCAATAACAATTAATAAATATAGCAATAAACTGCAATAACAACAGCTAATAAATATATGCAAAAATGAATAATGTGTGGTTAAAGCGATAACAATGACACAAACAAGAGATAAACCATGACAATAGCGATAACAACAAAGAATAATCAGTAACAATAGCCTACTAACAATACTAGGCATGAAATGTAACAAGTTAATATATTAATACATCTTAAAACTGAGTTTAATCATTGAATTCCACTGGAACCTGTGCTTTTTAAAATAAAGGGTTATTAGTTTACAACCCAATTGATCGCTCATATACTAAAACAAAAATAGTTGTAATTTGTTTATAGAAATTAACCTTCCTATAGACACGTTACATTTTCCAAGGCAAAGAAAATGTTTGTACGTTGCCTGTTGAGGGACATTTACACGAATTTAAAATAAAAATCAGATTTTTAATATTGTGGAAAGACTAGTCTTCTACGTCGAATGTATTGTAATAATACATATTTTTCAAGTCTTAATGCGAGGCATTCAAAAAAATAAAGTATTATGAATAGAGACTAGACAGAGTAGATTGAAGCTTTTTAGTTGTAGTATGTTTCTTGGTACAAAGTATGTATGCACATGTGTAAAGACATATATATTGTCGTAAAGACTATATTGGCCAAACAATGACTCTTTTAAGAGTAAGAGTAGTTAATATTGATTTAATATTGTTCACAAAAAATATGAGAGACCATTGTTTGCACATGCGATTTGGTGCAGACAATAGTCTACATAACCAGATCCAGAGAAAAACCAAAATTATTTTGAAAGCGGCTACAACTAAAAAAAATTACATAATTTAGAGTCAAATACTGGACGTAACTTAAATCTAATAAATGTAAGGAATGTTACAATTTCAATTAACCTAGTTTTAATTTAGGCAGTCAAACGGTATGAATATAAAACGAATATTCCTTCTTTTTAATTTTTATGTCTTTGTCAAAACTTACAAATAACGTACATAATAGATGATACTGAGGTTTATTATATTCATTTATTTTATATTATTATTAATATTATTGGTTAAATATCTTTTTAAAATTTGAGTATGAATCTAGGTGCGAAGTGGATAAGTGTTTGTGCTGTATAATTCCACCCCACCTGTTAAAATATTACCCAGATCTAATAATCAAGTTGAAAGAAGAACAAAAAGCATTCATAAATTATTAATAAAGGAAGAATTTAATTCTAGAAGTGTAATTGTAAACAAAATATTATTGGATACTTTGATATTATCCGTAGGCCACTATTTTCAACAGTTTTTCTTCCTGAGGAACTTCAAAATTATATTATTAAAAAGAGCAAAGTTATAGTAGTTATAGTAGTAGTAGTAGTAGTAGTTTGTTCTTTCTAAATACTGTGTTTTTTGTAGGTTCTCATTAACAAAATCTGTTAAAAATAGTAGTTTCCGGATAATACCAATGTACCTATTAATTTTTAAAGAATCTTACAAGAAATATTACTCGCTTCTAATGGTTCCCTAAGGAAGAAGAACGCACTAACGAAATAATATTTCAAGCCACAAACTTGAATTGGAGTTACATATAGGTTAGCAAAAACATATATCATCTCCTGATAACTCTCAGGATGACGGGTCGGTCCGACTGAGTGACCAAGGAGGTTGGCAATAACTTGACAGGAATAGGAGTATCAGAAGCTACCTCCACATGGAACTTGCGTATAAACGTGGTCAATCCTATCTTGGTCTGCATTAAGCCGAACCTCATTCCTGAAACAAAACATTATCTGTTAGTACCATTGTTAAACCAAACCTTATTGTTTCGGAATATAGAAAACTGTAAGACCATGGGTTTTGTTAAGTAAGGCATGTGTGACAAAAAGTATTTTTGTAACATTTATTAGTTTTGCCATTTCTATTAACTTGTAATAATTTAGAAACATTATGTACGCTCTAGTAACACACAAAGAGTTCAATTAGAGAGTCTTTTGTGTAAATAACTAAAAGAGTATGAATTATTCGAGTACCAGTTTTGGAAATCCCTTAGAGGATTCACGTCTGGTCTGTGTATACCTTCCAGTTGAACATACAATGGGTACAGAAAACCCAGGGTGATACTTAAATCTGGGCAACCCTATGTATGTCCAGTAACCGACAATATCGACTTACTAGGCCGCAAGGACAGATCGATAGGTATAGTCTTCTGCAGGGGATGACTCTAGGAGTTGGTGGGGTTTCCTAAGGGCAGTTGCTAGCTTGTACATAAGGGCGAGTCACTCCTGACTACTTTAACAGGAGAGGATTGTACAGAGCTGTCCTGGCCTCTCCTTCTTCAAATGTGTCATGAGATTAGTGATCAAAATCCTATATCGTGTGTCTCGACAGGAGGAGTGGTGTGCCACTAATCTTAGTTTACCCATCCTGAATACTGTAAGTAAGTCGCTAGACGACCCCTGGGCACAGTACACGGTGCAGCCGTGTATTGTAACGGTATCACCTTATTTTACAGGCAATTAAGTCAGCAACTTTAGTGCACACGATTATATTTAGAGGCTCAAGAGAGGTGGTTAGTGCCTTAAATTTACCGATAAGCAAAGAGAACACGGGTTGTCTCATGACTCGCCTACAGTATCTTGTCACCCCGGAAGCAAGCAGAAATGGGCCTTAAGAATGACTGCAATGAGAGGTTTCTCAGCTTCTTGTCCTAGAGAACACTAACTTTCTTGGGAAATCAAATTTAAGTATATGACTTGCCAGTGTTTTATAGATTAGAAAATATTTTAAAATTCTTTGTATCTAATTGCCTAATTTGATAAAGCACAATTTTTACGCTACTTTAAATATAACACAATAAAACTTTCTTATATTCTTGACTGGAGTTATAGTATATTTAATTTTCACATTATTTTCCCTCCAGAAATAAATAGTACGGAGAAATAAATTTTGTACCATTTTTCTATGTTTTACCTATGCAGTTGCGGGGACCGTCTCCGAAGGGGAGGTGCAGGCAGGGGTGTCGCTCCTTGACTTTCTCAGGTGCAAATCGCTCCGGGTCGAACTTGTCAGGGTCCGGGTAGTACTGGGGATCGTGATGTAGAGCATAGGCCGGGATGCGTATTTTCTGACCAGGCTGGAGTACCAAGTCGGATCCAGGGATTTTGTACGGCTTGGTGCATCTTCGGTGGAGCACAGCGAGGGATGCGTACATTCTCAGCGTTTCTGGTGGCAAGGAAAGAGAATAGTGTTATAAACTTTACTGGTAACGCTGTGTTCAGAAAATAGCTATTTATGGCAGTACAGTAGGGAAGAACATTTTAGCATGAGAATTCACCATCCTTTGCTTTTCCACTTTGTCTATGATAAGTAGTATCGAAAATAACAAACAATATTCGTTCTACACATCAATGTCTAAACCCAGTTACTCAGATGATTTTTGCAAAATATCCATTTGTGTGCGTTTTTTACACTTTGCGTAATTATTGGGTGTGACAATTTGAAGAAATTTGACAAGCGCGTTTTAATTAGTGAAACTCAAATATATTTTAATGATTTTAAATTTGAACGCTCTGAAGAACTGACTATTTGTACTGAATTTTTACAACACCAGGCTGTGTGGCCAAGGCGGGGGTAGGTTAAGCAATAATAAAGTACTAAGTTAAAAACTTGAGTAAGTCAGAATTTGGCTAAGGACTTCGAAATAAATGCTCGAGGACACTTTAGAGCACATACGATCAGTGCGAGCGTTCCATGTCTCTCATTCAAGTAATACAACAAGGAGTGTTGACCAATCGACTTCATCCCGTCATTCAATAAAACGACTGGTCCGTCCTTGAGATGTCCTGAATGCGAAAGTCAGGACATTTAATTTTGATGAATTTGCTTTGCGATTCAGGCTTTTTAATTCCTGTAAGGAAAAGTTTACTGTTTCAAAATTATTTCTGATTTGCTGTTGAAACAAAGCATCGTGTCATCAGCGTATTGTGAAACTATTCTGTGCTGTAGTGATGAGTATATATCGTTCACATGGATAAGAACCAGAAATGAACCGAGGATCGATCCTTGAGAGACTCTGTAACTCATATAAATGGTTCAGAGAATTTGCATGAACTTTAGACATCTTGTATTCTATGGCTAAGCAATGAATTAAGCCTTTGGACAGAGACGTCTCTGATATTGCAATTCAAGTTTGTCAAGCAATTTCGCGAGATCGAAACACACTTAATGTGGAATTCCGATCTTCTAATCCCTTTACAACCATTTAGACTAGACTCACAACTGCGTCTATGGTCGACTTACCCTTTATAAAACCAAAATGATACTCAGAAAGCAGGATGAGTTTGTTAAACAATTGAAGAATTTTTATTAAAAAGAGTTTTGCGTACATTTTGCTCAGGGCTGGATAAATTGATATAGGCGTATAATTATGTTTAGTAAATGGACTGTATTTCTTAAATATTGGGCTTAAAAACTCTTTGTTCAAGAGACAAACTAACTAATTATGATAGTCGTATAAAAATATGCTTTAAGAGTTTTTGACGAGCTAAATATACATAAAATTAATATAATATGACTTTTTTAGTACAGATCTGCTGAATGTTTTAAAAGCTCTCCCTCAACTAGAGGAGCTAGTGCCCCTGAGGTTCCTGGACTATCTCTACGCGTGAGGTTTTCTAGCGCACGTAATAGATTGGGATCTTTCTCAGAAGCAACATACGCAAAAAATCTCTTAAATTTGTTTGTAACCTTAGTTGTATCCCCCATTAGTCCCTAAGTTTAAGTATGGTTAGATTCTGTACTTTATTTTTGTTTATTAAGTACCAAATTGTCCAAAAAAAGTTTTAAGGAAATTAACATTTAGATGTCAATGCTTCGCTGCCTAGAGCAAATTTATGTAAATGTTTTGTATTTCAGAAAAATAGATGTAAATTCTTAGTTAGATAAGTTATTTTGAATTCCGGAGAAAAGTTTAAGATTTCTTGTCGAAAACAAAATTTATTTTGTGATTATTATATTGTTTGACTTTATGAGGCAAACTTCTATTTTTGTAGGATCGCATATACTTGATGTGGTAATTGAAACATTCAGAATGAAATGAAAATTATGTTCTACGGATTGTGAGCTGTTAAAAAAATTGTATTTTTCCTTAGATAGACATCTGGATTTGTGTGTCATTGTTTTAATAATTTTACGCTTACTCCACAACCTTGTCGCTACTAATTATAGATCTTGGCCGTAGTGATCTGAAATGGCTGAGGTAACTACAGATGCTACGACACTTGCCATGTTGACGATACTGTTGTCGATTGCCAAATGAGATGTTGCCGTCACTCTATTTAGTGTTTTTAGTGATAGCGCAAACGTCCTTAATCTTGTAATAATTTTGAGTTTAATTGTGATAGAATGTCTCTCTATCTATCCGCTGGACATCTCGAGAGTGAAATGAGATGACTTGATATTTTTCGTGCTATCTCACCGATACCTGTTACACAGCACGTGGTGTGGGGTATCCGTACTTTGTATTAATAGCATAAAACACAAGGGATTGAAAATGATTCGCCCCCAAATTTTGTCCCAGTATACAGTTTCAAGACCTCATTGGTAGAGTAGAGAAAAAAATTGAAACTTCTGTTAGCCTTTGCTACAGGTTCAAGTTACCTACCATCAACAACTTGATCCATGTATTTCAAATCCTGGAGCGCCTGGTAGCTAACTTCACCTCCGTGTTTCTCCAGCACTTTCTCTAGTTCCAGCCGGAGGCGCTCCTGGATCTCCGGGTGATGCGCCAGCTCGTAGAGGCAGAAAGTCATAGTCGAAGAAGCTGTTTCGAATCCGGCCGAAAAGAAGCCAAAGGACTGGGCAGCTATTTGATCTATTGTGAGTCCTGAAGTCAACAAGAACTTAATTAAATTATATTGATTCGGGGAAATGTTTTCGATGATTGAAAGTAAATTTACATATTAAATAATCATATTGCAAAGTTTATTTCACTTTCATAACATGAATAATAACGTAATGAGTATCTAATATATGTCAGAATTATGAATTTTGAAATCAATAATTCTATACAATATTTACTACCTAACACCTAAAAAGAATACCCTCAGTAAGTCATATTATAATTAATATATTTTAAATATAAAAGTTTACTTTTTTAATGGGGTCCTAGGAACAGGAAGGTTATGCCAGTTTGTGCAGAAGAAGAAAATTTATAACGATATGTCAGTGCCCATTCAGGCTTTGTATATATCTGTGAACTGCAGAAATAAGAAGGAAAGCTCAAAAATTAAATTATTGAAGAAGAGAACAAATTAAAAATCCAATCCTGACGATGATCTTGAAGTTAATAGTTGATATGAAGAAGACAATTCGAGCCAAAATCAATTCTTTAGTGGACATGAAGTTAAAAGTTGACCGCATAGAAGTACCTATGCAAGTCATAGCCGCTTTCTAAACAGGAGCGACTTTACGAGACCTATAGCTGAGAAATGGAAGGAGGGTAAGGATAAGTGATATATATTTTAATAAAAAACTATGTTTCCAGTACAGTCAGTTGCTTAAAGCTAAGACTCCTTGACTCCTTGTTTTTAGATTAGTTTGGTTTAGTGGCTGGTGAATACTGGTAAAAGGGTATAAAGGTAGAGGGATAATAGTAATTAAAACTTGATGACTTTTACAAAATGAAGTAAGTTTCAGCTGAACATGTTTATTAAGATCGGTAGCCTTAAAATTAATAAGGCTACATTAATTAGTTATGTTAATAACGTTTTTGTAAGTATTAAAAGAGTTTTATTTTTAAATTATTTTCTACTCTCCTTCTTTTAATTAAATAGTTGTAATCTAAATACTATTGATAAATATAACACACACACACACACACACACACACACACACACACACACACACACACACACACACACACACACACACACACACGCACGCGCGCGCGTGTTTCGTTAATTACTGTTATCAATTGTTGTTGTCCTTTGCTAGAACTGCTATGGTAATTGGGAGGCGTATATTTTTGTAATTTAATTGTGTTATTATTTAGGTTTAAGGCATTCATACGAAAATAACGTGAATCACAAATGTACTAAATAAATTGTGTTCACATAGCAAATGCATACAGAATCTGATATGTTTGTTTTATTTTACGAAAGCGTTTTGCGAATAAAAGAATTAGTTTTTAAATCTTTATATCACTTGCATTACTAAAAGGAAAAGAAGCAACACTAATAATATTTTGTGGAACATGTATACAATTATTGAAATGTGTAAATAGTAAATTTAAGAATAATTATAACATACCTTCTTCCTTATTGGGTCTTGAAGTATTTTTCAATCCACTTGCTTCTTTGGTATCAAAAAGAGTATTTCTGTTGTGTTTAATACTGATGAGGATGTCCAAAATATCATTTCTGTAAACATTATTTTTCTCGCGGTACTCAACAGTGTTAGTAACCAAATCATAGACCATCTTCTTGGGTTTTTGTGCTATTTGTTGGAGATTCATCAGTTTCGACAGTGAAGGGAAGACAGTCATCATTCTGTGTTTCATCACCAACCACGTTGTAGGTTTGAAGATGGCATCAGCAGTCTGATAAAATTCATTGTTGCCACTTGATAAAGAATTTGTCTCTACGCCAAAAGCACACGATGCTATTGTGTCGATTGTGAAATTGGCAAAAACCCGTTTTACATCTACATTAGCCTCCTTCTCTGCAATTTTGTTGAAATACTCCTCCAACTGTTTGCTGCATTTCAACATGAGGAGAAACATCTGTTTCATTTTCCCAGATGAGAACGCGGGTGACAATTTGTGCCGCATGTCCTTCCATCCGTCCTCTTCATTCATAAAGAACAGATGGTGACTGATAGACTCTTTTGGGTTGTGTTCAAAAGGCACTCTGTCCACAAAATGGTTGAAATCCTTTATTAAGATATGTTTCACCAGTTCAGGGTCTCTGATCACCAACACCGGGCAGTTGAACTCAACCACTCCACAGTAACGTTCACCAGGGAACTCTTTGTAAATTTTGGCGTAAGCGTCTCCTATTTGTTCTCTGCCCAGGACGAGATCTTCCAAGGACCCAAAAGGAAATACTGCCTTCTTGCAGGGCACTCCATGTTTCTCCCAGAAGTTGTAGTCCTTCGTGAGATACCAGTATAGAGCCCACAGTAGAATCACTAGGCCTAGGAATACTTCCGTCGCAGTATTAAAAATGTAGGATTCCATTTTAGATGCTGGAAAATTAGCGGTACAAATTAGTTTAATACTTTTAAATATACTAATAGGTTCAGTTATAAATAGTTAGCGTTACGAATTAGATCAAACAAATTTAATGATAATTGACACTAGATTATAAATCATAATTATATTATAATTTTGAAAGTGCACTTGTTTGTTTGTTTTGTTTTCACGCCTAAACTAAGTAACCGATTATGCTGAAATTTTAGGCTCAGGAATACTGCCGTCGCAGAATTAAAAATATAGGACTCCATTTAGAGCTGAAAATTGATGAGGTCAAATTAATTCAAAATATATTAAATATACAGTACTATGTTGATCGTATATAAAATAAGCCCAGTTTATCGAATTCGGGTGAAGTTTGACTCTAATTTAAATATTTTAGTTAAAAAAATGTTGATGTCAATTATTAGTAGACTATATATAATTATATAAGAATCTTTACTAAAAACTTTCAATGAAATATTGCTTTATGTTATTCGTATATTTTACTATATTAGAGAATAAAATATAAACCTTTCTTGTTTAGCATCAATATGTATTTAATGTTGTGTAATATGGTCTTTGTAGGGAGGCTATTTTTCGGTTATCAAATCGTTGAATCAAGATAAAAAATAAATTAGGCATAACCTGATATGTTTAAATTGTAAGGAAGGGCTAAAAATTACCCAGATTGTTTATGTAACATGGAAATAATAGGACGAATGAGCTGAAAAATTATAAGTCTAGCTGTCTGCTTAAAAATAATATTAAATAATAGTTTAAAGTAATGATTAAAGGTAAACTTTAATTAAAAAAAAGGATTTAAACTAATTCGTGAAACAATTTGTGTTGTTTTATTTTATTAATTTAATGTTTAAAAGTCACTTGCAGAGGGATAAATAAACTCCATTTTCTCTATATGTGTAGTACTAATAGTATACAATAACATATTTAAGATATAACTTTTACTATTATAAAACTTCCTGGCCAGTAAGTTCTAAATACTTTTAAAAATGAGATTTTATATGCTTTAACAAGCAAAGTGATATAGAAAACGTATGTATACGAGAAGAACTCGAAGTAATAGACAGATACTAATAGAACTAATAAACAATATCTTAATAAAAATTAACAGCCTTTTGGCTAATTTTATAAATTATTAAATTAGTAAAACATGTTTTTGTAAGAGAGCATACTTGTCTTGTGAATAATGCTTGTTTGTTAGTGAACCTGTTGTAATTGCTAAAGTTTATTTTACTTTAGTATGTAACTTATAATTAACGTTGATTTGTTAATTATAAACAAGTTGTTCTTAGTTGCGTCAATTATCTTAAGTTTTTTTAGCACTTACAATACATTAGAATTTACAAATTTCATGTTATGTCTACTTCAATTGTTATCTTGATTCAACGATTAGATGCACGGAAAATTGACTCTCTACAGCGTTTCAGAGACTGAATTATACAACTTTACTGTAAATGCCTGCAGCTACCAATAACAACTCTTTGAAAAGCACATTTAAAATCGAAACTTACAATAAAATAAAGAGTATTCCATTAAAAATATTTTAGGTGGATGCCATATTGGAAAAACTTTATGCAGTTTTACAACCTTATGTTTGGTCGTAGAATTATAAAAGTTGTCTCTTTTTAAATATATAATCAATCCACATCCAAATGCATTTTAGTTTTTAGTTATTTTTATAGATTTGTCAAATATCTGAAACGTTTTTACTTCATTGTCTATGTGTTCATAAAGTATACACTCTATATGACAAATAGAATAGATATCGTAATAGAAATCATTTTATTATGATATCTTTAAAATGAGACAACTTGTATACAGCTACGATAAAATGAAGTGCTTATTGAGAAAAATGCAATATTGTTTCACTACAAACCCAACTAAATTTTTATATTTGGACTCGTTTGCGCGGTTAGAGTTTAGGAAAGTTCATGAATTTTAGTTCATGGAAAGAAAAATCTGGAGAAAAAAAGAAAATGCAATAAAATATATTAGGATCGTAAAATTAGTACATGGAAGGAGTTTTATAAGGTTTTTAGGTAATGACAGAGAAGACAGCTATCAGACTTGTTCAATTCCTATGATTTTTTAAATTTTACAGAAGTTTTCCTATGCTTAATAGCAAATAATAAAAAGTATATTTTTCTCCAAGAATCTGTCCGACTTTGACATAATTGCTTTAAAAGGAAGTGCTTCAACGTATATTGTATGGAAAACCAACAGAAATGTTTAATTCCTCTGTTTATAAATGTTATTTATAAACATTTTATAAATGAGTCAGATTACTCCCAAAGGGAGGAAATCTGGGGAAAAAATTATATGTTTTACATATAATACTGGATATATGACAACACCTAAAATAATTCAAAACAGATCATGAAAATAAGCTTACTTTAAGAGACTAGGTAGGGGTTAAAGAGAAGGCTTAAGACTTCGAACAATTTTCTTTAGTTTCACTTTTAACATGGGTAGACAAAAAGGCAAAAACTAACAAAATACCTAGTACTCTCTTACAGTTTTTATAAATAAGTAAAAACATTTTTGGTCTCACAACATATATGTACTTTTATATTATTTTTTACTTAAGTACTAAAAATAAATTTAAATAGCGTTAGTAATTTATCCTTTAAACTTGTAAATATAATATACTAATAATAATATAATGTAACTAATATAATTTCCATGTCTTAATTAACATGAACGGTGAAGTTATAGCATAACTTTGCATGTAGATACATGAAAAACTATTAATTAAATATTTTAGAATAAACTAACATAAAAAAGTTAAAGAATTCAGTATTAAATATTATATTCTTATATGTGAACAATATGACTGAAATTAACTTTTGCGTTTTGTTAACCTACTTATCACTGGAAAGACACTGAAATGCAAGAATGCCGACTATAATATATAAAAGAGCCACATAGACATTTTCGCAATATGTAGTGAAATATACAAATCGATAAATCGATATTTTACAAGAATTAATTATACGACACATAGCTCTTTCAGAAATAAATTAATTTGAATATATTGTTATGGGATTTCAGCGTTAATTAGGTTCTAGCAATCATTGATTGTATAAGTAATATAATGGTTATTTTACTTAATAATAGCCTTATAAATTATAAGTTAAATACTGCTTACACATATTTTTGTACTTACATCTCAGGCAAGCTGTATGTTTATGATAGCAACTCCAGCTGCACTGCACGCTATCCACTCGCAATGATGGACTTGAATAAAATCGTGGCGTTGCCGCAGTTTTAACACAACTTTCTAAACCGGTGTAAGATAAGCAGCGGGTGCTGTTTACACACAACTGTTGTTACAAGCGATGACTAAGCAACTTGGTGTTTTTAATTGATTTAGATGACTTGTGGTTATTCTTTCGCCCGGAGGAAAATGTTACAAGCTTAAATTATATAGCCTTTAGGATATTTTGTATACGTAAGCAGTATAATTAGATCTTATAACGCGAAACAAGTACAAAATATGCAATACTTCAGTAATATACGTCGAAATTCACAGGCATTTCGCACAGAAGTTGCGCAAATTTCGCACGTTGAAGATTCACAGGAATCTTCACCTACTTTTTAGTTACAATTAAGAATATAAATTTAGAAATTTAAAATTGCTGCCATTTTCCACTATGGTGTTAACGTTTCTTATGGAAAACTCTATATTCATTTTGCAATTTTTAATATTCAGCAACATTTTTAACACTTTTTTTATTATTGGCACTTGTTAACTGACTTTATAACGAATAAACTCGACCTTTAGATTTTCGTTCTCTTTAATGGCTTTCATCTGATATTATTAAAAATAAGATGGTTGCATAAAAAAGTTCATCAAAGTATTGACATGCAAAGTTTTAATGCTTTATTTGCAATGGTTAAACGATATTAAGACACATCCAAACGATCTGACTTGGTTTTATAATATGGTGGTCATTATGTTTTAGTATTTTATTTCTAAACTCATGTTGTAATTTATTATTTACACTTAGGTTTTATTACTGAGTCTGGACACGATGCAAATAGTCCACTTAATAGTAAAGCCCCTCACTATTTTGTTACGCTTAAAATTACTTACATACCGTTTCCTAAACATGTCAAAACGTGTTATTTTTATTACTTTAATTTAATTTAGCTCATAAACGAGAAAAGTACGGACAGATAATGTAGGGTATCCCATAACAAGTTTTACTTTGCTATCATATAGGAAAATGGCAGCCTAATGTTGAAATTATACATTAATTTTGATCACTATAAAGTGAGGTTTCCCCATTTAAATATTCCTCTAAACTTCGTCATTTTTGAGATAACAATGGTGACAATTTAATAACACTCTTATAATCTAATACAGGGTGAGGCAAAAGCCAGTCCTCACTATATATTTATTTTATAATGGTTACGAAATGGGAGTAAAACTTTAAAATGTTTAGGTCAGCAGTGTTACATTTTTGGGTTATTTAAAATTTTGAACATTCGCCTCGGCTAAATATATAAATAAATTTAATCAAGTGGTAACTAACTATTTATGATTTAGTAAGCAAAAATATGATAGACCGTTGGACTCATCGTTATTTTCTTTCAAGAAATTACAAGTGACAGATAAAAATAAACCTTCCAATAAGAGCCATAACTCTTAATTAATGTATAACGAATATAGATTCAAAATCCTTAGAACTAGAAATTGCATTTCAATACAAAGTTTTTTTATCTGTCTAAAAGTATATGTGTCTCTTATAAAAAAGTATTAATAGGAGACTTAAAGCAGTCTGTGTAATGCTTTTTGGTGTCAGGTATTGTTGTTTTCAGAGTATTGGACTAAAATAAAAAACGTTCCAAAATGGTAGTTTTGTTTACTTTAGCTATATCCAGTAGCGAAATAAACAGACCACTTCTGGCCAAACTGGAGACTAAAATTAACTTTATTGTATTTACAAGTTTAAGTAGAAAAATAATTTCATAAGATTCAAAGAACTTTGGCGGGCCAGGTTTCCTAGGCCTGGTAGTTGCCTCTCAGCCATCCGGCTTATTGTGCACCCTCTCCCAGGTTTAAGCTGTATCAAATCCCAGGCCTTTACAAAACCATGAGATCTTCTGAAACAATGCTTTTCCTGTTCCAACCCCTCTTCCGTATGCATAAGAACACCTAGGGATCTTGAGCGTTTGCTCTGTAATGCCGGACATTCAAATATCACGTGCTTGGCTGTTTCGTCAGCCTCGCCATATTTCCTGCACAGTGTTTCCTGAATTGGAATACCTATTCTGTTCAGGTGACTTCGGAATATCCAATGACCTGTAATAAAACCAGTCACCTTACGGATCTCCGTTCTACTCATTTTAAGGGCATCTGCTGCAATGTTCCTTGATGGTCCCTTGAGCATCCGCTTTGCTTGTACATTCTCTTCAGTATTTCCCCAATGTTGTAGGTGTTTGCTAACCATCCACTTGGGAACTGATCTACGTACTAAGTTTATATGAGACCCCACACGTTGGTTCAGGACCGGTAAGAGGACAGTTGGCTCCTCCCAAGTTAGCGCAACTGTCTGCCCCTTCATTAACCTGTTATTCCTCTATGTCCAGGCACCCAAGTTAGAATAACTTTATTGGTTTTCGCCAGCAATTTCATGACCTTATGGCATTCCCAGACTGTCTCCGAATTACAGTCATGGTTGGCCAAAGGCCTGCAGAGCAGCCCTGCTGTCCGAGTTAATGTAGATGGTTTTGCCTTTGTAGCCCCTTTCCACATTAACTCTTCTGGAAGGGCTGTAACTTCAGCCTGAAAGACAGTTGCCAGTTTACCTAGGCTAAAGCTTAAGTTAACCCTAGGTCTGGCTCCCCAGACCCCTGTGCCCAGTACCCTTCAGAGTATTTGACCCGTCCGTGTACCAGGTTAGAGCCTTCTCCAAGTAGTCAGGCTCACATTTGACCATTCCTTCCTTTCGGTTTTTCCCAGTCCGTAACCTTTGCCTTTCTGTCAGACATCATTTCTAGAATATCCAGTTTGAGAATGTCAACGATCTTGGAGTGCTTACTAGCATGGTGATTATGCCAGTTCCCATTGCACTTCAGTCTGTAGGCAGCCATCCTAGCCTCTCCTTATGACGAATATGTCTAGGGGTGGGAGGTTTAGCACTACTTCCATAGCAGCGGTTGGTGTTCCTCTCATGGCGCCCATTGTCCCCAAGCATGCCAACCACTGTACCTTTGACAGGTTTTTTGCGGCAGTCACCTGTTGGACTTTTGGCCACCATACCACTGAGCCATACACCATCATTGGTCTGATGACTCTGGTGTACAGCCAATGTAACATGTCGGGTCTAAGCCCCTATGTGCATCCTACCGCACGTCTCACCATCATCAATGTAGTCTGAGATTGGCTGATTATGTATTCCAGATGAATATTCCAGGTGAGTTTATCATCTAGTTTGACTCCTAGATATTTGAACTCCCTGCTTATTCGTATCTGGCCTCCACATAGGACTGGGCTGTGTGATTTCCAGTTTCCTTCTACTTGTAAATGGTATCATGACGGTCTTCGAAGGATTCACTGCAAGTCCTTCTTCGTCACACCATCGCTCCACAATGGCCAGTGCTCTCTGCATCATTTCCAGACACGTAACCATTATTGCCTCTTATGCCTCTTATGAGTCCCAAGCATACACTTGAGCCTTGAGCATACATACCCTGTTCATTCAGAGTCCAGAGTAAGCCATCCACAACTATGTTCCACAGGCTTGGTGATAATACACCTCCTTGTGGACATCTACTGCGTTTTTAACCTCCTTCTTGTGACTCCGCACAGAGATGCCTGTGCTCTTCTGCTCTTAAGCATGTTATTTATCTATCTAACAACAGTTTTTCACCCTCCGTACCCTGGATGTAAGCTTAGACACTATAGAGTGAGTACTCGTATTATCGAAAGCTTCTCTTCTATATCCAGGAATACTGCTAAAGCTATTTCCTTTTGTTCAATAGCTTGCTTTATCTTGCCCATATCAGACAGTGAAGGGCTGTTTCACAAGATTTACCTTTCTGGTAAGCATGTTGATTTGGATGGGGACGGTGATGAGGACTGTGTCCCTTAAATGTCCTTAAATGCCTATCCAGAGCCCTTCTCCATGGTCTTGACGAAGAAGGGATGTTAGGCTTATTGGTCTATAAGCCTTTACAACCTCATAGGAGGGTTTACCTGGCTTCGGGATAAATATAACCCTAGAGGTCCCTCCAGGATGAGGGTATGACTCCTGTCGCTAGACTAGTTCTTAAACAGTCATAGAAGCAGAGGTATCACCAAGTCACCACTTTCCTGCATTAAAGCAGGAAAAAATTCCATCGGTACCTGGTGATTTGAAAACGGCTTAAAAGACTCCAGGGCCCGTTTTTTTATCCCTAAGTAGTTGATAACAGTCTTTGCACAGTTTCCAGTCCTCCTTAGACGAGCTTATCTGTAGGTTCTCGCCGCCATTAACTAACAACTGTTTTCATGGTTTGAAAAGATCCTGGGAAGTGTGTATTCAGTAAACACTGAAGAGTCTCCTCAGGATCCTTGGTGTGAGTCCCATCTTCCCTAAGTATAGTACCCACCACATTTATGGGGCTTCGAGCTAGGACTTTTTGGAGTTTTGCACAGGACTTATCAATACTCTGACAGAATTCTCTCCACGTGTTTCTCTTAGCTCTTCTCACCTCTTTATTGTACTCTGTTAGGGCAGCAGAAGTACCTATCCCATTTCCCTGCACGTTTGCATGTATTATATGCTCTGCGAAGGTTTTTCCTCAAGGTTTCCAGCCCCTGGTTCCACCAACAGCTTTTTTCCTTGAGTTTTTTCCATCACGGGGCAGGCTTTGTGGTACGATTCTTTCATGGCGTTTTGCAAAGAGTTCGCCATGTCCTCGGCCCCTTGCCCTTATACCCATTTTCCCTTACTAGATTGCTTTTTAGCTCTGCATTGAAAGCTACCCAATCTGTTTTCTTTGGGTTTCTATAGGTATCATTTATTTTGTTCGAACTCATGTCAAAGGAGATGTACCTATGATCTGAAGCAGATGCTTCATCTAGCACACTCCAGTTTAAAACTTTAGTTGCAATATAGTTGCTAGTCAGAGTTATATCTAAGACCTCTTCTCTTACCTCTGTACCTCTTTCTTTGTACAAAAGTTGGTTTACGGCCTTGATTCATAATAACTAAGTTAGATTCTACTATGAAATTCAAGAGGCACTTTACCCCGATTGTTGATGTTGCTGCTCCCCCAAGCGGTGTGGTGGGCATTCGCATCACAACCGACAATCAGGTGCCTCCGCGTAAGGGTTCCGAACTCCACAATCCACCTCATCTCCGCAGTTGGCGTTGGTTCTGGAGAATCGTATGAGAGGTAAACCGCTGCAAACAGGATTCTGATGTTGCCATCACCTGTCTGCAAGTGAACCACTGTCACGGCTGTGTCTCTAGAACACATTTGTGCCATTTTTAGTGATTTGATTTTGTTACTGACATATATACATGCTCTAGAGTTGTTACTGCCAGAATCGTATATCAAATTACCTTTAGCGCTGCTCATCCCCATCACACGACTGCGGTCCAATGGAGTGTTGCCGTAGCTGCTCTGCTGTGGTTTAGGTTTATCTGGAGCACCGCTGTCATCCTCTATTGGTCGTTTACCTCCCTGCAGCTTGAAGGTGATCCTGTCGCTTCTCAAAAATGGGCGCATCGCCAGAGTCTTCAGCTTCTTCGGGGAGTCTTCGTCCACATGAAGGACCAGGAATTCGCTGTTTCCCTCCAACAGCATCCATTGATCCGTGTCAAGGTAATTTTGATTTTTGAGGGCTTCGAACAGCTCTTGCTTGCTGTCCACCCTCGATGTCCTTAAGGATAAAAAGTTGACACTTTGAAAATCTTTACCAGGTTTTTAGCTGGGCTCATTTTCAGCTGAACTCCTTCAAAAAGGACTCAGCTCCTGGACCTGCTTCTCCAGCCACTCCTTAGTTTCTGTGTTTACACAGCCGACCACTATCGCTCCACCTTCAACATGACAGCTGGACATCCTAAAACGTTTTTGCCCTTAAAGGCGCGTTTGCCCAGCACTTTCTTCAGGTTGTTGGCTTCTTCCCATCGATAGTTTCACTTCTGGGTGTTCGAGCCGGACAATAGCCAGCTTCTCCACAGAGATCTTTTCGGAATATGTTTTCGGGTGTCTTCTTAGTGACACCTCCATCATGCCCCTTCCTTCTTTTTCTCCCCTCCCTTTGCTTGTTCTTCAGGTGTCAGCTGCGATCGCAGACCCTTCACACCTGCATAAACTTGGGGTTTGTTGTTTTTGGGCTTGGGTACGGAATGAGTTTTCCCTTACTCTGAGGCCCCCCGACAACAACCACATTCGGTTTTGAGGAACCGGCTTCGTTGTGTGTTTTTATCAGAGCTCGGTTTTTCTCTTCCCACCTCTTCTGCCTTTCTTTCCGGGGATTATCGGCTCACCTAGAGCGACAGCCTCTTCAATCCTCCGCTTTCGTAAGTTCGCCCTCTCGAGAGCCGCTTCTTTTTTGGCTCTTCCGGCCGAACTTCGCCTTCTGACAAGAGAAGTCTGTCTTCCTCCATTGGGGTCATCTCAGACACTCTTAATTGCTCAATCGGTAGCTCTTCTGGTTGAGTTTCGCTTACCTCTTGAGTTTTCAGTTTTGTTTTTGTTGTCTTTTTCCATTCTCCATTCTGTTCCCACGAGAACCGGGTGTTTGCAGTCCATCTTCCCAGTGACCCGATTAGGAAGATAAGGGTAATTACGACTGGGTGTCCTCTGGTTCCCAGAAGGCTTCGTTAAAGACACTGAATATACCCCCAGTGCCAACGAGACTCTCAGCACGGGTCGCATAATACCTTAGTCTGGGGTTGTTGGTAAAGTAGGGGTAGGAACATCAGGAGAGGAAGGGACAGGTAACTACTTTCAATTTCAGGGCCAAACCAGGAGGGGGAAAGGTTTTCTACCCTTGTCACTGGAATAGTGATAAGGGAAGGTGGCTTCCTCCCCTTTCCCTGCCACTCCCTTAGAAGTTGCAGCACACGACGAGGATGGTACATCACCCACGATCCCATCTGAGACAGTGGCTGATGCCGATGAGGATGCCAGTCCCCCACGGGAAGAACTTTGGCATACTTTCAAATGAGTCAAACTGTACGGAGTTAAAAAATGTTGGATTTAATTTTGGGTTGATAAATAATGTTGAATAGATAGACATTGCTCAGATTTAATAACATTGCATGTAAGTATAGCTGGTTAGTTTATGGGGAAAATTAAAAATAATCCCGAAAACCAGCTAAATTATTATAATAACGTTGTGTTTCTTATTTCCTGGGAACGATCTCCACGCCAAATGGAATGTTAAATGCTCAAAAATGTTGATACTAAGGGAAAAGTTTTTTGGACCAGTAACATTTTTATACACATTTTTGGTACACAACACCTCACGTTCGTGACACATCCTCATCCCTATCGTGTAATGAAGTTTGCTATTATTTTACTAATTTTGTCTTTAATGTCTAGAAAATAAGATAGGAGTAAGGCAAACAACGTGTTGCGTAACAGGCTTTGCGTAAATAGATCAATTTATTCTCGAGATGTCCTACGAACATGTGTGAGTGAGATATAAAATCATCCAGAAAAGACATTTTACCCTCCCCGGCTGACAAAAGAGACATTATGTCAGCAAAATGAGTGATAGCCTTCAATGACGCTCAGCAAAATTCCATAGTAGGTGATGCATTATAATAGTTTCTGTAGTAGAATTTAGTCTCCTACACTGGGTAGGTATGTTTTCGAAGCTAAAAAGAGCTTTAAAACTGTCCTCAAGCTCCTGGGGACGTTGTAACATAGTGGCAACTGAGATCCGTTGCCTATCTGTGTCTGAAGAGAGACGAAACAACGTTGAAACTCAACCACTGTCCAAACTCACAGAACTGACAAAGTTAGGGATTTGGAACTCACAGTTTCTAACAGATTTGTAATATGGTGATCCGAGAAATCGAAGAAAGTCCGAAAAATGTAGACACTCTAACCGAATACTCCTGAAGAGAAGACTTTGGGCAGAGTTTTACGCGAGAGTCCAATGTTCTCAAAGATTAGGGTTTTGGCTTGGAATCCAAATATATTAAGTATATTCAACAGTCGAAATAAAAAAATGTCTTGTAAAAAAGCAATAAATTTAGCTTCATATTTAAAAAAATTACCTACAATACTCAGTTCGTTCATTTATAAAACCAACAAAAATTATATGTAGAAATCTTCGTTCTTTTTTATAAACTGTTTTTATTACAACAAAATGTAATAACTAAATATAAAGAGATACTCTACAAAATTTAAGTACTGTATAATATATATTGAAGTCATAAATAGAGCTATAAATTAGTTTAAGAAAAACCTGTGTACCTAGTCGACTCTAATTTACATTGTGGACATATACAGTGCCCTTCATTTTCGATAGGAACGTCACTTGTTTATTTTACGAAATATAAACTTAATAGTAATTGGTAAAACCGAGTATCGTCAATTAAGTGGCACAAAGTGCATTTGCATTAGACTCTATAATAAATTCCTCAGCAGCGGGAAACCTTATCAACAAATCGTGTTTGTCTAGCACAGAGCAAACTAAGATTAACGACTGTATTTTCTGATCCTACCTACATAATTGCGGTAGTACCGTTATTGGTTAGCTATATAAAATCTTCTTGTATATTTCTATAGACCTTATTTTTGAAAATGTAAGTTTTGAATAACAACGTCTTGTCCATTCTATATGAAAGTAGCGTTTAATTATTGACACATTTCGTTATTACCTAAGTGTTACGTCTTTTGTTTTTGTAAAAATCTATTAATAGTTTTATATGGTGTGGCGATAAACTATTTATATTACAAAAGTAAATTCAAATATTGGTGGAAAACTGCTTTTTAATGTTTACATATAATATAAAAGGATGTACAGAATACAGTCTGGTCAAAAGTGTCATCACCTAAGAGTTCAATAACATCTATCTCCGTATGCCATTTTTCCACGAATCTCTTTGTCAGGGATCTCTGACTTTGAACGTGCTATTTAGGGAATAAGAAATACCTTGGAGAGGTTCTCCCGAGAAAAATATCTAAGAGACGACATTGAGCATTTTCTTTTGTCGTTAATATATCCAGGTTTGTTAAACACTATGTTAGATATTACCCTATAAATAAATTCTTATCTTAGTGCCGAAAAGAATATGTGTTGGTTAAAATAAATATTAGGTAATAAAATAGTTTATGGAACCAAACAAAATATGATATTCAGTTTCATTGCATATTCTAGGCAGACTCTGAAACAAGCTAGTATAGACAAAGAATGTCCCAGCTAAGACAAAAAAGATATATTTCAATCCTACCATAACATAATAATCACTAGTTGAACGTTTTAAAATTTGAAAAATTTACTGAACACCTCCATTGAGGTTATATTTTAAGTTTCATGATAACCAGTAAATAAGCAATGGAACAAAGAGACTATGTCTGTTTGATACAAGATCATTTTAAAGATGCATGCAGTATTTATAACTAATTTTATTACATTTAGTTTTGACATAGAAGTCCGTGAGAATTCCAAATGGAGATCAATACATGGAACCACCGCAATACGTATTTTAACTGTGTCATGTCCGACACGTTTATACCATCTCAGTAATTATCCCAACGCTGAGAGTGTCACTGGAGATTTCTCGTTAATGTGTCCTCATTAAATGAAGTAATTCTTGGTAAAATTAACTTATATTTTATCGTGATTAAGTAACAAGCAAATGGTACTGAGCCATTACTGCTTCTTTAAATAACATTATTTCTCGATATTCAAATACTTAACCCCCGTTTAGGTAACTTTTTCTTAAACATTATGAGCAGATGTGTTATTTTCAATATGTGTTTGGCTTGTATAATTGACTGAAATTATGAAAACTACAAAAGAATATCTCAAAGCTCCAATAAATAATTTTATTTCATTGCTCAAACTCACCCTACAACAGTCTATAAGAGGAAAGGTTTTTTTTAAAGTTTGTCTTTTAAAACTAATTTAGTTTATTTTGAGACTTGGAAAAAAGTCACCACTTCAAATGTGCCATGTGCTTCCAGTGTGTGTGTCAATAAAAACTACGCACAGAATGGACATCAAGGACATTAAACGAAGATAGTTATATGAAAAATATGTCGGAAAGCTCCTTTTTATGTGTGAATCAATGTGTTTTAAAATAAATATTTTATTATTCGTCAACGGTTTGATATCGTGTCAAACGATCATTGGGACTCCGGCTCAGGATGTTGTCAGCCGAGATACGAAATTTAAGTCTCCCACGATGACTTTGGCGTGCCTTAGACATGGTTACTAACAGTCGTTGAAAGATTACTATTTTATGATAAATATTCTCCTTTCATTGTGGCTTTGAGCTCCAGGCAATGAACTAGTGTGCACAAAAGGGGGGGGACTAGATTAATTATGCACTTAAATAATCAGATAGATATAAAAGGTGCATATATTTCACGTGCATATATTTTCTGGGATTTTAGATTCTAATTCGAATAATAATATCTGATGAGATAGCATGGTTATAATGGAAATGTACTACGTGAAACAAACAAACAAGTGTAGGAAAGTCTTTCTAACGGTCGTGGAGAATGTTATGCGAAAGTTATTTTTATAAATAAAAACAAACATTTTGATCCTGTATTATTATATTTCCTCTAAAATACGAATATTAAGAAAAAGTTTGCCCAAAAATTGTTAAACTCCGTAAATTTGGTATGTGCTTGTCGTATCATTCGATAAGCTTATTATGCCATAAAACCAAACAGTTAAGGAAAAGTCCGTAGACAAAGGTAATACTTTATAAATTACTAAAAACGTAAAGTAAAAAACCACTCTCATATAACATACTTTCAAATTTGATTGTAAATGCCGAAACCTTTATTAGGGTGCGTAAATATTATTGTATTTTGAATCGAATGGACTCGTATTCATAAATTATACAATCTCCAAAAGTAAAAACAGTATTTTCAGCAAATTTTGTTTGATAGTAGTACAAAATAACTACATTTTCATGATACTGGTTGATTAATTATTTGCAGATACTGACACTGCCCAATTAGCCTTTAATTAGCCATTGATTAACGTGGTAGTACCCGTGTGTTTGTATATTTTAATTATTTGCAAGTACTAAGAGTAAAAAATATCTAATTAGTGTTTAAAACACCCTATTATAATATTTAATTTCTTTTTTGTGCACCGGTTAATTGATATGTTTTGTAAGTCATCTATTTATCAAAAATACCTAAATAAATTCTGAAATAAATTATATCAAACATATACATTTATTCATATTTGGGAATTGGAAAATTTAGAAAAAAAGAGTAAAGCTCCAAATAAAACGTGGAAGTTCTACACTATCTCTATGCCAAAGAAGTAAGGATTATACTTCACAACTTGGAGATCAAACACTGACTGTGCTATTCCGAGATATGGGTAGACTGTTTGGACAACCTTGGCACAACGGTATTGTGAGTTTTTGCATAGGAATATCGGTCAGCAGCAACGTTAATATCACTATATAAAAGGTCTAAAGGTAATAAAAAGGTCTAATAAAATATTATAAAATCTCAACCATCTTCTAAATAACTCGATTAAGAACCTGGTCATCTAGAACATGTAAATCCCGTGAAAGTAAATTATGAACGCTTCAGTTGTCACAAAATCTAACCATATCTTCCGACTGAGCCGGAAGGACTCTTTTATAATTTAGGTTATGCTATAAAATAATATAAAAATTTGCGATTGCCGGCATAACTGAAAAAAATAGTGTAAATGGTTTGTTTTGGACAATGAGGTATTTGTGAAGGCAACAGGAGTTTTAAAGCAAGCAGAACTTCAATGTATTTTGCAGTAAATGAGTTACATCATTCATCTCCCCGAAAAAGAGATAATTTGTAGATCTTCTTTGCGTATTTTTACGTATCACACTATTGTTGAAATCGATACGGCATTGAAAAAAATTATTGCTGAACATCTGTGCCACACGTTTTTAACTGGATTATCATAGAATTAGTTAACGGTAAAGTTACTTTTGTTATTCTTAACTAATTTTTGCATGTGTATTAATCGTTTGGATTTTTTAATCTTACGTAATTTATTTAATATTTTAAACTAATTTCCATCGTACAGTTTAAAATCTTCCATTATTTCGTCCATGCAAGAGAAACCACTTTAACATACTTACAAACTATAATATAATTTATAATATATAAATGTTAAAATGCAAACCGAAGCGATATTTAAATTCCTTGATTTCACACTTTATAAGTGTTGTATAAAATATAAAACATAATGTTTTTTTGTAAATGGCAATATCCTAATTACTTTCGGTAAAGATTGATTTCACTAAATAATATATGCATAAAGTACTAATAAATATTTATACAATTTTATAAGTGATAATTATAATAGAATATAAACATTCTATGTGCAGATTAGTACATATTTAGATTATACTCAGAATTGGAAATAGAGTACTTAGCCACGGTATGATAGGAGTAATTATCTGGAAGATAATGGAAGATCCTTAGCTGATGTTCACTTCACTTAATCTATCTGTGTACTTACTGTAAGTACATCACTAGTGTGTGACTCTGGCACATAATGTGCACTTCCATCAGACTAACTTACTCTGCTCCATCTGCAACTGTAATTTGGCTGATAAGAGCAATGTTTTTCTTATATTAAACATGTCTATGAAAAGTTTGTGGGAGATCAGGGATCGGTTCTGTGTTTGGACCTACTCTTAAGAGGTTATTGGCTAATTTAACGTTCCTTTACCATCCTCCTAATAAAAAACTATCAAAAGGTTTCAAGGGATGATTGCGTATCAATAGATTAGACAAAGTGCAATATTTGCACACTTCCACATTATTCACTTATTCTGAAGCGTTACAAATCTGACTAGTGATAATGAAGTCTCCAAACACATGTAACATAGTTTTATGACGATTTAGTTCTCGAATTGTATTATTTAAACACTTATATGAAAAAAATGTAATACTAAATGTTTAATCCTACCTTGTAAATACTAAAGCAACAACTTGAAAGATTATTTTTGTACATAAAACAATAGTATAGACTGATATTTCGGTTATGATACATCCTAAAGACGGTATCGTGTAGCAGTAAACTTGTGTCAGTTGTAATAAAAGCTACAATACAGGAATATATAACCACGCGGTCCACTGTACATTAATGTTAAAAGCTGGATGTGTTTTTATATATTAATTTAACACATCCATTTATTTATTTTATTTATTTGTTTTATATTTGTTTTATATAAATAATTTTGGCAATTTTGTTTTTTTTTTAAGTATGTTCAACAAATTTACTCTTCATTGGCCTTTTTCTTGCTCCCGGCATGGGGCTACTTTTAACAATTATTTAATATTCTTTAATTAATTGTAAAATTTTATTTACACATAGCTGTTTTGGGGATTTAATAATTTAAAATTGAAATTGAATTTAACATACAGACAAGAAAGTGAGATGGTACCATAGGCCTACTCTATACTCGTCCGTTCATCCCATTCATCAGCATTCGAAGGCATCAAAAGACATTCAAAAACCTTATATCATTCACCCCCTATTAAGGTAAATTACAGAGTTAGATAAAATACTCAAGGTTTGAATGAAATCAATGAATTCCAAAAATAACCTAGCACATATGTCCATATATTTCTGGAAGATGCCATAGATACCTAACCTTCAAAATGCACTCTGTTTACTGATTTGATTATTCGCTTCAGGCAACGCTAAACATAGAATAAATCTGGAAAACACTAGAGAATGCAAACGAAGCCCAAATCTAGGCAGATGATTCATAAAAACAGTTTCACCCATTACAATAGTATAAGGAGTTGTAAAAATAAACTACCGAAAATGCTAGTGCAGAAAGATAACTATTAAATACGAGTTAATTTTCTAGGACAAGGAAGCAGATACGGTACAACATTCTAATATAGTGATTAGAAATTGTCATTGGATATCTAATATGTTTAGTACTCAGCGTCCAGTAGGATTTAATAAAAATATGTGAAACAACTTGATTTTTCCAAGAGAACGATGGGTGGGTAAAAAAAACGTTTCTACGAATGGAAATATGTGTATGGCTAAAATAAACATATATAATTAATTACTTTTTGTATTTATTCATGTGGGAAAGTGTAAAACTTTGAAGTTAGCACTATCAGATTATGTTTCCCTTACTACGTATGAGGAAAAAAGTGAGGAACAGCTAAATTATTTTCACCAAGTTGATGTCAAGTCATTTCAGGGAACATCCGATGTTCTGATTCTGGACTTCAAAGTTCTTGTTTTCCACTCCAGTTCTCCGATAACTCCTTGTCTTTCATGTCACATAACTTATAGATTATTACTACAAGAATGAACAGCGGATTCACGTCCCAGAGTGTTCTTTTTCTACATAAGTTAGTTTTTTACTTCCGTTATGCTGTGGACAAACATACTTGTCCTTTCTGCGATCTGTATGAGACCAGAACACAAAATCAAGTCAGACTAATGCAAAACACAACTCAAAGGTATTGGGGAGAAGTTATTTGTTAAAAGTTTGGTTTAAAGAACATATTATAAATTTTAATTATATGTAAATCATCTCGTGAGCTTACACCTGTGGTAATTTTTCAATACATATTAAATAATTAGTAAAATACTCTTAATGTACTTAAGCTATATATTTTTATTATTGGAGTGCGTTTTCGGTGATGTATTATAAAAAAAATGAAGTCTTCGATGTAAATATAATTATAAGGTGCTCAAATTAACACTTTAAACTGGCTGTGATTTGTCGACGAGATAAATCGCAAATCGCATTACAGTAACGGTTTCATGACTCCTAGTTTAACCACAAGTCCGATCGGTCCGTCACCACTCAACTTAGATTTCACTCAAAGTGATAATGTAGTGCTTGTTTGAGGTCTCCTAATTTAGCTGTCAGACCAATAGGTCGACCATCAAAAACTGAACTGGTATTGCACTTAAATTGGTAATGCAATACCTGTTTATATTATATTATTTAGCTAACTCTTTATTTAGAAACTCATGTTAAAATAAATAAATGAAATAAAACGTGTGGCTTTCAATTTGTTTTTCTGAAATTATTTGCAAAAGCTTCTTTATTATTTAAAAGAAAAAGTTTTCGACTTTTCCTGAAATTCCGAAATAGGAAAACCATACAGTGTGCATTTAAATAACGTATTATGAAAGAAAATACTTTTAGTGTCAATAAATTAAACTTTATTTATTTTGAAACTATCGTGTGGCAATGCTGGAAATGAACACTTTTAAAACTTTAGATCAAAAATATAGAAGTAATAAAAAATTGAACTTATATATATATATGTATATAAAAGTATATCTAATTATACGTATAAGTATATACGTATATTTACGTATATATACGTATATAAGTACGTATATAATTACGTATATATATGTAAGTATACGTATATATACGTATATATATATATATATATATATATATATATATATATATATATGGGAAGCTGTACCATGTTACATTCATGGATAGATTTTGATAATGCATTGAGCTGATATGTACACACAAGTAATTGTTAATAACCACAGTCACTGTGAAATATAACAATATGGTTTACTGAAACTGTTTTGAGCGATGGTAAATCGTTTTTGATGCTGGTTGGTTAGAGTTGTCCAATGGATAAAAGCGTGGTTATATTACAGTAAAATCATCGGTCTAAGCACTTAACCTTTAATCAAACCAGTTTGATTGGAAATACAACATACATTGCTTGGAAAACGACAGGGTTTCATAAAATAAAATGTGTAACCATCCGAGTGTTATATCTCGTAGTTACCATTGTACATTTACTTTTACCTACGCAGGATTTTAATTTTCTTAATGAAAAGTCTCTCCAGTCAAATATTAAAACTTGTCATTATAGAATGCGTGTGAAACCAAAAAGTGTTTCAGACAGTGTCTTAGAATTTGGTATATATTTCATTCAATATAAAAGGTTCTTGACAAAGCAACTGCTTAGGAAGGTAAGCTATTATATTTCTTACCTTATATGTATGATATGCGTGTATGTCTCAACTTCAAGGTACATTTTGATTAAATAACAACATTTTTCTAAAAAATAGAGAGCCAAGAAAGTAAAAACATTATACATTATTGAATTCTTCTTGAAAAGTCTAAAGAAAAAAAATTTACGACTTTTACCAAGAATAATTGATTTAGAATAAACTTGTTATATAAATATAAATATTTATGTAAATCTCTATCAGCGTGTCAATCTTTAAGAATAAGAATAAGAATACGTTTATTTTCTCCTTTTCTCAAAAGAACACATACATTGACAATTTAAGTATAGAATACAAAAACAACACTTGCCAGGCTGCCTCCTAAACAAAATAAACTTTTACACTTATATAATGCTTAGCAGCTAAAAAAAATAAATAAATAAAGAGTAAAAATTTAAGTATCTAAACTAACATTTTAAAATATAATAAATTTTTCGAGACAATTAACTAAGGAGAAAAAAAATAGGGCCCCTAAGGTTTGAAAACCTGTTTTTGGGGTTCCATCATAATATTAAACAAAATAACTAAGAGAAAATCCATAGCGGCAACTAAATTGTAACAACGTTTTTTTCCCTAACATTACTAAAAAATCATATGAATTATAACCACTCCACTACTACATATAAAAACAAGAAAATGTGTGCTTAGTTGTTAAAAAGAAAATATATAGAAAATTAAAAACTATTCTGCTATAGTAAAATGTACTTATAAACATAACGTTACAAGATATACCACTTAAAACTAACTTAAATTGCTACTGTTAAATACCCTTAGCGGTTTTATTTTAATGTCAAAAACAGATCTTCAATGTTTTTAAATAATTATATAGCCATTTTTTTGTTTCCTTCAAAAACTTATTTAAACCTTCTATCTGCCTAAATGGTTTTCGGTAATTTGTTAAACAATTTTGGACCTATATAGTTATATTGATTTGACATAAAATGTTGTTTTAGGCTTAGATATTTGGAATTCATTAGCATTTCGTAATCTTTGCTTAAAAATGTTTAAGTTCTTTAAGTTCCTATTCCCGATAAAAAAAGTTTTTTTAATACTGCAAAACGTACAAATGTCGCAAAGGAAGAATTTTTAAGTTTACAAAACAAGGGTGAGAAGGTTCTCTAATACTTTTTTTCGAGATTAATCTAACAAAAATGCTTCTGAATTACAATTAAAGAGTTTAGGGAAGTTTTTATAAGTTCCACCCCAACAAACAACTCCATACTTCAGTCTACTTTGAACTAATGAAAAATATAAAAGAGCGCAAAGTTTGCAAGGGACACATGTTTCGTAGAAAGTAAAAACAGCCTAACACCTGATATTAATTTTGCCTTTAAATATAATATATGTTTTTTCCAGTTTTAGCGCATTATCTAATGTAACACCTAAATATTTTATTTCATTTTTCTCCTCTATTTCTGAACATTCAGAACACGAGCTGCTACTTACTAAACAACTTAAACAGTTATAGGTTAGCCTTATCTTCGGAGAGTCCTTCCTTTTTAAGTGAAAAAATTCATGTAATTAGTTTTTTCGGTACTTAACACAAGATTATTTTTTGAAAACCACCACTTTATACATTTTAAATCAAGATTCATTTGGCTTTCGATATTATTTAATGTGCTACTTGAATAAAAAAAGGCAGTATCATCCGCAAATGCTGTAACTTGTCCTTTAAAATTTGCTGTGCATAAATCATTTATATATATATTATAAAGAGAATTGACCCAAGAACAGAGCCTTGTGGTACCCCATATACAATTTTGCCCATGCTACTTAAAACTCCATCAATTCTAACACACTGTTTTTCTATCTGTCAAATAACTTTTAAACCAATCATAAGCAACTCCACGTACACCCACAATTATACAACTTTTTTAAAAGAATGTTGTGATCAAACAGTGTCAAATGCTTTTTTTATATCTAAAAAAAGTGCACTAACAAATAAATTATTGTTAATCCCCTCTGTGACTGAGCTTACGAGTTTTAGTAACGCGTTTTTCCGTTACTCTTCCCACTTCTAAAACCAAATTGGTTAATACTAAAAAACTTTGTTTTCTCTAAAAACTTCAATAGTTTTTCTTTCATAATTTTCTCTCTATTATTTTTGAAAAGGTAGAAATTAAGGATATTGGTCTGAACTGACTACAAAGTAATATTGAGAACCTTTCTTATAAATTGGTATAACAACCGCTTGCTTTAATTTTGACGGAAAAACTCCCGTAGAAAAACTAAGATTAATTATATAAGTAAAAAACATTAACAATTGTATGAGAAATGTTTTTAAGCAAAAAAAAAGAATAGATTCCATCAATTCCAGGAGATTTTACATTTTGTAATGAATTTAATAATTGCTTGTAGTACATCTTCTCTTAAAACTGGCCCTATCATAATAGAACATTTCTCTTGTTAAAAAATTAAATACATTCTTATATGCACTATTTTCAAAGCTGACTGGTTTTGGTTGCCTATCTATAACTTCATCTACTACAGATAAAAAAATATTTGTTAAACTCATTAGCAACTTCTTCTGACTTTAGTAAATAACTTCATTGTTTACACTTAAACAAAAAGGCTTGTTTGTGCGCTTTTCTTGGCCAGTAACCTCACCAACTATTTTCCATGTTGCCTTTACTATTACCCTTACTGCTTTCAAACTTATTACTATAATACTCGCGCTTAACAATTTCTATATCTGTTTTTAATTTGTTTCGGAATCTAATATAATAATTTTTAAATGGATCGTTTACGGTCTATTCCTTGTTTTTTTTATAAAGCTCATTTCGTTTTTTTATTCTTTTACATATATTATCATTTATCCATGGTTTGAGTTTAGTAAATTTTCGAACTAACCGCTACCTCTTTTTTACATTGTTTTAATATACTGTAAAAGTTTACCTTCAAACAAGTCGTAGGCAGCAGAAGCATCCTGCTGATTGTAAACAGGAGCCCAGTCAGTGTCACCTAGCAGACCGATCAGCCGGTCCATAGTCAAGGCGGGGTCACAGTGCACTGGTCCCCCAGCTCACTGCTCGCACACACTCCACCACAACTCAAACCTCACAGCCGTCATGTAGTGATCGGTGATCTGTCTCCTGATTACTATAGCTTCTACACTAGTCATGTCTTTACATTCTACTACTCTGGCAAAAACATGATCAATACATGTCCGTGTCTGGTCTGTTTCGCGTGTAACTTCATGTATAAGAGACTCAAGTCCGCAACTGGCCATTAATGCTTTGTAGCTATCAATACCGTTATCTACTTTACAAAGATCTAAATTCATGTCACCAATAATTAAAAAGATTTTTTTGACTCTGTTTCTTTACAAGAATTGAGTAAATATCGTCTTAATTCGTAAACAAAATTTGTATACTATATTCATGTAATCTGTAAACTGCAATTAAAACATATTCTAAATCATATATTCTTAATCTAACTTTCAAAAAATGTCTGCTGACTGAAATTTAATTCTTTCATAATGAAAGCTATTAAAAAAATTGCTTTTGAAAAATATAGCAACACCACCAGATCTGTAGCTCTCATTTGAGTGTACTATTAAATCATAGTTAGATATTTGATAAAAATCTGATTCATCTATACCTATCCAAATTTCAGTTAAAATAATGATTTCTGGCAACTTTTTCCAAGAAGAAATTTCCGCTATAAAATTCATCAAAATTTTTTCGCATACTACGAATATTTTGCTGAATAATACTTACACTATTTTTCCCTCCTACATTGTCAGTAAAATAACTCTCATTTAGGTTGAAATTCTGCATTTTAAACTAAAAGAAAAAGGAAAACTGTGTCAAATGTATATTGTGTATTATCTAAAAATTTACTTTTTCTTATTAATAAAATTGTTTACATTATAAAAGTTTTACTTTAAACCAGTTCGAGAAAGGAAAAAAAAAATGCTTAAATCTACAACTTATCAAGGTCAGCCTGGGTTTTAATTTGAATTACAGCAGATCCTTCTTCCTTACGCAGCAGGATGTTGCCGTTGCGCAGCCAGATGTACTTGTAGCCGCGGTCCCTCTTGAGCATCCTCGCCTTGGCCAGCAGCTTCCTCCTCATCGGTGACAGAGACTCGTTCAAGTACACGGGAACGTCCGACGGCCTGTCAAGACTAAGGTGACGAGTGGAAAAGTCCTTCTTCCTCTCACGTCTCTTCTGCAGGAGCGCCTCCCTGTCCAGACGGACGGACGAAACTTCACGATGATACCTCGTGGTCCTCTATAACCGCTGTCTTTCTGGCCCAATCTGTGGCAAGTGTCTATCATCTCCTCGCTGACATCCATGCCCAGTGCGCGACCAACGTCCTTGACAATATCCAGAACATTTTCATTTTTTTCTTCGGGAATTCCTTGGATCTCCAGACAGTTCCTCCGCGAGTACTGCTCCATGTCATCCACTCTGATTTCCAGTTCATCAACCTTTTTCTTTAAGTTACCATTCTCCAACTCCAAATCGACAACTCTCTTCGAAAACTCCTCTATTTTCTGTAAAGCGCTTTGAAGTGACTGAGCGTTTTCCTCAAGTTTGACATGTAGAGCCTCATAAGAAGTGTTGAAGTCTTGCTTGGTTGCTTTTTGGTCCTCTCGGATGTCATTAAGCACCTTCATCACGTCCTCAAGTGTAAGTTTGCCATTCCTGCACACTCGTCTCCAACCTCATGCTTTTCCTGCGTTCGTTGTTGCAAGAGTTACACCTCCACACTGAGTTCAGCTCCTCCAAGTAATCTACATCCGCCTGACTCATGTTCACACACCTAGCGTGAAAAACTCGACTGACAATCAGCACAAACGAGTTTTAACTGACTTCTCTTAATAGCACTCAAACAAATAAACTTTACATGAAGCCATTTTCAAAACAAAGAAAAGAAGAAAGTTTTCAAAAACTAAGTATTAAAATAAAGTATAGCAATTCGGCACTAGCAATCAAGCTTATACAAGTAAGCACACATGCAGTATAGCTACGGAACGGGAAACACTGATAAGAGAGCTTAGCCGCGATAACCGCGATCTTTATTATGAAACTATAATAATTTGAGATTTTAGAGTATAAAAGCTGCTACAATGATGGCAGCATGTAAAATAGTTTTGGATTAAAAAAAGTTATTATTTTTATGAGAATTAAATTATCAATGTCCTGTTTGAAATATTTATCATCAACGTTCAAGTTAAGGACAGTTAAAATAATGACAAAACTACAAAACCATTATTCAAATTATTTAAATAGCACAAAATTGTATTTATAATATTTATTATTTACATATAAAATAATCATAATAATAAAATTAATTACTTGACAAGTGCGCTATGGTGGTGAAATTTTTCTCTCCCACCAACTCTAGGAATAACTTCCCCTATCTCATCCTGGAATAAATTAGACTTTAGGAAAGGGGAAGCGAAAGAATTTCACGTTATTCTGCAATATATATTGCACAATACATTGCAATTACAATAAATCTATTAATTGTAATTATAAAATACCATTCGTTTAATGTAATGAAATGTGTTAAAAATAAAACATGTAGAGTTTTATTTTCCCCATTTATACCTTTGTGTTTCAGTTATTGTACTTTTGTATATTCAAAATTCGCCAAATCTTCATGCTAATGAAAAAATATATTGTGTAATATTGTGTGTATCATAGTGCAATTATATTTCCCAATATTTAAGTGTGAAATCAAAGATATATGTTATTGAACAGTTGGAGTTCTCTGTGACTGACAAAATTAAAAAATTAAAACCACCCTAACCCAACGTAAGTTTACAGTACAGACCGAACCATCTAGCAAGAATCGCAGCTAGCGCATGCGCATGAGGAATTCTTCCCTCTCTATGCGTCCTACCATGCTAAAAGTAGTACTGTTACCTTCTGTACATTTTACCGGACTTTGTACTGTCAGTAGGGAATGGACTTTAGAGCTGACTCGGCCAAACCGCGAGAGGTATAAGCTCTTTACGGGAAGTGGGGGATTTTGTCATCCTCCTGTCTTAACATTTCACACTAAGTCGTGTGATCTGTAACAACCTTTTTTCACAGAGTTTGTTCTTTGTTAGTTGTTCTCAATAAAACATAACAATTTAAATATTCAGCATTAATCTCTAAAAACACAATTATCATATGCAATAATAATCTATACATTTTAAATTGGTGAGCTGCAAGATATGCACTACTTAAGTCCAATATATAGCTAATAATGTTGTGACTATAGTTATGTAATCTATTAATACATCTTTTAACAAATAGCCACTAAAAAAATTCATGTTTGATTATTTTACTTAAATAAAGTTAATGAATAAATGTAATAGAACTAATCTGGTTGGTTAATTAATTTGTTAATTAATTAATTAGGTAATGTTTAGGCAAAATTGTCCTTTTAGGCAATTTTGGACATGGATAGTTTTCTGATATGATAATTTGTAATTTAGTTCAAGATATGACACCTTATAGCCAATACTGTTGAAAGAATACGTTTATTCTCTTTGTAATATTTAAATAAAAACTTAGTTATTTAATGAAAAGCAAATATTTTTTTCGAGGTGAGAAAGGTTTCAGCTCACCCTTGAATTAATTAACAACTTTAGTTTTTATAAATAAAACCAAATAATTATATATCCAAATATGGAAGAGTGGATTCACTCATACGTATGCGAATTTATGAAAAATATGTTCAAAATGGAGTATATGTTACACATTTTATACATATACATTCCACATTCAGCCGAGTTTGTTTGCTAACATATAGGCGACCACAGTAGTCAATATTGACTATCGGAATTTAATAATACATTCCAATTTACCTTTGTGACAAACGCTAAACATAACTAAATTAGGCTCTTGCTTCTGTCAAACAATCCAAGGTCGATTTGTACTATTACAGTTGTATTTTAGTATATTTGACAAAGGTAAATATATAATTTTGTAATAAGAAAACCATTTCAATTATTTAAAATGAATATTGGTTAGCCATAATGTTGGTACAGATTACAGATATATTATAGTGTGAATTTTTATCGCAGATTTGAAATTGAGGAATGTTTGTTATTTAGCTGCCAAAATATTTGTGTTACAATCTAACAATTAAAAAAAAACTTCCATAATATAATTATTTCTTCTGTATTAGGCTCAAAGTTCAACCATCCACTATTTTGAAACTTTAAATAATAAAGCAATAATACTTTTTCTCTTGATTTGAATCTGCAATAACAATAATTGTGCCAGATATCTTTCTTATACTTTGAAGTAAAATCAAATCTATAAATAACATACCTACGGAAATATTTGGGGTAATATTAAAATTACTGACCTAAGCTTATATTTGCATTTTTGGTCTGTCCTGGCACGAAGAATTAATTTCCAATATATTATCCTAAAATTTGTAAACACCCTGTATATCATAACCATACGTTTATCCAGAACAAAATAAGGATATAAACTATCAAAAGGCGTTTAAAATATATTCATTTGTTAAGTACAACAATAGCAAGTTATCATGTAATCGCTAACTCTGTGTTAAGCGTTACACACCATAAGAGAATGTCATATTCTACACAGTAGAATCCAAGCGGTACTCAGGTTCCACTTCCAGTTCAACTCGTAAGATCTGTGTCACTCAAATAAGTTCAGGATTAGATTAAACTCTTGCACCCGTTTTGTTTTGCTCCAAACATCTGTCTCCTTATTGCATTTTTCTTTCAAACTTCTACTATTGTTCGGGCAGATAGGAATGTTGCAAGCCTTATACGGGCATTTATTATAATATGGACGTACAAGAAACAACGATGTTTCCTAAGAAATACGTGTACTGTTTAACTTCCTTAAACATCCATTTTATAACAACAATAATTCCATAGCTCATATAGGATGTGTAAAATTAACGGAATACTTTACAAACATTGTTCCTTTAGAAATTTCGCATAATGTAATACGGCTCAGGTAACTTTTTTGCGTTATGTATAAGTTAAGAATAAGTAAACAACAAAAAATCACCAACAGGTTTATAAATATTTTCCCTTTTATTGTCCTTATTTTAATATTTAACAATTTCAGTTTCATTGAATTTAAAAACAAATAAACAGTATAATTTTATTATTTGTGTGACATACATATTTTGAGCTCAGTATATACTAACTAAATCAACCAAAACACGTTTCTAGTGGGAAAATCTTTCCCAAATTAATAAATTACTAACTGAGATTCCAACAATAATGTTGATGTAATTAAAGCTTTACAAATTAATGTTCTGAAAATAAATGATCAACCCTAAGTTAACTTTAAAATCATAGTTTTTCAAAACAATCTTTGCGGTGCGTCTTAAATATACAATGTATTGAACTTGCTTTCAGGCAAAAATATAAGTTTATACGTTTAATACTATAAAACTGTATGAATATTATTGTAACGTACATTATTTTTGTGAAGTAAATTTGATGGTAAATACTCTGATAATTCAATCGTTTAAAACCTCTACATATGACAAAAAAGATCACTTTATTTTTTAAATACATAAATATTTTTATCTGATCGAATAAGTCATGCAGTTAGAACAAATTTTCTAAGAATAATATTATTAATAATAATAATAATAATCAATAGTGTTAGTTTTTAAACATATTTGTACATATTAACTGTGAATTAATATTAATTATTCTAATAGTCGTGGTATGTAAGCTCTGAGTAAAATTATTTACGTTATGTAATCTTTCGATTACTTGGAACTTATGTACAATAAAAACAGCAATGTTCTCGTACTTGGAACTATACCAGAGTGTTTCTGGATAGTTTTTCTGTTCGACAATATTACTTTTTTTATTAAAGAAGCCTCGTCTTGCAAATGTGCCAAGTATCTTCTTAGAAATTATTCCTTTTTATTTGTAGCCTTCGAAGATTGTGAATAAAAAGACTCATTGTGACGTGGCGTTTTATAATTTTATGATATTGTATAGCTTAAAGATATAATATAATTGCAATTTATATTTATTACTATTAATTTTCGCAGACTTTATATCTATGTATTCATTATTACAATTACAGAGGCAATAATTACCGTAACTTTACGAACATTGGTAGACTTGCTATAAATGATTGATAAAGTAAAATTCGTTGTTGGGGATCAAAAGGGATGGAGTTCTAGGATACAAACGTTTTATACACTACTGCAACAGACGCCTTGTTATTGGATGTATTTTAACCAAAATTTGAATGGAAATACTTTGTTATAAATATTAACTCAGGATAGGGTTCCAGCGCACTTCTGATACGCAAGGGATGGAGTCTTAGGGTTAAAATACTCTATAAACATTAGGAGAGAGAGCTTGTGGTTGGATAGATATAGCCAAATTAAAAAATACCCACCAAACTGGAGGAACCCAAAGGTTAAAACCATATTGTACACAGCTTCTGTAAACCCCTTGCGGTTGGATTAATTTAAACCAAATTTGCATTCTATATGATAAATGTTAACCGAGGATAGTTATCAGCGACCTTGCTGTAGATGGAGCTTATATTGGTCTTAAATTAAATATAATTTAATTTTGTGATGTGTCTGAAGAAGATATCCTTGATATCGAAAGGCCTCACAAAACAATAAAAAGTATTAAATATTGGTTTTATGTTTTTCATGTAATTTTATCAGCGACCTTAAAGAGAAAGAGGTGGAGTCCTAACAACTCATTCGCAATATAAACCATTATTCCAAACACCTTGCCAGTGGCCGGGACCCGCTTGAAGGCACGAATTGCCTGAAGAGAGGTGATTTCACAGACCGGAATCTGCTAGATAGGTCCATTGGCTCCCCTTGTGAATAAACTCTGTCAGAGAAAGAGAGCTGCCAAAGGCTGGAACTTGTAAGAGGACAGGCAATGTGATGATGAGCTTCTGTAGACTGGGATAAACCATAGGTCTGTCGAAGGCCGGGGAAGTCTGGAAGGACTAGAGACTAACATCTCTAACAGGCCGAAAACTTCCAAACGCCAGAATTTCCCAGAGGCTAGGACCTTCGATAGTCGGGTCCTATAGGCTTTATGCTCCCAGAGGCCGGCAGGTAACGGCCAGAGTCCTGGGAATCTCTCATAGCTGTAGCTGCCGAAAAACCGACATTTCAGAGACCCTGCACTCAAATAAGTTGAATACTATCAGTGGACGCCATTGGCCGATGTCAGAATCCCACAGTGGTTGAGAGCTTTCAGGGTTTTAGCTCTCATAGTTCCGAATGCTCCCAGGGGGTGATGGATGATAGGTAATTTAGAAAATCTCAGAGATAATTTAATATAAATTCTTATAACTTTAAGGGGCCAAGTGGTTCAGTGACGTAAGTTTACATTTACCAGTTTGATGTTGCAATGGAAATCTGCCAGAATCTTGTGGCCGGCGAGCGGTAATATCTTGTACTTAAATAACTAACTTGTACTACATGCAATTTGAATATATAAAATGAGTACATTTTATTTTTTGATACATATTAGCCATAGAGCTAATGCCATCGCACCTTAAGCATCTAATGTTATTTGATCGTTACGAAGATTATAGAGCCAAATAAATTCTTATTCGATTTGAGAAAGTAAAGCATTTTTGGATTTATTTAGGGTCTGAAACTGCGGGAAATATTTGTCGTTCCTCATGTGCTTGCATCGATTTTTGCTTTAAATCTGAATTTTGCAGCGAATTCATGTTTTTCTTTTCAGGACATAACCGTAGTGTAAGTTAATTATGACAATGGTTTTTGACTTAAAACTCTTGTTATATGGTATAATCATGGTCATGTAGTGAATTATTCATTTTTCCATGCTTAAACTTATGTTTTAATTTTGAAGATTGAAGAAGAGGAGAGATTACAGACATCGAAACGAGTTTAAAAAAATTTTCAATTGATGGAAAAGTTCATAATCGTTTTCCTTCAAAATATAAATCGTCAATAATTCACCTTTACCAAAAGGTATTTTGTATATATACTATATATTTTTCTAAATAAATCTTCTTATTTCATTTTTGAACAACTAAGATGATTATCCAAGTCAATTTCAACAAAGCGACAATAATAGCCATGGTGTCACCATTTTATACGTTACTTGGTTTAAAACTATAAATCGCAATGCCTTTTTCTTCTTGGTGATTGTAAAATGTCCTCCCCTGACGTGTTATTTTAATAAAAACTTGATCTTGTTGACTCAGGGAGTATCTCATAGGAGACAAGAGATGGTAGTCAGATGTTCGGTTCGTCGTATTTCAAATAATTAGTCGTACACGGCGACTGGGCAGGGCATCTTACGGCACCCGTAGCCACACCCCCTTATTTAATGTCTGTGAGAGTAGGTTCGCATTACCTACTAGGCTTAACTTAAATAACATTGTGTTTATTGCATAAAACAATTAAGTTGCTATTACTGTTGGTTTCTTAACTCTTAATTTTAATTTTTTAATGTTAAATGTGCTTTATTTGTAGCAAATATAACTGGTTCATTTTTCATACTGGCCTATAATTGTTCAAGTTTTTCTGAAATTGTTGGAGATATTTTTGGGATGTTATAAAGGAGTTCGTGTATTTCATTGATAATCTACGGCTTAAATGCCCCAAAAGATTTTATTTGAAATTCACTCGGATCAAGAAATTGGAATATCTTCCAGTGATAAAGTTTAAACAGAATATACCTACGACGTCTTCGTTATTGAATAGGAAGTCATGTGCAAAGTCATGATCAAGTATCAGGTCTCTAGGATCTTTCTGTAATGAGTCAATGCACAGACTTACAACAGACTGCCTGTACTTCTTTTGACTTTCGGACTAAACATTCAACAGAATTCTTCCTAGAACCAACACTCTTATTTTCTGAGTATTTATTGAAGTCTTCCCCACCATTTATGTCGGAATTGATCTGCTCTCTTTCTGACTATGCATGATAACTGTTTTACGTGTTCGATTACAGGGTTACGATTTGGTATGAAATTCTAATTCTAAAGCAATAAACACGTATATACTCACATGAGTCTGTTTATATCTAGGTTAACTTAAAAAAACAGAGGAAATGCCTTGTGCTGTTTGAAAATCAATACATGTTTGTCTCTTGATGATGACCTTTTACTTACTTACATGGTTTTGCAGACGAAGGTGGACTCGATTTGTGTCTACAGAAGATGTACAAGAATATGTTATAATAATTTTATTAGTTGGATAATCTTGAATTGTGCACTTAAAGCATGTTCACATATTTAAAATTAGTACCAGGACACGATTGGCTGATTTTTTAGCGACTCTCCCTCAAGTTGTTTGACGAAAACTGATTCCCGTCATACATTCCAAATATGTTAACTTCGAGATTTGAAATTTCATTTATAACTCCACTTCTACTTTTCTTATGTTCAAATTTAAAATGGTCAATATCACCACATTGCGAGTCATTTACCAAAATGTTAACTGGGCTTAATTGTAAGACAGGGCCTTATGACCCTAAATTCGCCCTTTTGTATGTATATATGATACAAATAAATACATTTGGATTTGAAGATTTTGTCCGCTTGGGGCCGAACACAATGCCTCCCTCACTGACTCAAATTATGCCGCGTTTAATTTCGAGTAACAGTATAACAATATGCGTATAATTAATTTTTTTATTTATAAATAGTAATATTTTTTAATATTTTATAAGTATTTAATGTTCTGGAAATATTAATTAGAAAAACACAAGGAAAACTATGGAAAAGACTGGCCAAACAGTGAGAAAAAAAACAATAAACAAATACACATAAAGTATTAATCAAATGTAGTGTGTTTGTTACAGATATAAATCATAAGTTTAAAGAAGATATAACTATATCATGTCACTGTGTGTATGGAAACTAAACAATGTAAGAGAATGACAATAACTCGAGTAGTATGTTGAGGAAAGTGTCAGAAACTAAACCAATTAGCTTGCCACGACCTTGTTAATGAGGTAAGCTGACAGTATCTAGTTCCAACTCAGGTGCTCTGCTCTTTGTTTTCGTGTGTGAATATAAAGTTAGAATATGTGTTGGTAAAATTACGTTAAAATCGAATAACTAAAATTTCCATATTAAATAAATTGATAACATTTAATAGCATTTCAGTTTATTGGCTGAGCGCCAGCGAAGTCTATGCTTTAGATGCTGGATAAATTTCATTTATGACTGTATTTCATGACACTTTATTTCTACAAATACAAGTATGAGTTCTAGTGATATAGCTTTTCCAACCATGACACTTGGCTGAGCGTCATTGAAGACTATTTCTTAATAGGCTGACACAGTTTCCCTTTTGTCTTCTGTAAACGAGTAATTATTTTTCTTCTTTATCATGGTTTGAGTTTCTGCCCGCAGTACATTTAGTGAATGAAATAAGCTGTAGAGGTGACATTTAACAAGCGACCTCAGCCAACCCTGTTATACGACTGAAGGTGTGGTTTACTCTTGCTATGTTATTAGACCTAGTTAAAACTTAAACTATCACATAGTTTTATAAGGTAATAGTTTAAACTTTAATTTTAATCTCTAGACAAGAAGACGGGGAACCGGTATTGCATTTAAGCCTAAAACATCCTACGAGGTTTCTGAAGGAACAGTGTAGTCCTCCTTGGTATTGTCCTTCTAGTTATGTATGGAGGATTAAAGACGCATCTTTCTAGTATTGAAACAGAATAAGGGGGAGAGTCGATACAGTTTAATTTCGGCTATACTGATGGAATATCACAGACAGGATTTGAACCTGCACTATCTCTAACTAAGACCAAAGTCCGCCTTCTCAAACCTTTAAGCCATCGGCAGTCTAATTAAACCTATATTTATTAATATTTTGTTCTATTTCAAGATAAATCTTTTATGGTATACCTATACAAATTAAAAATAAAATTGTAAAAAATTCGTTAAAGGCTTTAAATTTAAAATGAAAAAGAACTATTACTAAAGAATATAACGCCTACAGCAGGAAACCACTGCATTCATTGTGAGTTCATTTCATTATGATGAGTTTAGAATCATTATAATGAAATGAACTCACAATTATATTTTCAATTATTAAATACGTGGTATTGAATGTTATTTAAGAAAATGAAATTACTGTTAAGCGGTAGCTAAACAAGCACAAAAATTAAAAAAGCAAAGGCAGCATAGCAATGAACTCGCCGAAGTACGAGTTAATGGGAAATCTTCGTTGACATAAAAACATTCAATGATGTGAATGGGAGGAAAACGATTGTTTTAATTCATATAATAATATAAAAATTTCTATTTACCAGAATGTACTCTTTGAAATGAAGAAGTGACATGAAGGATATGAAAATTAGTTCTTGGAAATACCTTGTTAGGAATACGAGGAATGTTTGCATTATATAACGATATAGGGCTTTACAGTAATTTTAATTTTTAATTATTCACTATTTTTATAAATACTTTCGGTAGATATAATGAAACTAGGAACAGACCTTACACTTCTTTTATTCCTGAATAGTCATCTCTCTTAGTCAACAGGTACTTACTGCACACAAACTACAAACATGCACTAACTAAATTTCTGTGGACTGCCTATTTAAGAAATCATGGATAGAACATGACAGGTTATATTTGCATGACACTTTTCGACATAGATAGTATTAAGTCCAACGATCAAAAACAATAAAAAATTGTTATTTTTCTGTGACCCGAATAAAATATCTAAGCTAATTAATTTCGTTCTTAAACGTCCAGCTTATCCACAGGTATTCAAACTGTTTCGATTAACTTTTTTTGAACAAAAACACCCCTAATCTGTGAAATCATAACGAACTGTAGTCAAGTAATGAAGATGCAAGGTAATAATAGTTGATTAATCAATATTTTTTTCAGTTTTAAGTGCGCAACATTATGTGCTAATTACATTTTAAGTGGTTTTGCATACTCTTGTCTTATATGTTATTGGCTTTAAAATAGGATTTTAGTGAATTAAAAATTATCAGTGTTTATCAATATTCATGAAGAGACTGAGGTTTGTTTACACACTCTAATAAATTTAGAAATTTACTAACGCGTTAGAGATATTTGAGCAAATAATTATCCTGAAAATAAATTAATAAGTTTCATTTTTAAGGAGTTTTATGAAGATAAGTAAAATCCTAACATCTTAAAAAGACTAAAAATGTGAGAAACTAATATAATTTTTCTTAAAATATAACACAGTATTATTCAACTATACTCATGCATTAACACTTGTTCTTTAAAATATAGTTATTTCAACGGTGTTGTTATTACCAGTATTCTGTGTTTCTAATACAAGTTCCTGCTGAACAAGTTTGACATCATGGGCATGTTATGTTTTAAATTACATACCAAATACTCATGTCATAAATGATGGTAACCGGATATTATGTTATTATGGTAACAATTTAATTACGTCACCGTACGTATAAATTAAATAAATAAAATTTTGCTGAAACATTCTATGATATTTTATTCAACAGCTGCAACGGTTTCATTTACATTTTTAATATTTTAGCTCAGTGTGGAGGAAGTGTGATAAAGTCGAAGTCCCTGGTGTTTTAAGTGATATCACTCATAATGTAGTATGATGGAGCCCTATGGTAGGCATACGAAAGTTGGCATTTATCAAGTAGTGTATTTATAAATAAGCGTTTATTATTCAAGTGTTATTATTGTTAAGAGGATCAGAGTTTAAAGCGAATGGTGACAGACTAATATTTCAAGTTTAGCACGTGTAAGATAAATTCCGGTTTGAAAAAATATTTCTGTCAAGCTTAGTTCAGTTTTTAATGTAACTTGCTGTCTTTGTTTATAATATCGATGTTATTTTTTCAAAGAGAATATTTTTCAATACTCAGTATACGGTTGGTTTACAATCTCTACGTTACTACATCATTTTATTTTCTTGATTCAGTCTAGGAATTATTTAGCTACTCAGTATTATATTGTGTGAAAAAACAGACCTATGCCTCCTCGATTGTTTTTTGACATTAGTATTGCAGTTTATGCCTGTTGTGTAGCTCTGTTATTCTATTTGCAATGTTCACGGGCTCACTGCGCTTGTTTGTTCACTCAAATCATAGCAGTCACAGGGAGAATAGTTCATTGAGTCATGTTAGTGCCAACCTTTGTTCCAATAGTTACTGTAAGTGTGTTGCCCCACAATATCAAAGGATATTAATTTTTAGTACATACTATTAACTAAATGGTTTGAATTCATTACTACTGTTATCTATAAAAAACCTAATCGTGTACTATTTTCATAACTATTTGCAGCACACTAAGACAGATTGTTAGGATTGCATAGTTCATGCAATTGAAAATTTTCTAAGTATTTTATAACTAGGCGTAGTGTATTTGCGAATAAAATATGCTTATGTTTATTGTTAAGATATCAAAGCAGTATATATTGAAAATTTCGTCTAAATCTTTCCACCAGATGAGATGGTTATCAAATATCTAAAAATAAAAAAAATGTAAAAAAACAAAAAAAAACTTAAAAAAATCCAAATAATCCAAAAACAACAAAAAACTAAAAACAACAACAAACTGAAAAATTTACATAAATTCGTTTCACGAGTTTACTTTTTGCTCATGCATTAGTCAGTTCAGTGAGGAAAAGGTAACAGCTGGAGGTGAATCTTTCCTGAAAAATTTTAATTGAATCCGCTTTACTTCTCTTAATATACCATTCTGAGAATAACATTTAATTTTGTTCTGTAACACTTGTTTTAGAGTGAAAAATAGATATTTTACCACACATATTATATTGAGTTATCATATTATGTTTTTATTCTGTATAAGTTTGGTCATATGTTAATATAACACAAAAAACCAAGATAGCTAAAAATTGGAAAAACTTCCAAAATTATATTATTGCACATTGGTTCTAAATGATACCGTTACATATCTTAAAGGTAATAATGTTACATACCCTTCAAATAATAATAATCAATTGGTGCGAGATAAAAATTGGGCACGTGTACGAAGTAATAATTTCACCCAGGTTCGAATATATTATTTGTACTTAGATCATATGGTCAGTAACTCTAGAATGCCAGTAGTTACGGTCAAGTTACTCAGGCTGGGCTCTGATAATTGGTTTTGAGGTTTATTTAATTGGTTTAGTTAACCGAAATGGCTGAGAACGGTCACCCTCGAAACTTGCTATTGACCATCGTCATATCGTCACCTCTGTTAACGATTGTCACTTCAACAAGTTAAGCACATCCAGGAAAAACACATTGTAGAAAACTTTGTTGTTAATTGTCTTAAGGAAAAATTAATTAAAAAGTAAACGAATTTAAAGTAATCTAGTTGGATATTTAAAATGCTCCTCTAGTTTCATCACATATGCAATAAAAGTTAAACAGTGAATTCCAAAATGAATTTAACTCCAGTTTAACTTTCTCAAAGTACAGCTTCTGGGATCAGAAGCTGTCAAAGTCTGTTTATATCTATGAATTTGCAGAAATGTTATGTACATGATTATTAAAACCAAAACTAACAATTCATTCGTATATGTATAAATTAAGTGAAGTGTTGGAGTGTGAAGAGATCCAAAAATGTCATCGATGAAGAAGTACAAAATGGACGCTTTACATAGTTTCAACATTAGAGACCTAGACTAACAATATAGTGTAATAAAGGTAAAAGGTATTCTCATTATCTCATCAGTTGCAAATTGCTAAACTCAACATTCACGTTGGATCAACCCTTTGCACCATAGCTACAGTAAGGGTAAGATTGCAACCTTTCCAAGTTTGACTGTGAGAGTTTTAAAATGTTCATTATTTTCATTATTTTTTCAACAGAGTAAACCAACTAATTAAAATGCAGCATATCTTGAATAAAACCTTGTGAGAGTATAGAGAAGTGAAACAAATTAAAATTGTAAGATATTAGTTATGCGCTAAGCAATTTTACCATATAAAGTACCAAATCTGTTATATCCCAAGAAATATAAAATTTTATAATTTTTTCTTTTTAACATATTTTTTACAGTTGAGTTATATCATTTGAAGTTATTAAGAAACTGAAGATTTTTGAGTTCCCTACAAAAATATCTGAAAAAAATAAAAATCACACTCTATTTATTAGACATTGTTTAAACACAAATAAACACAAAATTTTGCTTGATCCTTTAATTTTCGGCGAACACAAATTTACGCATGAATTACTTGGCTCCCTATTAGGAGTCAATTTTATTATTTCCTCGGTGTTTAGCCTTGGCAATTGATTAATTTTTAGTTAAACGTTTTTTTATCATTTAACATTGTCTCCAACATTTCGTGTTCGGATGCACTACGCGATGAAGAGAGTAGGATCAACAATAAATTCACTATGGGCGTAACTCATTGAAATTAGGAACTCATTGAAATTATAGTAAAATACAGTAGTTTTTAAACTAGATTTACACAGCGGTGAAGGACGGCGGAATCCCTTTTTAGTTAATTTTTCAGTATGCGCAAGTGAATTCCCTTCAATGTACTTAGCAGAAATGTAACTTCTTTAAGGTTTGTTTAATTTGGGAAAATTTTCTGTTTTTGAGAATTCGTCCAGTATTTTCTTGTTAATATTTCACCGGAGGAAAGTTAACACATTGAAGTTTCCCTTTTCTACACCTAAAATCTTTAGCCAATTGTTGCTTACGCAAGGGTAGAAGAAACTTTAAATTGTGTTGAGTGAGTAATACATGCGTTACAGCTTTTGTAGAACCACGTTGAGATACTTTATATCGCACCTTATCGCAATGTCGGATTCTATCAAGCAAAGATCTATTACTAATCTACATGTAACACAAGTTCATTGAACCAAAATTCAAACAGGGAAAATTCATATTTAAGTAGATTTCATTGAAATGTGGATATTTACAATTCTCCTAATTACGGGAAGTTCCAGGATGTTTTTTTTTTGTTTTTTCTCCGATTATGACTTTCAGAATACAACTCTGTCTTGATGGCAGGCCATTTGCATTGAAGAAAAAAATCTTTAATTATGTTTTCTCTCAGGGCTTATAACATTTCTCTAAAGAAGCGTCTGGCGGAAAAATAGATATGATACTGTCTGGTATAGCAATAACTTTTCAGCGGAAAGATGTAGCTGAACAAGACGGTAGAAATTGAGACAAGGTCAATTATGAAGTGAAAGAGCGCCGCGGGCTAGGTACTTTCTGAGATGGTGTTTTTGAACTGTGAGTTCTTTTTACTAATATTTATATTACAATTAAACTTTTACTTATTCTTGCGGTATGAAACAATGAATAATTTTTTCAGTTCACCAATGTGTAGTAAAAAACAAATTATCCATTCATACACTTTAAATGCTCTAATAACTTACAATAAACGTGTAGATAATACTTTTTTTATATACATGTGTGTAGTCAAAAGGGATTAAAATTTATTAATATGAAAAATTAAAGTGATATAAGTATTCATTCTTTATTTATAACCATTTGTACAATTAGTCGTACTGACAGGATCCTTGAATAAGGCTATTTTATTGATACATACCTGTAATCAATAAAAAATCGTTACAAAATACTTTTATTGAAGTAATAATTTTACTTACTCTCATAATCATATCTGTATAATGGGGCACGATGTGGGCATTAGAAAAATTAGCAGGAATTATATTGGTCTCTGAAACAAAGACTAGAGAATAGTGAAAATTAAACAATAAGTTATAAATACAATTAACTTAAAATCTGATAATGTTTAGCCTAAATGAACGATTTAAGAGGCAAAATCCGAGTCTTAAAACACAGAAACTAACTCATATTACAGAAAGTTCATATTCGGGTTACTCATGTTGTATCATAGACCTCAGGGATGCTTAGTTTGGAACAAGTGGGAATACTGCGGATAGCTTTGTATTCCTTATTGTATTAAATAAAAAAAATGCTGAAAATAATACCTTCAATGTAAACATAGTACTATGACTAATTAAATTGGAAAGGATTCAATTTCCCCTCAGTGGGCAAAACAGATTTTGTAATTATTTTGATCCATCGTCTGTTAAAAACGTTTGGATTGACCATGAAGATTACCCTTGCGTAGGAAGACCCACTCCCAGAATGCGCAAATAAAACTTTTGGGCAATGTCATAAACAATATACCTCATGTTTAAAAATCATTAATACTATTGAATTACACGTTGTGCAAATAATCTAACAAAATTTTACACTGAACCATAAAAAACTATGAATACTCATACCAATTTATGTGGTTTTTACTTTTTTAAGATACAAACAGTTTTTTTGATAAAACCTGTTCAAATTTACATAAAGTTTTTATTAAGGTTTCCCATCATAAAGACCTATTCTGGACCATCAATTCAAACTCGTCCTTTTGTGATATAATTGGTCAATTTCCATCTCTTACCTTTACCCCCAATAGCCGTTTAGTTCCCTATTGTAAGGTCTTGTAAGTTTGGTTTCGTTTAGATTTAAGGTGCGTGTGAAATATTATAATATATTATGAGCAAGGTTGCTGTGATGAGGATTTAATAATAGGTTAGATTGCCAGTACAACACCCTCAAATGAACCAACACATTATTTTATTTGTGACAATCATATCATTAAAATTGATTAAAAATTTTAATTAAACAATTGATAACGTCAAACCGACATATTAAGCACAAACTTTTAATACCTTAATACTTTGAAGACATGTTAATATTAAATTATTCCATTACAATTTATTTTTAATTTAATTCACTATAAACATTTTCTAGTAATTTTGTAGTTTTGCACAATAAATATGAGTTTCATGGACTAACGTGAGAAACTTTCTTTTACAAATTATCTACACATACATTTACATTTTCGAAATTTGTGAACATTTTCTTTTCATTATATTAGGTTACAGGTACCTTGAAATTGTTTTTAAATATTAATGAACCCTGATATATATAATTTTCAATAAATACTGAATCGCCAGAAAAGTACTTGCTCCGCCGGGATCTCGAACCCGGATCTCTCACTTGCCGGGTGAATGTGCTACCATTACCACCACAAAGCCTTCATTCACTTTTTTTACGATTCAATTATTTTGTATTTGGCCGTATCTCTCTCACATATGTGTTTAAAATAACCACAAACTAACATATGATCGGAAGACCAAATACCTGTCAAATGACTTCGGATCTTACATTCATTAAATTTGTATAAGTGGCAATAGCCTAATTTAATTTCAATAAATATGAATCGCAAAAAGTACTTGCTCCGCCGGGTACTCGAACCCGGATCTCTCACTTGCCGGGTGAATGTGCTTACCCATTACACCCACAGAGCCTTCACTTTTTACGATTCAATTATTTTGTATTTGCGCCGTTTCTCTCACATATGTGTTTAAATAACCAAACTAACATATGATCGGAAGACCAAATACCTGTCAACATGACTTCTGTTTACATTCATTAAATTTGTTATAAGTGGCAATAGCCTAATTTAATTTCAATAAATATTGAATCGCAAAAAGTACTTGCTCCGCCGGGACTCGAAACCCGGATCTCTCACTTGGCCGGGTGAATGTGCTACCATTACACCACAGAGCCTTCACTTTTTACGATTCCAAAATTATTTTGTATTTGGCCGTTTTTCTCTCACATATGTGTTTAAATAACCAAACTAACATATGATCGGAAGACCAAATACCTGTCAAAATGAGACTTCTGTTTCATTCAATTAAATTTGTATAAGTGGCAATAGCCTAATTTAATTTCAATAAATATTGAATCGCAAAAAGTACTTGCTCCGCCGGGACTCGAAACCCGGATCTCTCACTAGCCGGCTAGTGAATGTGCTACCATTACACCACAGAGCCTTCACTTTTTACGATTCAATTTTTATTTTGTATTTGGCCGATTCTCTCACATATGTGTTTAAATAAATAACCTAACTAACATATGATCGGAAGGACCAATATACCTGTCAAATTGACTTTCTGTTTAACATTCATTAAATTTGTATAAGTGCAATAATAGCCTAATTTAATTTCAATAAATATTGAATCGCATAAAGTACTTGCTCCATTATGCATTTTTCGTCTGCTGTTTTAATTAATTCAATATAATCTCAACAAAACATTGTCTACAATTTGGAATTTATTTTTTATGAATTTTTAATTACGAGTAATTACAAAGTAAGTGAATAAATTTTACTTTTTTTAAACAGTTGCGAGATGGTTTGTTACTATATTACTGAATCAATGTGGCATTATTGCATTTCAATACACGATACACAGTAAGAAGATCAATGACAAATTTTAAAGATCTTTTTATTATAATTAGGATTTTCAAGAGGAACACATTAACTTTAAATAAAGAAGTGTTCAACTGTAGTTATAACAGTTAGTATCTTCACGCAAAAATGTAAGTTAACTGGGCTGCAGGAGTAATGACCACGTCTATTCACTGTATCGTTTACTTTGTTAGGTGTCATTATTGCTTTAATTTTTTAAGTTAACACACGCACCTCGGAGAAACACCGACTTATTTTCGAGTTCTCTAAATGTTAGGACTCAGTCTTGTAGTATAAAACGGTTGCAAAATGTACGTAAACCTGTTATCTGTAACAATAATTCAGTGTCTAGCAATGTTCTCTTCAAATGGAATTAGAAGATAAATTGTTTCAACAAAATATGTTGTTTTGTAATGTAATTAATTTCAACTGTCTTCAATATTATTTAGATGGTGCAAAAGTTACATTTATAACAACCTCTACTCTGGAAATATCCATAGTTATTGAAGTCACGTCAAGTCTATAACGGAAAACAAAGGAGTGTTCTCTGCTTGATACTTTTTTGATCAATAGCAGCCAGGAAAAAGTTTGATCTAATACCGACCTCTGCTCAGTAAATATATCCATTTTTATTGAAGTCACGTCAAGTTTTAATAATAAGGGCTTTCTACGTTTAAAACATTGTTGAATCAATCGAAGCGTATCCCACTGTTGAAAGCGTCCAATACGGGTAAGTATGTTTTGAATATACGAGTGATCTCAGTTCTGAGAACATCCATGTTATTAAATCCACGTTAAATATAATAACTGAAATACCATTCATTATGGATTCAACCATTTATCGGTCAATATGCTTTCGTTTTCGAGTGCAGAAGGTATTTATATACAGGTTGGTCTTGTTTTATGGCTGAGATCTGCTCTGGCACTATCGATATTTTTGATTACTTCAAAACTATTTAAAGGAAATTCAAAAAGAGTTTTGTTCAATCCTTTGGTGAACCACAGCATGACAGTATCCAGATACCGACAGACGTTTTCATTTTTTATTGGCCTGTGTTCAGGCTGTGTGTGTTTATTATTGTAGGGACATGGCGCCATAATTACTGATATTATTAGTGCAAATACAATAATATAGTGCTGACTTCTTCTTGATAGAAATTTCATTGATTTAAACAAAACACAAAACTGTCAATGTATTTGTAATACATTTCTAAATTGTTTCTAGACTGTTACTTGATCAAAATTTAACATTCAAGATTATTATTCCTTAGTAAAACGATGCGTTATTATTAATTAATAAGAGAAAAAAACACTTTAGTTCGTACTTGTTTACAGAATTTTTACATGTTTAGTAGAATTTACAGAAATTCTGGTTGTCGTAGAAAAGTATTATTCTCATAATCTAAATGCATATATCCTCTAGCGTAACTTATATCGGTTTGTGATAACATATAAAATATATTTCTATTCAGTACGACTTTTGTCATACTTGGGCAAATGTGACACGTCTTAATGTAAAATCTACTTCTCAAACTAAGACTTGTACTCAGAAGTACAATACGGAACTTACTTTCATATTACTTTGTTGCAACAAAAGAATATACTTGATAAAACATTTTTAGATGGATAAAGAAATTAGTTCGTTTAAAAAAATGTCGTATTACATTATTATATATCATAACTACACTAACCGACTAAGATTCATTTTCGAGTTATATCTGTTTTTTCCTTCAGTTGTAGCATACACAACAAATTGTTTTATCTTTCTCGAAATTTACATATATATATTTATTTGTTTTTAACAAAGTGTGTCTTATAATATTACTTTTATAAATATATACCGTAGTGATGACAATTTTATCAATTCCAGTCATGTAACTAACATTATTAGTAATGGTTCAAAAAAAGCCTCAAGGATTTATTTATTGCTGACTATTCAGGAAAGAGTGCTTAACCGCAGAGAAATAAATAGTGAAAAGTTACGCCATTATTGTTTTGCTTGGCTGCACACAATATCATAGCCTCGGTTCATATTTCACGCTGGAATATTACAAATGATATTTAAATTACAAAGGTACTTGTTTTCTTTGCGGATTTGAAACTAACACTCTGCCAAACATACTAACGCGTTTTATTAATCAATTTTGAATTAAACAAACACGCTATTAGAAAAGAAGATCGACATAGCTTTGAAAATAATGCTCCTGTTGATTTTGGAATTAATTATACTCTCTGTTTCCAAGAGCACCAAAAAATTCATATTCATGAAATAATACCTTTCACGCCCTTACTCACATTTACTGGTGAGGAATGTTTTTCATAAGTGGCTCTGCAGAAAACAGATAAGGGTGCAAAGGGCAAATAATAAATGTCAGAATAGGCCAAGTACTTGACATTGGGCAATAGTGGGAAACATTAGATTGAATTTTGGTTTATCCATCTTGCAGTGTGTTTATGATAGCGTAGATTTTCTACGGGCTTTTTGCAAAACTATTACTTGTGTTAACTATTTAAAACCATAACAAACTGAGAATTTTAACCCTTTTACTCATAATTTTAGATTAAATGCTGCAGGATATTAATCACGACACAGGTTGTCCTTTGTCCTGAGAGTCAAGTACACTGAGGGCTAGTACTGGAAGGGCGAAGGGGTGTCCGCAAGGCCAGGGGTGGCGTAAAAACCATGTAACTGCTATGAAACGCTTTTGTGTGCAGGAAAAATATCTTTAGGCGTAATTAGTGTCAAGTGCAATAAGATTGGGTTTTTTGTTTTTAAGTAACCTTTAGGATCTTAGTAATATATATATTATATAGATATATATATATATATATTCATTAAATTTTGTATAAGCTGGCAATAGCCTAATTTTGAATTTCAATAAATATTGGAATCGCAAAAAGTACTTGCTCCGCCGGGACTCGAACCCGGATCTCTCACTTGGCCGGCCTGTGAATGTGCTACCATTACACCACAGAGCCTTCACTTTTTACGATTCAATTATTTTGTATTTGGCCGTTTCTCTCACATATGTGTTTTAAATAACCAAACTAACATATGATCGGAATGACCAAGTACCTGTCAAATGACTTCTGTTTTACAGTCATTAAATTTGTGTATAAAGTGGCAATAGCCTAATTTAATTGTCAATAAATATTGAATCGCAAAAAGTATTGTTAAAAAGTGAAGGCTCTGTGGTGGTGTAATGGTTAGCACATTCACCCGGCAAGTGAGAGATCCGGGTTCGAGTCCTCGGCGGAGCAAGTACTTTTTGCGATTCAATATTTATTGAAATTAAAATTAGGCTATTGCCACTTATACAGAAATTTAATGAATGTAAACAGAAGTCATTTGACAGGTATTTGGTCTTCCGATCATATGTTTAGTTTGGTTATTTAAAAACATATTTAATATATATATTCATTAAAATTTGTATAAGTGGCAATAGCCTAATTTAATTTCAATAAATATTGAAATCGCTGAAAAAGTACTTGCTCCGCCGCGACTCGAACCCGGATCTCTCACTTGCCGGGTGAATGTGCTTACCATTACACCACAGAGCCTTCACTTTTTACGATTCAATTATTTTGTATTTGGCCGTATTCTCTCACATATGTGTTTAAAACATAAACCAAACTAACATATGATCGGAAGACCAAATACCTGTCAAATGACTTCTGTTTACATTCATTAAATTTGTATAAGTGGCAATAGCCTAATTTAATTTCAATAAATATTGAATCGCAAAATAGTACTTGCTCACGCCGGGACTCACGAACCCGGATCTCTCACTTGCCGGGTGAATGTGCTACCAGTATACACCACAAAGACTTCACTTTTTTACGATTCAATTATTTTGTATTTGGCCGTTTCTCTCACATATGTGTTTAAATAACCAAATCGAACATATGATCGGAAGACCACAAATACCTGTCAAATGACTTCTGTTTACAGTCATTAAAATTTGTATAAGTGGCAATAGCCTAATTTAATTTCAATAAATATTGAATCGCAAAAAGTATTGTAAAAAGTGAAGGCTCTGTGGTGTAATGGTTGCTACATTCACCCGGCAAAGTGAGAGATCCGGGTTCGAGTCCCGGCGGGCAGCAAAGTACTTTGTTGCGATTCAATATTTATTGAAATTAAATTAGGCTATTGCCCACTTATACAAATTTAATGAAATGTAAACAGAAGTCATTTGACAGGTATTTGGTCTTCCGATCATATGTTAGTTTGGTTTATTTAAACACATATGTGAGAGAAAGACGGCCAAATACAAAATAATTTGAATCGTAAAAAGTGGAAGGCTCTGTGGTGTAATGGTAGCACATTCACCCGGCTAGTGAGAGATCCGGGTTTCGAGGTCCCGGCGGAGCAAGTACTTTTTCGTTCAATATTTATGAAATTAAATTAGGCTATTGCCACTTATACAAATGTTAATGTATAATATATATATATATAATTATATATATTACTAAGATCCTAAAGTTACTTTACATCTTATTGCACTTGACACTAATTACGCCATAAAGATATTTTTCCTCTGACACACGAAACACAAGCACTGGCAACTCCCGAAACGTCGCTTTTCGAATTCCCGTCTCGGGGACTTTTTTCTTCTCCTCCTTGTTCTTCAGCTTTGATGTTGTTCTCCCGCCAGCTCATGACCACGCCTCGCCTGCCAAATCTCTCCATCATAATTGGTTTGTGAGTACCAATTTTTCATATCAGCAGATGGCTGTCCCCTGCTGTCCCACCGATTTATATAAAAACATTCGTCGCAACTGGTTTTTTTTTTTATAAATAAGCATTTACGCTGCTAAACAAAACATTTCTGTTTGTTCATCATCGGTGTCGGGCGGCGGATGTGCGTATCCACTTACATCCGGAGGATGTTTGTATCGAATTGTAATACAAGACTTCCTTTCCAGCAACTACCTGTCCATTGATTCTATGAATTTTATTTTACTAATACTTACGTATGTCTTACACTATTGTAATGGTTTGTAAACCCCATTGTACCATTGTAGTTACACATTAAACATGTAACAAGCACTAGGATCATTTAAACTCTGTTAAATACGATTTAAACATAAGAGGGGAATTTATCCAGATTACCTGACAGCTGCAATGCATATTTGCGCCTGAATTTAAAGCTATCGGACTCGTCTTATTTGCGAGTTAGCCTGCAATGTTGTCATCCAATTTTAAATAAATATAATCAGTAAATAGTGTTATTAAAAACTCACTGGCGAGGAACATTAACACGATTTATGATTTCTGGGATCAGATAACAAAGGAAGCAACTATTACGTGTAATGCCATAGGTTATTATTAAAACTTCTTACAGTATAATGTAAAATAAATTGATTTTCCTGATTTATAGGCTCGTTGTGCGATAAACATATAAACGTTATAGAAAATAGCGAAAATAAATAATATCCGTTCTTTCTCTTGGGTATTACACGGGGCCCCAGTTTAAAACATGAATTTCTTTTTATCGGAAGTATCGAGTAAACGTATAAGACAAAACGAGGTGTAGGGTTTTCCACAGTAGACTCATTCGTTTTTCACGCTAACACCTACAGTAAACCCATACCGTTAGGTTAGACTGCGTGACTGATGCATTTTTAAAATGACAAACACAGCAGTTCAATTGAAACTTCAATCATAAATTGTTAAATAATGACGTAGAATTCCCATAATATGTGATACATCATCATAGAATATACTTAGGTAAAACATATATAGTTATATTAAAGGTATTTATATTGATTTATATAATAAGGTAGTTAAGGTATTCATATTTAATTCATTTTTGCCTAAACTCTGATTTTTGGAATTGCTACATGGGATTTACGATGTGTTTGATGTAACATTTGATTTGCTGTATCTTTTAGATCTATTAGGATATATTGGCACTAACCTGTTACTACTGCGGGTACCGTACGAAAACACAAGGGAAAATACTGAATATGTCTTTACAAAATTATTGTTTGATTCATATATAATATTTTTATTTATTCAATTAGATGTATGACGAGCAGTATTTCTGGGTGTTAATGCATCATTGGCATCATTTTAAAATCACAAAGAAAGAGTTTGAATCGAAAGTGACCGAAATATCAAAAATAACGATAGCTGTTCTGTAATCGAAACAAGTCCATTGTGACTTTTAACGGTATTTTAGAAGCAATATCCTCCTCCATTTATTTTGACCAATTCTCTCTACAAGTTTATTCTTTTTCTCCTTTGGTTTTTTCCTTTTTCACCAGTATCACCATTATAAGCACGTTCCAGGACACACAAGATTTCTACATGGATCAGATTCTTTCAGATTAATTTGAAATTTGTCCGGATATCCGACCATCATGTTTGTAAACCTGATTCTCAAGAAAAAATTTAAGAGATCCTACAAAATTTTATACATTACTGGGCATGAGACCTATTACTTGACCATTTATGTGCTTTAATTAATAAAAAACAATACTGCTATTCTTCCAGAGATAAGTATATTCAGTTTTTGGTTTGCCCAGCAATGCCATGAGCACATGCTGCCGCATTTCTCCCGTGTGAAAGCGCTTATCTGTGTTCAGCTCAAACTCAACTCAAAAGCCAACAGTATCTCGGAATGAGCTGAAGATCAAGCGTTTCATAGCATAGTTACATTGGTTTTTGACGCCACCCTCTGGTCTTGTGGACACCCCTTACAAGTACTAGCACCTCAGTGTACTTGACTCTCAGGACAAGGGGACCATGTGTCGGTGATTAATATCCTGCAGCATTTAATCTAAAATTATGAGTAAAAGGGTTAAAATTTCTCAGTTTGTGGGTTTAAATAGTTAACACAAATAATTAGTTGCAAAAACCCGTAGAAAATCTACGCTATCATAAACACACTGCAAGATGGGATAAACCAAAATTACAATCTAATTTTCCCACTATTTGCCCAATGTCAAGTACTTGGCCTATTCTGACATTTATTTATTTCCTTTGCCTTATCTGTTTTCTGCAGAGCCACTTATGATAAAACTCTTCACCAGTAAATGTGAGTATAGAGGCGTGAAGATATTATTCATGAATATGTTACTTTGGTGCTCTTGGAAAACAGAGATAATTAATTCCAAAATCACAGGAGCATTTTTCAAAGCTAGTCGATCTTCTTAATATAGCGTGTTGTTTAATTCAAAATTGATTAATAAAACGCTGTTTAGTATGTTTGGCAGAGTGTTAGTTCAAAATCCGCAAAGAAAACAAGTACCTTTGTAATTTAAAAATATCATTGTTAATATTCCAGCGTGAAAATATGAACCGAGGCTATGATATTGTGTGGCAGCACAAGCAAAACAATAATGGCGTAACTTTTCATTATTTCTCTACAGTTAAAGCACTCTCTCCTGAATAGTCAGCAATAAATAAAATCCTTGAGGCTTTTTGAACCATTACTAATAAATGTTAGGTTAAATGACTGGGAAATCAATAAAATTGTCATCACTACGTTATATATTTATAAAGTAATATTATAAGACACTCACTTTGTTACAAATAAATATATATGTAAATTTCGAGAAAGATAGAAAGCGATTAAAACAATTTGTTGTGTATGCTAAACAGAAGGATAAAAACAGATATAAACTCTGATAAATGAATCTTAGTCGGTTAGTGTATTATAATAATAATAATGTTATACGATATTTTTAAACGAAATTAATTTCTTCTATCCCTCTAAAATGTCATCAAGTATTCTTTTGTGTGCAACAAAAAGCAATATGAAAGTAAGTTCCGTATATGTACTTCTGAGTACAAGTCTTAGTTTGAGAAGTAGGATTTTCATTAAGACGTGTCACATTGCCCAAAGGATGACAAAAAGATGTCGTACTGAATAGAAATATATTTTATATGTTATTCATCAAAGGATAACAACTTGAATGTTAAAATGTGATCAAGTAACAGTCCTAGAAACAATTTAGAATGAAATGTATTAAAATACATTGACAGTTTTGTGTTTTGTTATGTTTAAATCAATGAAAATTTCTATCAAGAAAGAAGTCAGGCACTATACTTTTGCATTAAATAATTTCAGTAATTTGGCGCCATGTCCCTACAATAATACACACACAGCCCTGAACAACAGGCCAATAAATGAAACACGTCTGTCGGTATCTGGATACTGTATGCTGTGGTTCACCAAAGGATCAAACAAAACTCTTTTGCATTTCCTTTATTAGATTTGAAGTGATCAACAATACCGATTAGTGCCAGAGCAGATTCTCAGCCATAAACAAGACCAACGTGTATATATAAAATACCTTCTGCACTCGAATACTATGGACCTATAAATGGTTGAATCCATGAATGAATGGTTTTTCAGTTATTATTATTTAACGTGGATTTAATAACATGGATGTTCTCAGAACTGAGATTGCACTTCGTACAATAAAAACATTATCGTATTTGGATGCTTTCTACAGTGGGATACGCTTCGATTGATCAACAAAGTTTTTAAACATAGAGCCCGTTATTATTTTAAAACTGACCGTGACTTCAATAAAATGGATATTTTACTGAGCAGAGGTCGGTAATAAATCACTTTTTCCTGGCTGCTATTGATCAACAAAGTTTTTCAAGCAGAGATAACACTCTTTGTTTTCCCGTTATTAGACTTGACGTGACTTCAATAAATATGGATATTTCCATGAGGTAGAAGTCGTTAATAAATGTAAATTTTGCCCATCTTAAATAATATTCAAGACAGTTGAAATTAATTACATTACAACAACATATTTTTGTTGAAACAATTTTATCTTCTATTCCACTTGAAGATTCATTGCTGACACTGAATTATTGTTACAGATTTAACAGGTTTACGTACATTTTTGCACCGTTTTTTTCTACGACAGTTTTAGTATCGATTGATGAATACATTTGTGCGATCTAATTTTAAAAATAAAAAAAAAATATTTTTTGAATTATTTTGTATTTATCTGTTATTTTCGCTTGATGACCTAAATAACGTAAACAATGGTAAGATCAGTAATAAATTTAATCTACAAGAAATGGTATTATTTTCAAGGGAGTCAGAAATAGCATAAATTACAGGTATGATTAATATTTAAAACATACAAGTAAAATTTATCAAACCATTGAAAACTTTATTTCGTTTGCAAATAAATATGTTGCAGTGTTATCTGTACAAAAACGGTGTTACTTGAACTTTATATTTATTATTTGTTTGATGATATATTTCTAAAAAACTGTACGTTAGATATGCCACCATGTGGATTTTATATTTAACACAGTTCCCAAAATGTATTTTTCTTCTTAAATTATGTAAAATAGGCTCAATGTATAACAAAATTTGCTAAGGGTTTACTTTTATCGTAATCAAGTATTATTCTTCTCTGGGCCGCCTAATGCGTATACTTTATTTAAATATTAAAAAATTCCTTCATGAATGTTTTGAATGAAGTATCTATAGAGGAACCTCATGAGAACAAGGAAGATAAGACTAGAAGAAGTCCATTATTGAATGATAGAATCCTAAAAATAGAAAGGATTTAAAAAAAATTACAAATTATCTGTTGATATTATGTTATATAAAAAAATTATAGCATTATTTATTATATGCAAAAACATTAGAATAGAACCCCTCCCTGTCACGAACGTCTGTATACCAGTTCTCTTTGTTTCAGGTAAACACAGGAAGTGCCGTTATTGATTTTCTCCTAAGGTCTTTCCACATTTACTCGTCGTGTGACATGTGTTGGTGTGTAGTATCCCAGTGCCATCGTTTAGATTCATTCTTATCTAGTCCAAAGTTATAGGTGCGCTGATTATGGGTTTTAAACGTAACTACATATTTAGTTGTTCAATTTAGGCAGTAGTTATATTTTATCGCTACAGTTATAGCGTTTAAGTCTTGGATTCAATCATTTGTGTCTTAGGTGTATTCACACCAAGAAGAAGCCAAATTTTAACTTTCGAGAAACTTAGTATTTAATTTTAAAATGATGACAAAATAGTAGAAGTCTTCCTACAGATTTCATAATAAATGCACATTGGATACAACCAAGTTCCCTCAAGGGACAGAATTTTTTCGAAAAAAAAAAAAAAAAAAAAAAAACAGAAATTGCTTTTGTTTGAAAAATGAGAAAAATGATGCATGAAAAAAGTACGCTTTTTTCATAATAATAATAAATAGTTCGTGTAGCTCATTGCATAATTGTTTAAAAACAATCGTTTGGTACAATTTTTGTATCTCATTTTATAAGTAAAAGTACTTAATCTATATAAATTTTAATAAATATAAACTTATATATAGTTCAAATAAGTTTTTTGTAGATATGTATAAAAATACCTGCTTATTAAAATATTATCTGGCATAAAATAGTTCATCTATTACGCGATGCACATTTAATCCAGCTGGATGGTTTGAGTATGACATAGTATTCTCTCGTGACACTATAAATTTCTCCAGTCAAAAGTAACTGCACCTATGACGGATATAAAAATACCTATTCATATTTTTGCTGAATATTGCTTGCATTTATGAGGCAAATCATACATCCAGATATATTACAGTAATTTTAAAACTGTAGCGCAGCGTGTTTTTAAAAAATGTTTTGTAAAGATTCATATCTTTATATTATTCATCGTCATCCCCCCCCCCCACCCCCCCAGTAGTATATGTAAATTTACAAAATAATTTGTTTCATTTGGGTAAATTAAAAATGTCTTTTAGTGTTCAATTTAAAAAAAAGCAACAAATAAAATGTGTATAATACAAACTATGTGTGTTAATGCTAACTTTTTTTTATTAAATCACGATTATAAGTGTTTAAATAGATGTTTAAAGTAGCTATACTGAGCAGGTGCAAAGTTCGATGTAGTAAAAAAAAAAACTAATGCATTTGTACAGCAACTAATCAGTTGTTTAACAACTGAAATGGTTTCCGGTAAATCGCCCTACTTATCCTCGTATAGTTTTATAAGACATCAGTCATTAAGTTGTCAGCTCGCTTAGTAAATTTTAAATCGGTTGTAAAAAATTCTCTTACTTAACTTCACGAATAGGCCTACACAACATTAAATTGAAGTAGTATATTATAGTATGAATTTTTACACAAGGTTTTTAAAGCTACCTTTTCCACTATGTATATCTCTGGTGGTGGTGCGTGGTGGTGTGGGGGGGCAGAATATACAACGCGAGCGAGCGATCGAAAGGACTGCATATTCTTTCACAACATATACATGTTTAGAGATATAGGAGTGTATCTTCTATCTCTTTTGGGCTATTACCTGCTTTCAAAATGCGAAGATTGCTAGGCATTAGCGGATTTAATGTCTTGTGAGTTGATTCAATACGTAGTTTTATGACACAATTTTATTTTCGGAAATGAACCTGTAGCATGTTTAAATTGTAATGTATTGTTTATAATGAAGAGTTATATCGATATTGAATTTGAGTCATTACAAAACACAGCAATATATAATACTTCGTGTAGAAGAGTTTTCTATATAAACTTTGTAAAATTACATTATTTCGCATTAGTATGCTCTTTCGAAATTTCGTGAGAATTAGCAATATTTAGGTAGTACACAATCCCAGTGGTGAGATGGCTATTTAATCACATTGTAAACAAACTCTTTTTTATTCTTCATTAAAGAGATATTTCTAACCTTAATTTCTGCATTACTTGTACTAAATTGAACCCGGCTTATTTCATCGATTGTTTTACGAATTGGATGTGACGAACTCTATGTTGTAAGAGTTAAATGAACACAATGTTTTTTAAAAGTGCTTCTGTAATTGATTTATTTTACTAGTGGTATTTTTAAAGCGATGCGAATGCTCATCATTTAGCTCCATTTCAACTTCTGCTTAGTGCATCATCTAATATCTGACACTGTTACAGAGTTGATTCATGGAATACAAAGGCCATAACCTCCTGAAGGAGATAAAAAAATCAGCTTCCTAATTAATCGTCTTGAAACCTATTAATACATCCTAAAAAACATTGTGTGCTGGATAAGTCGATATTTTAGAGGTGACGATTTATACCTTTGTGAAATTTGCCTATGGATATGCCTCTATTGTGTGCATATGTGAAAAAAAATCTGCCATAACCAATCTGTGACTACGAGCTATAGGTTGTCAGATTTTTTGCTTTCAATGAATCTTATTCTATGGTACTTTTCGTTTTCTGGGATAGTTACTGAAATCTGGGGCCTCTAAAAGGTACAGTTTATTGCGATTTTTTTCGCTTTTACGATTGCATTGACAGACGGCTTGAAAGTATAATATACTAAATTACTAATTATTAAAAAACGGAACCATTTAAATTTAGAATATTGATTAAAAATAAATTAGGTAAGTATAAATAAATGTGTAATAATATAGTACAAAGTAATTTATTTGATCATAGTCTTGCTGGGAATAAAGTACAACCAACATAAATAATTGCTATAATACTTAGTATAAAAAGCCAGACTGTAATATTGTGTCTATTTAAAAATCTAATATTTTATTTAAAAGTACGGTATGTTAGTTCACGCTGTTATCAAAATGATTGCCGAAAATGTTAATTGTGAAAATGAAGTATTTATACCTAACAACGAACAGCAAAATGAAGGTACATAAAACTCACACTGCATACTTACATGTATAATGCTATTTTTAATAGTCCCTTTGGAGAAAGGAGTTTTAATTTATTTCATTTTAACAGTAAATAAATTCAAATGCAATCGATTTGCAGTATTAAAAACGTACTTCAAATTAGACAGGGGTTATAAGACTTCAGATTAACTCAATTTAAATGTTTCTGGCTACAAAACCTCATTGCCAATACGGGGTTTGGATGGAATATAATCAACCAGATATTACTCTGTGGTGTGTACAAACCACCACACTCCAGCTCATCGCTTACACTCGTGTAAACTAATTTGTTCAGTATTGGTATCTCAGATATCCTTAAGGCACAAGGTTATATATAATTAAAACGATAATAATGGTTTCAAACAAATACCCCTGTATCTTCAGACTATCAAGTAAAAGATTCTGTTACACAAAATTCGACCAATTACGTAATGTGTTCAGCTAAATATGAAGTATGTGGTAAAACTGGTAATCATTTAAAGGCTACTTTTAAATGAATGCTTTATTAAATTTATTCACGCACTATATTTTAGATGTATTTAACTCCTTATTATATATGCAATATTATAATGTAGTAAATGGATACCATTGCTCTGTACAAACAGATATAAAAAAGGTTTTATGTAAACACGAACGAACAGAGGGTGTACGCCCTATAATAGTATACCTGCATTGATTGTGAGTAAACTATAGCACAAAAAATGTATATGTGAGTACAAAATCCAATAAATCTGCAAGTTTATTTTGTGATAAAACTGAAAAATAATATTGAATTCTAATAAATATTGCGTTTTAATGAATATAAATAATTTTATGGTTACTAAAAAAAGAAAGTTGTAATTTTTTTAAACAAAAAACACAACAATATTATTCTAGAATGTTTTAACATTCATTGCTTTTGGTAATTAGCAAAAGAAACCCTAATTTCTCATTGTAAACCATATTTTTCTTAGCAATAATGTAATGTTACCTAACGCAACTAAAAATGTTTAATAACACATCAACATTTTACTAGTAATAGTTCTGAATAATATTTAGCACACTAACTTGTCACGCAGGATGAACGTACTTGAATTCTTGTTCAAGTGGATGTGATGGTACATTCTAGTGACCGATAACAGAGTGTTGGGATCGCCAGCGGTCTGTCAAAAAGGTTCCATGTAACGAGGCGTACCAGAAGGATCACTATTAGGCTCCACACTGTTTCCACTGATGCAAATGATGGAGATATTTCTTTAAAATAGAAAGAATATTTAGTATGCTATGAATAGAAAGACCTATATTTGCAAAAAATTAACTTTTTAACAGATTTTATGTAAATATCAAGAGAGTACAGAAACAAACTTTATTCACTTTTGTTACGTAGTAATGTAGTGGAATTAAATAACATAACAAAAGTGTATTTCAAAGATTTCTAGCGATTACACTCACAACGGAATATCAATCACATATTTCTGCTATGGAATGACGTATGCATGTTTTACATAACTTGGCAAAATTTGGTACCTTATTAATTCTAGGAAAAACGTACATTCAATTGATATTGTTATAATTTTTCCTACGAAACAAGTAAATGTTATGACTATATCTGGACCAGATTTTTGAGTTTTAAGATCACAAGAAAACATTACAATGCTAGGCATTAAGGTAGCAAGAGATCCGTTTTGAATAGTTTTCAGAAATCTCGTACGGCTGGCACGGTACATACTAGAAATGACTCTGTACTGTCAATTTTGATGTGTTATTATGATTAAAAGCTTAATGATGAAGAAAGTATAATAAATGGGACAGCACAGAAAAGTTTTATTTTAACCCATTCTTTCAACATCTTCGATAATAGCTTCTTAGTGTCAAAACGTAAGCCGATGTATAGCATCTGAAAGTATTCCACCACTTTACTATGGTATTACTATTTATTTAACTACTTTACTAACAATTTAAATTGCTAAACACAAATTATGAAGGCACGAGTGAGTAATATCGTTTATGTCTTTCTGATGACATTTTGTATTTCCCATTTGCCACAGAGTAAATCAAGAATCAAGTAGTCATTTAGGTTAAATTGAAACCAATTGATCATTAATGCAGGCTATTCCTGCTGACCAGGGGACCAGCCCCAGGCCAGGACTTCCCTCGTATGGCGCAAGCCTGGACGAGGTCGCCTTATATGGAATCTAGAAAGGAGAGGGCTTACCCACGTTTCGCCGCTCTCCCTGCCTCTCATAGAGGACAACGAGACTCCTCCTCCCTCTCTCCAGCGGCCGGCGGCTGCCAAGGGGCGGTTCGGCGTGCCAGGAAAAACCAGGCAAGCGGGCCCCGGGTAGAGGTCGTCCACCAAGGGATGGGGATCAGCTACTCCTTTCGGAGCATTGCCCAGGGAAAACCACGCGGAGGTCCCCACTCACTCGCCTTCCGACGAGTGACCCGCCGCCCACTGGGTGTATAGAGCCCAGCGGACTCGCATCGGCTCCCCCCGGGAAGGTGTGTCCCGCCCGCAGGACACTAAGCGTAGGGGGGCCGGCCGAGCTAAGCTAAGAGCTATGTCAGTGGTGATCATCGAGGGACCAGTATCATGGTGGAACGAACTGGGCATAGTCCATAAACTGGTGATATATCTCTACACTGCTCCGGAGAGCAATGAGAGACATAGTCTTCAGACACCCAGGACGCCTAATTCCAAGACTCTTGAGTCCGTCACAGGTCGTCTTGGGCATCGCCCCTCTAGTGCCAATCACGATTGGCACGACTTCACCACTAGTGCCTCCCATAGTGGTCATAAGCTCGGGGATCAGGCCTCGGTACTTACGGATCTTCTCCTCCCTTCCACGCTGGAGGTTGTTCCCATCCTCGTGGCGGACGGTGACGTCGACCACGAAGACCCTTTCCCGGTTTTTAACGACCAGGTCCGGTTTGAGAACACCCAACGCTTCCGAGAGTAACCGAGGTTCGTTGCAGACCTCTGAAACCCCGTCCCTCATGAGTTCGGCCTCAACGAGGTCTACCAGCTCGTTGTGCCGACGAATCCGACTGGGCTTCGTGCTCACGCACTCGCCCAAGATGTGGCCAAGTGTCTCAAGCTTGGCACTACATCTGCGGCATGTCAGATCCGGTTGGGGGGAGTACCTGTTGATGGTCGTACGGTTACCTCCAGTGTTCGTACGAAGCTGCAGGGCGGTCGTGAACCTGCAAGGCCTCAACAGAGACGGTTCATACATTACTGCATTCCCCACTCTGTCGCCTCTGAGGGAGAGGGCGGCCTTGCCCTGCGAGCCTAGGTTCTCCCACCTAAAGGGAACTCGTTGCAGTGAAAACGTTACCATTTCAGTTCATTGTGAAAAGAGCCGCAGTTTTAAAAGAGCAATGTAATACAGGTACGTAAACTAATTATCAGATCCGATATAGAGTTTGAACAGATGTAATTGTTTGCGTAGTAACCGGCTTTGATCTGTTTTGGCAAATACCGATGATAGTTGGGTGCAAACATATCAGCTGAACTGCGGAATTTGTCTGATCATTGTTGTGTTATTTATACTTGCCTAATTAGTTTTGGCATAGTAATAGTTATACATTGTGTAATATACTATAAAACCTACGTTTTAGAACATTCTCACTTAATAATTTGTTAAAACCAAATGATATCAACATGTAGCGCCTATACATGTTTAGTATTGATTCACTTTGAAATAGCAATAAATGTAAGACAACATCATTATTACGGATGTTATTATCGTTAGTTGTATATACGTTCCGATCGCATATTCAGGTTACATAACCTAAACGACTCAGAGAATGTCAACCTTAACCGATAAATGTTTTGACATTGGAATTACATTTTGTTAATATATGTTGTTGTTTTGTAGTAGTTTTTTAGTAAGCAATACATACACCTTTGTATTGTTTAACTTAAATTTGTCATGTCCAGTCTAGGTTTCTCGTTGGTTTTAAAATTTTCAAATCTTTTTCCTTATATTTTAATTGAATTACCTGAGGAAGAGGACAAATATATTTGCCTAGCCTTGGCTATCATTTAATTTTGTGTCTCTTAAAATTTCTCTGCATTGAAGATTTGGGAGATTAAATTTACCATTTCTCATTAGGAAGTTTCTTCTAGTGCGTGAAGAAGTACTGTAAAGATAACAGGGTTTTCGAACATTTTTCCTTATCCAGGTCTGCAGAATAATCTCTTCCTCAGTTAGAAAAGTTGTTTTAGAATCATATAACAAAAATCAAGGTTAAATTAACCAAATCCATTAAGTCCATTAACACTTCTGTTTATTTTTAACCTAGAATTTAGTTATATAGGGTGAATCCAAACTTTCTACCATCATTTTAAGGTTTTACTCCTGACACAAGTGTCTCGTTTTATATTATATCACTCGTAATATAGTTATAACGTTATTCTCTAATAACATTTCCGCTTTAGATTAAATATTCTTCCAATTATTGATTGCGATGGAAGCCAAATACCCTACTAGTGGGGAAATGCTGAAATGCTAAACTGTTGTTATCAAATCTAGGTCTAGTTATTTTTATATTTTGAACTAATGAGATTTAGTAAGAACTAATATATTATTGGCTGCAACCTTTTCCTCCATGAACATCGCGGAGTTTAAATTTACAGTGAATATATCTTGGGGACTATATACGAGTACAGATAAAAACGAACAGAGAATGAATGAGTACGCAACATAAAAGCAAACATTTATACCTCTTTGTTGGATACGAAATATACCTTGTTCTATTTTATATTATGAACGAGTTATAATAAGATGACGACTAACAATTTTGTATTAAGAGTGGCCTCAGCACACATAATTTCTTACTTGTGATTTTTGATATTAAAAGAGAGGAGTGTTCTACACCACATGGCTTCGCTGAGGTAGATTGCAAACAAGTGTAAATAGCTACAAGTCTTACAACGTAATATGTTAGATTGTCATATATTTAGACTCATTTTGCTTACACATTTATTTATTCAGCTATTTATTCAAACATTCAAGTCAACACTTAAATTAGTTTTGAAATATTGTGCGTGTTTTGAAAGACATACAAATACCGAGTGATAGACTTCGATAATGCTCAGCCAATTATGATTTCTGCTAATAATTGTCTTTAAAGTGAGGCCTCAGTATTATAATTTACTGATAATTCACTATAGTATACAAATATTCCTTTTCATACTTTTATTGTATAATATTATCAATACACCACCCATTAGGAGAAAGAGCTCAGATAGAAGTTTGCATCACATAGCACTATCACGTGACTAAGTAAACTTTGACACCCCATTAGCACGTAATTGGGCACTCAGAACATTACCTACAGGTGGCGTCTAAGTTAGTTACGAGCTACAGTTGAGACAATTATAATCCTGTAGTTACAGTCCGATGTATCCTGCTACTACTTGTGTTGTAAAGCACTGAACTATTTATATTAACATAGTCTTAGTTAGTATGAATATCTGATCTCACATTCTGTGTTTTGAGGGAGGAAATCTTGAGAAACAATTAACTGAACCTAAGTTGGCTGCAATTGCAATCATCAACTACAAGATAGGAGTAAGTCACACAACATGTCGCGTAACAGGCTTTACTAATGCCAAATGCAAAGTCTGTAGTCCATTTTAATCGTGAGATGTCCTACGGACAGATAGGTAGTCAAACAGTCGTAAGAACCTAGCCCCAGGGTAAAAAGAAGCAGATGTTTGCCTAGCTACTCAACATGCAGATACATACGGATGTTAAACTAGCTAAGAATGTTTAATTTATATATAATTTTGTGTCCGTGTGGTTTAATGGAACATCTTTCTACTACCCGAATGTAGGAGTACACTGAACCAAATATCGTTTATATATTATGGTAGTGTTAAATTATATAATAAAGTCAGTTGATAAACTACTACTCGTGTAAGTTATATTAAAAGATTAAAAATCGTATATTACTAAACATTTTAGAATAATAAACCTTTAAAATAATTTACATATAGAATTTTGTGTTCGTGTGGTTTAAAGGAACATCTTTCTACCACCCGAATGTAGGAGTACACTGAACCAAGTATCGTGTAACAGGCTACGCTGTATCGCATTAAACTTTCAAGCTAACTGCTCATGGCATTCTTGAAGTATCCGGCGAGCAGAGAGCACTGATAAATAGTTATCAATAGCGCTCAGCCAAATCCCACGGATGTACATGCGGTATAATTTCTTGTCCATTTATTACTCCGTTGTTCATAATCACGTTAAATATTGAGGTTAATTTAATTTTTTTTATAAAACACCTTGGATTTTACATTTGCATAAAAATTACTTCAAAGAAGATTACGAGTTATTTCATAGTCTCTTGTTAATTTATTTAATAACATTGAAAAGAGCTTAATTTTGGATTTTGTTGAATATGGAATAACATAGTAAAGATGTAGCATATTTTGATTTTTGTCATTACACCGATTTATTTTGGATTTTTATTGATTTTTCTCCTTAATTTTTAATCGTAAATTTCGTGATTATAAAATGTATAAGAAGTTACATAATGTACATTTTGGATCACAACTATGTTAAGTTGAAATAATTCCTTTTCATTTCACAAATTGACACCTATTATTGAGTAGAAAACAAAATAAATTGATAATCATGTTTAAAAACAAAGAAATATTGTTCCTTATTTGATTTTGATTTGATATATTATATTATGAAGTTAATGTTGAGTTGAAACTCGGAATCAGCCGTAAATGTTCAATTCAACCATAATGCTAAAAATGTAGCTAAAAATGCTAAATGTACTTAAAAATGGGGTAATTTAAAACTGAACGATTCCTTTTAAAATGTATAAAAAACGAAACAAATTTTCCTATGAAAAGTTTCTTGTTAGATGTTTACTTTAGTGGATTATGATGATGATTAACTTGTGTTTGAAGGCCCTGTACATGAACATGCTTTAAATTTATTTATTTTCAACGTCTACTGGTCACGGAGTTATTTTCAGTATTTTACCTAATGCAAAGAGTTATGTATTATATTATATACATACGATAAATAATTTGCTGAGAGCCATGTGACTATTTCAGTTAGTTCTGAGGTCCAAAGGTAGGGATGCGCCACGTAACTTTGATTGTAGACGTTCAAATATTTACTACCTGTACTGCCTAACTATTAGAACGCGTGTTCATCTTTTCCTCTCCTCAATTTATACTTTTGATTGAAATCTTTTGTGCAACTAATGCAATCAAAGACAATCATTAAACGTTAGAACAAGTTGGGATTGATTACATGTTCTAAACCATATGATACCAAAGCAAGTGTGATAAAATGCTGGTAAATGAATTTTAACTCTCTGAATAATATTATTGTTATAAAATTTTCATGCATAATTTGATTTGCATGGACTTTGGTCTCTTAAATTTTTATTTATATTATTTTCTCTTAAACTCTCTTTATGGTAACATGTTTTTTAATATGCTCATGGAGAGCTCTTATCTGGATACCACGTGAAGAAATTCGTTGTTTTAAATAACCATACATTATACGGTTTTAAATACATTAAATTGAAGTTAAAGATTGTATTACATGTATAAGATACACTCTAGAACAAACAAAACTACGTTGCACCCGCACAAAAAGTGAGAGTGTGAATCACTACCACGCTTTAGTATTGTGGTTCAACCCGATACTAGTTGGGCTATGGCAATTATCAGGGTTTATTTTAGTCAGAATTTGGTCTTTGACAGGCTGTCAGGAACCTCTGTGTGTAACTCATTAACACGCCGACAGTCAAATGGCTTCGCCAATTAATTTAATTATAAAACCCCGTTACACCGAGTACTTGTAATTAATCAGTTTGTATCACAATATAGCTCTAATTGCAACATTTACGGATTACAGAGGATCGAAACTGACCCTGACAGGAATGATACTATTCTAATTTTACTAGTACTATACACAAAACTATTTCTTGTTTAGTGAGATTTCTATTACATTATCAGGGTAGGCGTGTCTTGTAAAAGGGTTTGCTGACGTTTAAAATATTTAGATCGAGATAATCTGCGAAGGAACTGACAGCAAGAATAGCAATTTGTCAAAATTCTTAGGAAAATATTAAAAATGTTAGGTTGTACTTCTTTTTTTGCTCACGAGATACCCTGCAAACAGAAAAGCAGATAGGAAATAATTGATAGTAAAATGTTCAATAATATAAGTTTATACCTCTTTGTTCTCAATATATAGTGCTAACAGACATACAGGCAGAAGAGAAAGTTTCCCAGCTCTGACCGTGACAGCAAAATTTTTTTCAAATTTAATTTTGTCCCTAATTGTTCTCTATATATAGTGCTAACAGACATACAGTAAGAGAGAAAGTTTCGCAGCCCTGACAGTTATAGCAAAATGTTTATAAATTCAACTTTATACCTCACTGTTCTCAATATATAATGTAACAGACATACAGGCAGAAGAGAAAGTTTCCCAGCTCTGACAGTGACAGCAAAATGTTTTCAAATTTAATTTTGCACCTCTTTGTTCTAAATATAAAGTTCTAACAGACATACAGTAAGAAGAGCAAGTTTCGTAGCCCTGACAGTGATAGCAAAAGTTTCCAAGTTGGGATTCTAAGAAAAGCACAGTCTATTCATTCTGACATTAGGTCTCTTCCTGCATGTTAGTTATAAATTATTCTATTCCAAAATCTATCCTTTAAGGACATCTCTTTTACGAGTAGAATCAGTTCTAACACGACAATTCTCCTCCTAGCCTACTAGTAACAAATATTCGTTTGACATAAATAAACAATATTATTAATATCTCGTAAGTTATTCGATTTCAATTGCACCTTAATATTTATAATCCAATTCGAATCTTCAATTGAAAGTGATTAAACTGACACTGACAAAGTCGGTAACGCAAATCCCCTTATAAAGGAAGGGATTGGTTGTATCATAATTTGCTGAATCTGTATCAATCCGCTATCAGTATGTGCTATAAGCCGACAGCCCATCATCACTGTATAAGCAAATAACGCGTGTTTTTCTTTTAATCGATAGAGGATTTGTCCTAAGAAAGGAATTGGCCGTCACCCGCACTGATCTTGATGAAGGCCGAGGAAGGGAATGTAGCAAAAGGGTTAAAAATATTAAACTATTACGTTCCTCATTTTGTGTTTTGTATGGCTTTATTCCCTTTAAAATATCATCTGGCAAGAAAATTATAATTAATTACCATCCGAAAACTGGCTAAATAGGCTGAAAATCACCACTTGAAGGGTATGTGTACGCTAATCTGATGCTGGTTTAACTATATCAACTCGTATTTTTAACACTTTGGATTACCTTCAATTTCGCCTTCCAACAAAATCGCTTATTACCCTTTTTATTGTGAAAGTGCTCAAATCAAATCAAGAAAAACTAAGTTGTGTGCTTTTACAATGCAAATTGACTCTCGGTGACTAGTATGTGCTCAACGTAGCCGAAGTACTGTATCTCTAAATTTTAATTTTGTTTGAGAAGTGCTATGTGAATGTGAAACACAGAGGATTACTCCTTGAAATTCTCTTGTAAATGACTATTTCTCACCGCAAAGATGTCAAGGGATTAGCTTATCGATATATCTTTAAACAATGTACGTATACTCCTAATTGATTTTACTGAACCTTTTTAGCCTATCTATTACGGAATCTAAAGAACATCAGGAATTTAAACTGTAAAGACAATAGTTACAGTTTTTGAATGGATGATTATCAACAATAACGATAATAGAAATTAACGATTCCATTGATTGAGATGATTTCTTTTAGATTCTTGTTGAATTTAATTGCCGTTCTTTACAAGATGCTTGAATTGAGTCGATAATAAAGTTTAGTAGTTTGAAAGCATGATTTAAATTGGGCCCTTTATATAACAACTTTAATTTTACTTCCATTTGTATTGATTATTTTTGTGTTGTAATTGTTCCTCCTGAACCGATAATCCTATAGTCATACTCATTTTTAACTATTGTGAAGTGTTTAAATCCATTGGCAGACAAATATTATTATACACATCTATTTTCATCCAGGAAGTAGTTTAAAATGTTAATTTAAATTTTGGTGTATTATAAATGTATATATAGGTGTTATTTATGTTTTGAATACTAATATTATTGTTATTATAAGAATAGTATATATATATATATATATATATATATATATATATATATATAAATATAATTGCACCTTAGTATTTATAATCCAAAATATATATGTTAATTTAAATTTTGGTGTATTATAAATGTATATATAGGTGTTATTTATGTTTTGAGTACTAATATTATTGTTATTATAAGAATAGTATATATATATATATATATATATATATATATATATATATATATATATATATATATATATATATATATATATATATAGACAGATTTTAATATCAATTATTTATCATTACGAGGCCAGTGTTTGAAATGTAGACAAATGCATTTCCGTTCGTATGCAAATAAATACACGTACATATGCAGTCCTACGAGGCGACTGACCAACCCCGCAGTTGTACAGGTGATAAACGAATATTTGATGTCAGTGTTGGTGATATATTTCCGGCCTGTGACTGCAATACTAAAATACGGAATTTATACCGATCTAAAAAGCTGGCCCTGTAGGGCACTGACCGACCCTTAGGCCATTTGCATCTTAAAGTGTATATTTTAATAATCAGTATCATGTCTGTTTTGGATAAAATTATCGAATTAATAATGTTTAGAATAAAACTAAAGTATAGTATTTTCTATATAGAAGTAGGTGTTTACTGTGAAATATTATATATTCATTCAGAGGAATTATGAGCTGAACACTATGTGATTCTCTCAAAGTAATATCTCAACGTTTGAGGGAGGGCGGAGTAAAGTGCATGCAATATTTATCAAATCGAACCTGAATACATGAGTGGGGGGAAATAAAATACTTAACTCCCATCTTAGCAGTATCAAAAACAAAAATGCTGACTTTATCAATGGATTGAAGTAAAATAACCGACTGAACTTACAGCTACTAATTTAACAGCCAGCTTTAGTAAAACGATGTAGAATTTTACTCGTATGAATTATTTTTAACTTCAATTAATTTATTTTTTTCTTGTCAAGTGTATTACGTTTATATAAAGTATAGAGAAATTTAGTTTTTTTACAAAAGGATAAAAATTAAAAAAATTCTAAACAAATAATCAAAATTGCCACAGGTTCTTATGTTAGTTTGAGCGCGAGAAGAAGCGTTCAGGTTTAAATCAATTACTGTTCCCATGCCATAGCACGTTATGCCCTTTTGCTACGATCAATAAAATACTTACATAAGCAGGTATCAATCGTTTATTTAGTCAAAAAACGTCTAATTAAGGCCAGTTTAACGTACTTCCAGTCTAACATATATCAGGCGATGTATTTGCATTTACTTTTTTCTAGATCAAAAAGTATAAACAAAGATGGTTTTTTAAATATTTATTTCTATCAAAAAAACAACTAATTACAGGAATCGCAATCTAATTAAGGTCTATTATTTTTCTGGCGTCATAGTATCGTTTGAAGCGTTGGACAACATTTTTCTTAAAAGGCTACTTCGCTCGAAAAGAGAGTTTGATCCAGGTATTTTAATGTAGTCCGGTCTATATTATCTCCGGTTCCGGTAGTCTATTGAGGGTATAACACACATTTTAGTCAAACTTAACCTTTATAGAACAGCGAGAAGATAAAAAACAAAAATATAGCTCATCTCGGGATTACAACTCTATTTCAACGACTATCTGAAGTTACGAAAATGCTTTTGCTTTTTATTTAACTAATGAGACACGTCTGAGTGAAATTTGTTCAGAAATTTAAAAACAAAACGTAATTTTTTCATGATATCTGGCGTGCAGAGTAACTCATTTACGGACATATTTACGGATATTTACCAGAGCTTTGTGTTACAATAACAATACAAGATGTTTCAAGAACTAGTATCTGCCTTCTTTTTAGGTTAAAAATTCTAAAAAATCAGATTAAGTAGATTAATTGGGGAAACATAATATTTTGTTATAGCCTAATACTGTAATTCAATGTACATTTTTTTACTCTTCCAAATTACCCATCATCAGTAATACACTGTAAAAAAGCTGGTAAATCATAAAATTTGTTATTTTAATGATTTATTAAATCATATAGGTACATATATATTTTATGATATATATGTGTGTGTGTGTGTGTGTGTGTGTGTGTGTGTATATATATGTGGTAGTGTTAATAATTATTTAATAAAGTCAGTTGATAAACTGCTACTCGTGTAAGTTATATTAAAAGATTTAAAATCGCATATTACTAAAAATTTTAGAATAATAAACCTTTTAAATAATATACATTATTTTATATATAGTGCACACAAATTATTATTTCGTTACACTTATATTAGGTATTGTACTAGGTTTGCTTTTAAACTTTTACAAATATGGTTCGATTTTTAAAGTTACCTTAATGAGCAGCGGCATGCTTTTATACAATTTAGTTCTAAGCCTCTTACTGTCCTGGACAAACATTAAAGTTCTTAGTTGTTGAAGCGGTGAGCTACAATACGAACTTGGGCAAAAATTAAAAGTTATTAGCCTCTTCAAAGTTGTAATCAATCTGTTCTGTATATTCTGTGATTCAGTTCACACAAATCATACTGTCCAGTTATCAAGATAGTAGGAAAGGAAGCTTTTGGCAATGTAATTGAAATGATTTTTTAATTATTTAAAGAACAAAACTTTGCAATGTAAAGTAGTAGATTTTTAATAACGTTATATATGAATGTTTAATACACAGCAGTCTGTTTTCCAATAGAGCAGAGCGGTGAGTTCGGCAGTTATCGCAAGATAACCAAATCCAGCAATGTGGCTTCTGCTTGGAGGGGTGACCGCTGAGTGATCCTTGTCCTTGGAAGCAGCCCTCCTAATCGGCCATTGATGGTGGGTGGGATGTAACCTTTAAGCCGTTAGTTTCCAAGCAAAGTTTCAGAGAACGTTTCTCTGTCCTAACTTTGTCTTATGAAATACGACATTCTTCATCTTTTTTTGTTATGTTATAAATGGCACTTTTGAATAAGGGAAAAATTTGTTTTCTTAAGAACTATTATATGTTGATATAACTTTACAACAGTAACGTAAAGCCCTGTGAGTAAATCTAGCTGTCCTCACATTTAGTTTTACCATAAAAAAGTTTTTTAATTTAATCAGTCAATTATTGCTGATTGCTTGATAGGTAATATGTAACCAAAAGCGTATTAATAACTTATAGCTACTGAATTGTTCCCATATCTCCAATGATTTTAGCAATAAATAAGAGATAAAAATAAATATTTCTAATTTTATGTGATACATCCATTTCAGTGTACACCAACAGATATAATTATAACTCGAGTGAAATAAGAAGTTTTAGACATGATGGTGGAGTAACTAACTTTTCTTCACATAGCTTAATTGTAGTGACAAAGGTTGATTCAATGCGAACTGTGCACCTCATGAAACAATATGACAACTTTTAAACTTGATTAGACATGATTTTGTAACGTATGAGTTTCTGATGGTGAAATGATGCAGAGATTAATTTAAGCATGTTAGTAAGCAGGTAAGTACCGTACTTAAATTAAAAATTTAATTAGGACTCCTACGTTTAATCATGATCACAGAAATGAAATTTAATTGCAAACAATAGAATCGCAAGAAATACTCTCACTGAACCGTCTATGCAGATATCATGTCACCCAACAGCAATATTAGCATATTATCCTTCATTGTCACTGCATTTAGAAATTAGAATTTCCTTCCAGATTACATTAGGAAATAAGTTTTGAAAAGACAGTTCGTAGAGCATAAATCCGATGGCGTAGTCTAGGGTGTAAACAGACAGAATTGTGGATCTAATGAGACAATAATAATGCCTCGTCTACTAAATTACAGTATATTTTGTAATCTAGGTATCTCTGATGTCGAAACGTTGCAAAGAGCTCATTTTGAGTCTTTTCTTCGTAGACATTTTGTTACATCTCTTCAGACGACAAGCCTCCAGATTCAAGGAGTCAAGTCTGTGACAGCGTCAGGTTTCAGACGCTGCACTAAGAGCAAGGTGAACTGGAGCTAAACGTATCATTCACATTGCTAAACTCTTCGTATCATAGCTATGTTATCTTTATACGGAAATGTGTTTGCTCTTATATACTATTTAATTTATACATATAATATTTCACTTATAGGTAATTGCAGAATTGGACAGCTGTTTACAACTGCATTGACGCGTCTCTTCGCTTATGACACATTTGTAAACGTTTTTAAAATGTATGTCGAACAATGTTATATTAAAACAACACACATAAATAAGGGAATGAACAAGATAAAACCGTGGGTGACAGACAAACTAATTAAGAGGATTAAACTTAAAAAATATTTATTTAAAATAGCTAAACGTAATCCAAGCAATAAAAAATTAAGAAAAAATTTTATACGGTACAGAAATATTCTGCAGTTTGATATAAATCAAACAAAACGAAGTTATTACAGAGAATTGTTCCAAAATTGCAAAGGTGGCAGAAAAGCAGACGTGGAAAGCTGTAAATGAAGTTACCGGGCAAGGGGCTAAAGGGAGAGAAACATATGCGCTTGGAATTAAATAATGTTATTGAACGTGATCCTTTCATTATAACCAATGGGTTTAATTCATATTTTTTGGGGGTTGTTAGAGATTTGATTTCTTTAGAGGAAAACTATATTGATACCTTTCCTTAAAATATCGTACATTTTTTTAAAGGAAAAAATAGAGTTATCGTCTATGTTCTTTGAACCCGTTTCAATGTACGAGTTGGAAAACATAGTAAATTCGTTAAAAAATAATAAATCTCCTGGAATTGATGGTTTAAGGTACTAACCTAAGTAAAAACGTATTTAAAAACATTTCAAACGTTCTTTTATTTTTAATAAATTTAAGTTTAACAAGTGGCATTTTCCCAAATCAATTGAAGGAAGCAGTTGTGGTGCCTTTACATAAAAAAGGCCCTAGTACTAAGTGCAGCAACCATAGGCCTGTGTCCCTTCTCTTGACCTTCTCCAAAATATTTGAAAAGGTAGTTAAGCAGAGACTGGTTAAAAATATCTTTCAAAACTGAGTTTTTAAGTAAAAATCAATTTGGTTCAGAAATGCATGTAGTACGGAATCTGCTTTGTTACATTTTATAAGCAAGGTAGAGCATGGGAGCCAAATTACAGTTTGTTTTACTAGAAATAGGGCCACGAGGTCTCTGTAGTTCATATGCGAACAAACACGTTATTCATTCATCCTTTCATATCATGGTGTATGAAATAAACCATTTTGTATTGCCTATGATTTTATATAGTTTATTTTAACTTTTATTACTGAAATGAGTGGAATCTAAAACATCTAAATTGGCATCTACCAAAATTCCACGTCGGTATGCAAATTCCACAACCATTCTAGGACCACTCAAATACCACACAAGTTTACAGAGATATTCACGTCGCATTTTGGTGTTAACTCTTAGATTTTTAACCTCCAAACTGCCCAGAAGAGAATTTAAATTTGTCTATAAAAAATTCCAAAGTTTATTTCCAATTACCATTATTTACCTTGTATCATTACCTTTAAAATGGGTTTTAAAACGTTTCTATTATACTGCAAATATTTTGCTGTAAGATATAACTACAATTTATTTAAAAACTTCAAAGATTACAAATAAAACCAACAAGACTATTAAAATGGTAGACGCGACGTACTCGATACAACCACACGAGTATTACAGTGGCTCTGTTATAAGCGGTAAGTTGTCATCTGTATGCCACGAGAGAACGTGTATATTACAATCGTGCGTCGTTTACTTAATATATATTCAGAACGTTCAGTGAATATTTACACTTGTTAAAGTTTAATTTCAATTGAATTATTGCAGTTAATTTTGTTTAGCACAGTAATAATCTTTGAAATGTACTAAATATGTTTGTTGAAATATTATTATATTACTTGCTTGTTAATTCTACATGCCACAAATAAAAAAATATACAATGCATTTTGCTTAAGACATAGAGTATATTATTTGTGTATATAATGTTTATATAACCATTAATTGAATTTATACAAAGACATATTTACAATATCTCTACACAGCAATTGCAACATTAGTGAAAATCAGTAGTGTGTTTTAGTGGTTCAAGGAAACCTCATTAAGAAATGAGTTATTATGGAATTATGCCTATTTGATATTTATAAACATGTATATGAGGAAGGTTGTAATAGTTAACAATAACCCGTAGACATAATTAATTGTGCCTACGTAATCTATTGTTTCAAGTAACATGTCATCACAGGGTCATGGCACATGACAAGCCAAATGTGTGTCACTCCTAGGTAATGACACTCAAGTGGTATTCCATTAACGGTGCATAATAATCCAAGAGTATGTCACTCTAGTGTAGTGACACAGGTGTGGTATGCCATATAGGAGCATGACTCTCCCTCTGTGACAACATGAACTAAATTTGTCATATCAAAAGGTACTTTATGAATACGTAACGTTTATGTTTGTTTGGATTATTTTAACTTTTATTAAACTGTGCATATATACGTAAGACTAGAAATAACGGTTAAGCTAACGATCGTTAACATATTAGTCAAGTTTGAACCAGAATGTACGTATGCAACGTGCTGAATATGGTGAATAGGATCGTCTAGTAATACTTTCTGATAAGGAGGGTATCACAAAAATCACACAGTTCAGCATCTTTGTGGACGGAACCCAAACTGTCTCGATGTATAAATTCCTTTTTACGACCTTGGCTGACCACAGATCTACTATGACATGTATATTAACAATAAGACATAGTGTATATAAAATTAAAGAATATTATTCATTTAATTGTTTAATATTAAAATTACAAATGCAAAGTTGTTACATAAGGAGTTTAGAGATGTTTATATAATTTAAAAGTATAAGTATACATGAAAAAGTACTGATACACACTGAATTAATGTTAGAAACTTAATATTATATTCTTACTCTGATTCCACGAGTCACAATGAGATAGAGCAATAGGATTTCAGTTTTTGACAATCACTAACTATTATATTTATGTACAGGTAAATGTTTATAATGGAAGCTATATAAAAGCTATAATCTCTGATTTCATGTAAATATATTACATACATTAGTGATTAAGAGTATTATTCTAGTTTTTCCTAAATATTCCTCGTTGATATAAAAAACGATAAATAATATTATGCCATTAAACTACGTGATGGAACCTTGATTTGGAACCTACCTATTATTTGGAACCTTGATTTATAGTAAATTGCATATACTAGTTTACATAACACATGGTATGGTAAAATAAGTAAATGTTCAAAAAACCAGTTTTAAGCCATTTTTATCCACTTTTGTACGAACGAATTAACTTAAGGAGATTTATCGTCATTTAACTCACTATACAATAGATAGCAAGTACTAAAAACGTTAGTTATTCAGTAGCACAGTAAATCTACACAATGTGTACATTGGTCGATGAAAAAATACAAACACCCCAAAAACAGGAAACGAACACCGGTAGTAAAACTGTTGAGAAATTGTGATTTCCCGTGAGGAGACGTCCAGAAACAAAAACCGCCTCGTCCTGACAATGAAGGACCTCCTTAATTGCTGCAACTCCTCCACAAACGGTACATCTGCTACGCGATTCTTGGTTTTTGTTCTCGTACTTTGTTGTGAAACTTCATATTTCTCGTTTTGTCATTTTTCAACTACTGGGAAACCTAATGGATGTTCAAGACCGGCACATCACTAACCGCAAATTTCGAGATTCTGGGGAGCAAGGGTAATTCGATAGTCTAGTCTACTGCGGAAGATGACTGTTGGAGGTGGTGGGGTTCGTTCCCTAAGCATCGGAGGTTCTTGCTAGCCTCGTCAAGGGTGTGCCACCCCCTGCCAGCCTTGACAGGAGAGACTGGTCCCTTCTTCCGGGGAGACATGACTTTGAGATTTAGTGCCCTAACTCTTCCTCATGAATCTCGATAGGAGGCGGCCCCTATCACCTAACCTTACCCATCCTGAATATCCTGTCACTCCGGAAGCAGCGCTAAGGTTCTTATAGACTAAGTGCAATTTATAAGCTTCTTGTCCTAAGAGAACAAAAAAAAGAAATAAAAAGTAAAAGGTCAGTTTACATTGTTTGTTGTCATGTCCATTCTACAGAAGTTTGTAAGAGATTGATCTACAGCTTGTAAGTTTTTGCCAAAGTTACTAATTACACAAAGAAAGAAAAAATCGTGCTTGTGTTCATAGAAAAATAAATAACGATGATTACGACGTTGAAATGTGCTAAGTTCATTTACATTAAATTAGGTTATGGCCGTTTACATAAACTTTATGAGTATTAGAATTTTTCTTTACAGTTCGTTGGTCTACTATTCGCATGTTAGTTTAGTGATATAAACACAATTTTGCAGAAAGAATGAAACTAAAATAATTTAATCACAAATATTATTTAAATTATACATTATTATCATGGATTATTCATATTGAATATCACTCATATTAATTCAAGTTTATACAGTGATATGTTTCCGATATATTCTGCAGACATATAGACAGACAGACAGAATTTATATTTTCCAGCTGATGCTACCATGCTTTGCTAACGCTCAGTTTCCTATTATTCGTCTATAGACCTAAATTATTCCTGCTCCCATTCGACCTCCACTAGAACTAGTGTGACAGGCGATCGATTTATTTTTTTTAGGAGAGATTTTACCTATTTAAAGAAAAACCAGTTTGTGTCCTTATACACAGCAAAGTGAATCTCAGCTCATGGACTTTGTAAAGGAGGTATGATGAGCTACAGGTATGGTTGGTTTATTTCAACCTAGATTGTAGCTTTGAATTAGGTTTGTTATCCAACTAAGGTCAATTTACGACAAGAGGTCAATTTACGGACCTCGAATCGTTGTTTTCTCAATTTTTTCAGTAGCACTAAACGATGTAAGTTTGGGTAAGGTACGATAAGTGGACCCGGTTTCTTATATAGAAATTGGCAAACGATATTACTTAATTATAACCATCGATTTAATCAATCGATACTGATTAATTATTTTGAACAATTAACTTAAATAATCTATACCAACAGCTGTAAACACTTTCAAATAATACGCGTAATGTAATATTTCAATTTTACATAAGTAACATTTGATTATTAAAAATGGCAGTCAATTTTAGAAAACTACACAGCATTGCTTTGAAAGATGACAAGACATTTTTTTCGTGGCTTCAACATGTTGGACTCGTACCGATAAACCCATTATGTGAAATTTGTGGAAAAAGAATTGTAACTGTGAGAGAAGCAAATATGGTCGTCTTCAGTTTTCCTAATTTTGGTTATAATAATTTGTTTGATCACTGTAAATATTAAATTCATATTTTAATTTAACAAGTATCATTGTTATTGAGCAGTATAGATACTTTTATATCGTTTGATAGTCTAGAATTTGAGATGCAAATATTAGGTATCGACGATTACATTCTTCGATATAAAAAACCAGGTCCGCTTATCGTACCCTACCCATAAGTTTTCAAAAAGTTTTGTAACCTACACGTTATAGGAAAGGTCAATCGTAGCATTTCTGTAGTAGCTACTAGCTGATTAAGCCTCAATAAAACCCTACAAGGATATTGAAATCACTAACTTTGTTTTGCGCTGATGAAGGATACCCGAGTAAACTTCAGAGATGAAACAAATGTTTGCCTTAATTACAAGCCATACTACTATTAAGTTTGGTTACTGGGTTGATCCCCTAAACAAGAATCAAGAATCAAGAATAATTTATTTTCCTTAAATATAGGTATAAAAAATACAATACAATACAATACAAGCTTACAATAATCCCATTTTATACAAAAAATTTATTATACCCACACAAAGGGAAAACAATAGGGCCTCAATTTACATAACAATACAATACAAACAATTTTATGAGGTTCCTTCATATTTAATAGCATAATCTGCTGTCATCAGAATTAAATAATGGTATTATACTTCTTACACTTTTTATAATCAGTGCAGTTGTACATTTTTGGTCCAAATAAACAATTTGTCTTTGTAAAAATGGTCTCAAACTAGACACAAATAGATAAATATTCAATTTACATAACAATACAATACAAACAATTTATATAACAGATACAATGACCAAAAAACAATAAATAATACTTTTATCATAACTCTAATTAGATATTTAATTGCTGGATATTCTATGGCGTAAGGTTGCTATGGTAAACCACCCCAGCCATTTTAAAATGCCCTTCTTAAATTGTTAAAACTTCTTACAATTTTAAAATCTTATGGTAGCAAGTTGTACATTTTTGGTGCAATAAACATATATTTTTTTTTGTAAAAGGTTATGGTAAATGGTCTAGGGACATAAATATTTGTCCTACTATAGCCCCAAATATAATATACTACAACAACATATTCAAATTTTTTGGGAAATTACCACTCAATGCAAGGGTAAGTTATCTAAAACAATCTGACCTTAAAAATAAAAACTAAAAGATGTCTTAATGTTAGAATTCTCAAGTGAAACACATTCTATAGGAGGAGCCTAATAATATCAATTTTATTAACAAGATACATACAACGTGTATAAATAAGCTAAGTTCCAGGCATTTTCTAATAAAAAAATTAAGATTCAAAACAGAATTGTACTATTGACCTTTAAAATAGTCTGTCGTTAACTCTCAACAACGAATCCTAACGTAGCTTCCACTATTGAAGACACAAACACTAATTTGTTCAAATCCCATTCAGCACCGTAGTTACCATACATTATAAAACAGAATTGTAGTATTGACCTTTAAAATAGTCTCTCGTTAACTCTAAACAACGAATCCAACGTAGCTTCCACTATTGAAGACACAAACACTAATTTGTCAAATCCCATTCAGCACCGTAGTTACCATACATTATAAAACAGAATTGTACTATTGACCTTTAAAATAGTCTCTCGTTAACTCTAAACAACGAATCCAACGTAGCTTCCACTAATGAAGACACAAACTCTAATTTGTCAAATCCCATTCAGCACCGTAGTTACCATACATTATAAAACAGAATTGTAGTATTGACCTTTAAAACAGTCTCTCGTTATCTCTAAACAACGAATCCAACGTAGCTTCCACTATTGAAGACACAAACACTAATTTGTCAAATCCCATTCAGCACCGTAGTTACCATACATTATAATTTCTCTTCTTGTCAATAACACTTGCTCACGAAACCATAAAGGGCCGACGCGTTACCATGGTAACGGATCTAGCTGGTCACGGATAATTCCTACCCGTGCACAGAAGAATGCGTGACGCAGGTTATACATGATCAGCAGGCACAGACACAACACTTGTACTAGACGTAATCGGAGCTCCTTCACGCCGGTAGCCTGCAGAAGAGATCCTGTTGGATCGCCGGTATCCTGTCCATGGACTCACGCCTCTTGTGGAATATCTTTTTTAAATTCGAATAGGGTTTGAAGAGTTTTCGGAGCATTTCCGTGAGCTTTTCTCCAGATTTCACAAAACACAAAGAGTAAAATTGTGTAAAATGCATTCTGCCAGCATTGTAAGTCTTATTTTCTAAAACGACGCCTCTAGAATATTGACATTTGAAAAACACATATACATTTAATAACAAAAAAACTACTTGCTTCAGACTTTGAATTGAACTAAAAGAAGTTTATTATTATCAGACATACTCCATTTACGAACAATATTGTCAGTTTTGAAGCCGAAGTTAAAAATTAAAATTGTAGATTGTAAATGAAGAGGTAATAATTATTTTACATTACCACAAGATAAGGAGCAGAAATAACTAACAGGAAGATGACAGTATTGTAGTATTTTTCACCAGCAGTGTAAAGAAGTCAAAGTTAGAACAAGTTAGTTACAGCTCCCACGTTCGCCGTTGGAGAAAACACACACTACCCACATGCTGTATTCTGCTTCAGGGCATTGTAAAACCTATATATATATATATATATAGTGAGTTCCCAATATATATATATATATATATATATATATATATATATATATATATATATATATATATATATATATATATATATATTGGGAACTCACTTTATTCATGCTATATTAAATAATACTCTTATCTAGATTAACACATAAATTTATCTATGATTGTATATTACATTTTTAAGCATAAAACGAATGTAGAGTAATCAGTGCAACCATCGTGTACTCTAAGAATGTCAGAGTACGTCACACAGGCTTCTCAGAGGTTACTTGCAAAATTCCATGTCAACATCATATTTCGTGCTAGAGATGTCCTGTGGCCAGACGGACAGTCATACAGATAAGAGATTTGTATATTATTCGGCAGAAAAAAACAGCAATATTGCTGCCTACTGAGTGATAAGTTTCAATGTTGCTGAGAGAAATCCCAAACGTGGACATGAACACTCATAGAAACCAAGGAAGAAATATATTAATTAATAAAGTTTAATGCAAAGTTTAATCATCCATTTTAGCAGTTCCCGATGTTATAAGAGTTATTGAGACCTAATTTTGAAAGCCAGATAATCAGTCGTATTAATGAACTCAGAGAACCCTTGTACTCTTAAAAACCAACTTTATATTTACTCTCCCGTTTCACTTTTTATAATAATTAAAATTTACTTTTTATAAAACTTGTTCACCAATCTGTTGTTTGAACTATGTTTCAGAATTTATAATATTTATAAAATATTGCCTTCATGAAAAAAGTATTTTAAAAGCCATGTCATAACCCAGCGACAGTAAGAGGATCAAGTTAAAGTTGGCTATCGAGGCTATCCCACTCCCCACGCCATAACCGAATAATCTACTTTGACAAATCCTATCAACTCTTCGTTTAGGTTGGCCGCATTGGTTGTCAACAACTTTAGAATTCTACTTAGGCTAAGGAGTATAATAAGAGTACAAGGTCAACACCACGTGTCGCGTAACAGGCTTCGATTAGGTCTCGTTTAAAGCTAAATGTGCTATGTCTTATAATTCTACTCAGTTTTTTTATATTAATTTATTTTGTTATTTACTCGTTGCTATTCTATATGAAGAATATAAAATGCTTGTTACCGGCCCTGCCAAATCCCACGCTGTGACAGGCACCTCTATTGAAATCAATGTTCCGTAAATAGAAATGATGCTTTACGCTTAATTTCCAGTTTATATGTCAGTTTGTCTTTTTGAGATATCGTGTAGACAGACAGAAAGAAATTAAGACACTGACACTCATTCCATATACAGTTTTATGATCAGCTAACAATTAGGTTAGTAAATTTAATATTTTCATATTATACAATATATAAACCACTAAGGAATGTATTCTTTTCCACGTTTTGGGATAACCTTGGTTGGCTTTCGTTGTGGCGTTCTGATAAACTAAGCAGTAACTAAAAACATCCCTCGAGATAGTGCCTACATGTAAATGATTAGAGTCCAGAAGTGTCAGATCACAAATGCCCTAGACAGATACCAAATATTATAAACTCATTTATTCGTACAGTTGAAGTGGTCCAGTGAACGCGTGCCGCCAAGTACCTCGGAGTTATGGTGGACAACAAGTTATGAGAGTCTGTGAAAAGGTTATGGAGGATGACGGGAACTGGGATTGTTTGTCACAGGTCGTCCGGGGCATCCTCCTGGAAAAGAAACCCGATCCGGACCACGAAGTGGCCCATATCCCTTGACCGAGCGGCTGGATAAGCCAGCGAGCCCTACGGGCTTAAGCCAAATTTAGACCTAACCTGACGTAATGTGATAAACAATTCCAGGTTAGAATCCTAAAGGATAGAGGAGGTTTTTTTAGCGGGTAAACCAGTTTTTAGGGGAGTCCCACACTACAGGCTGGCCATCTGCGTGCGTAATTGAATTTTTCCTGCCTCTCCCTAACTAAAAAAGTTGATGTTCTAAGTCCGGCTGGCCAGTTATCTTTACAGCGATACAACGTTTGACTCGGATAGTTTCACTGATAACGCTGTTAAAGTATCTTTAGTAATTAATTGTAAGATAGGATAATGCATGACATTGTTTCAACTTTTAATAGACGCATAGAAATGTTTAAGATTAATGGGAAGCAAGAAAAGTAAACAACTTATCCACTATTTAAAGTATAACTGAATTATTTTACTGCCAAGATAGAAGTAAAAAACAATCTTCTTGAATCACATATATCATTTTTCATATGTAGTAACATTAAAAATGCGTGATGTTTAATATTTTTGCTTTTGATCTATTTTTAATTTCAACTTAGTCAGTTAAAGTTAAAATAAATGTATTAAACTTTCTTTATTTGAGAGGGTTGAATGAAGATTATTTTGAGAGGATTTTCATTTCAGTGTAACAAACTTTTCTGCAGTCTGGGAATTTTCCCCGCTAAGCAAGTTCCTTGTCCGCCAATTATTTTAGTTCAATAAATCGTTGAAATTTTCACCTGACCTCGCATTTGCAGTTTTGAAACAACTCAGTCATTCACAGATTAATAAAATCGTAAAATATGAATGCTAGTGATGTAATGAATATTATTACACTTATTTTAATAAATACAAATCGATAAGTATAAGTATAAATCGCGTGGAGTATTATACATAAACTTTATTATGTTGCTTTTAGTAGAAAAAGGAATTTCCTTAGCTAAATTTACACCAACAGTGATGAAAATGTGTGTCATTTTACTATTATTATTTTTACATGAAATAATGATTAAAAAATGGTAAAGATAATTTCAAGTAACATTAATTAATTAAATTAATTTGATAAAGTATTACAGAATATGCAAAAATCAATGCTTCAAAAATAATACTATATAACACATTAATAGAAAAAAGTACTTGAAATGTCATAAATAACAATATAGGAGTACGTCAGACTGGGTGGTAACGGGTTGTGTTGTAAGCTCATGCAACATTTAAGTCCATAGGTAATTTCATTCATGAAAATTCGTGGCCAAGATATACATTTAGAAAGACAAGAAAATTTTAAAAATCTTTAGGCATACAGCATATATATTTTTCAGCGTAATAAGTTCCATGGCTGCCATGATACTCAGCCAATTTCTGTAGGTGGATAAGCACTGTCTTCGATCTAACTCTCGTATATGTAGAAATGGAATTTCATGAAAAATTTAAAGTTTACTAATAAAACAATTATGGCGTTCTTATGATAAACAGGCTAAGTAAAGGCTCAGCCATATCTGATAGAGGAACATTTTCATTATCAAACACGATGTTTCCTAAGTAGAAATGAAATAACGTTCAAATCTCTATGTCAATTTGTTCTTGAGATACGCAACGGAAAACTGACAAACAGACATGTAGGCAAACCAGAGGATTTTTATAGAAACTTTAGTTATGGCTAAGCAATTTATATACATTTCCAAGTTTATAGCTCAAATCATATTTGAAATATATATATATATGATACTTGTTATAAGCTTTACTAACGCCGAACTAAATTCCATGGAGGAATATGACCATTACCACCTATATATTGTCTATATTAAATGGAGTATTGAAGAAAAAGAAAAACGTAATTCATTCAGGCAATTGCGACAAAATACATTTATCACATTTATCATAAAACAAATAAAACGTCTTGTAAAATCTGAAATGTATAAAAGTTTTTTCTCAAGATATCTTTTGGATAAACACAAACGAAATTGTTTCAGTTCGTTAAGTGATAGGCTTCGCTAACGCTTAGCCAGTTGCACATAAAAATAAATACTCAATATAAAAAGAAAAAGCAAGTGATTTTAAAATAGTAATAGTTACTGATACTTGACTCTTAGTTGTAACAAATCAATCTTAAACTTAAAATCCATTGATTGATACTCTTCGTTTTCAATGTACTTCAGACAGGAAGTACTGCTGAGTATTTATGGGATATGAATTATTCCGTAGAAGGTGTCAAGTCATATTGTCCGTCCTGGAATGTGAACATGCACCTCTTGGAAAAGTAGGAAAAAATTACAAAAGCTTATGTGATGTTGTGAAAAACAAATTAGGTAGATTGCTTCATTTTTTAGAGAGTAAATAGATGAATCTTGCGTCAAAATTTAAAAATTACATTATTTAGTTAAATAACCCGTTTACCCGTTTTAGTTAACGGGTAAGATGTTTTAATACATTTTAATTTTTTACGATGCAATGAGTAAAATTAAGTATAATTTTCATCCTTAGATTAGAAATGTTGTTTTGTTTCGGTTCTTAGTGCAAGATATATTTATTTGTTATCCCAAGTCTAAATATAAATTATTACCACTAATTACTCTGAGTATAAAAAATGCACAATACTATACCACTACTTCTATAATACTACCATACGCAACACTATATGCATTTAGAATAATAAATGTTCAAACAGACAGAATGAATATGTGATAAATAATTTTCTTCTTTAATAACCTGAGTTGATTTTTAACAAACAGACGCTCGTTTACGAATATCACGCGGAGTCGATGGATTTATGAAAAACCACCCTCTTATTTAAACTAGATATTACATTTAAATAAAAATTATAAAAATGTATTTATATGTGTATATAAAGTCATTTGAAACTATTCATTTTGAAAAAGATTATTTCTTTAATAAATGTAGATTGTGTTTACGAAAAATGTTCAACGATAATCATCAAATAAAAGGTTGGCATAAACCGCTTAGTTACGTGTTAGTTAAACTGACCATTCCAAGCACACAGCACTCGGATATCCCCTAAGCTGTAATCAGTAGTAACTACAGTTGTAATCACCTCTGCTTCTCTAGTCATTTTCTACAACAGTTCCATGTTGGTTAAACTGATCATTCCTTGTAAACAATACTTAGCTATCCTCTAAACTGTAATCATACCGTGCTTGTCCGTATTATATAAACATTTTCTACAACAGTTCCATGTTGGTTAAACTGATCATTCCTTGTAAACAATACTTAGCTATCCTCTAAACTGTAATCATACCGTGCTTGTCCGTATTATATAAACATTTTCTACAACAGTTCCATGTTGGTTAAACTGATCATTCCTTGTAAACAATACTTAGCTATCCTCTAAACTGTAATCATACCGTGCTTGTCCGTATTATATAAACATTTTCTACAACAGTTCCATGTTGGTTAAACTGATCATTCCTTGTAAACAATACTTAGCTATCCTCTAAACTGTAATCATACCGTGCTTGTCCGTATTATATAAACATTTTCTACAACAGTTCCATGTTGGTTAAAACTGATCATTCCTTGTAAACAATACTTAGCTATCCTCTAAACTGTAATCATACCGTGCTTGTCCGTATTATATAAACATTTTTCTACCACTATGGGATTTTTCTTCTAAAATACGTTATATAATTACTAAAAACCTTTAAATTGTAAATTTTAACTGTACAATAACAAAAAAGATTTATAATTAATACTGATGGCCGTTTAAAAGGTTCTATACTAAATTTCACGAAACATTACGCAAGAGCAAATAATGTGCGAGAAGCGTAACAACTGTATCATAGTATACAATACTTTTGGTATCTCACTTGTTACGAATATATAAGAAATGTATATGCAAATGTATAGCTTCTGCACTAAAAATAAAATCATGCATTAATTTTCTATTATGATGAAAAAAATACAGTAAATTGAAAATAGTACTTTATGAATGTAGTTAGTAATTTTTATAACGTAACTTCTTGTTGCCTCTTCTATAATTTAATCTTACTTAGCTCAAATTCCGTTTACTTTTGATAAATAAAGAATGAAATTGAGTGTTAAAGAATTAGATGTATATGTTTGACACTATTGGAGTTAAATTAATAGGCTTTTATAAATACAATTTTGTATTAGTTATTTTGACTATTGAGGATTTAATGTATTAAATTTATATTTGTATACTTAATGTACAATATAAGTGTTGGAGAAATGCCAAATTGTGTGTATTTGATGAAACTGTTCAGCTTTTTATAGAAGCTCAAATTTTACTAATATGTTTCTAATGGAATACTTTCTGTATTATTACCACCAAAAACTAGCTTATTAAATAATAAATTAAAATTACGAGTTTTATAACTGGGGTGCACTAAAAGAGTAAGGGTTGCAAATGATAGAAGACTTGTGGTTTATAAAACGGCCTAAATAATGAAATACAAGTGAACGTTTGCCACTTCACCTAGCAATACTTTTTTACTCTACCATAAGTTCAATAAACTTCCATTTTTACCTCACATCTGGTAGTTTTTATATTTTTATAAAACTTTATAGCATTACACTAAATCTGTTCATTTGGTCGTTTAACTGCTGTCCTCCATGTTAATTTCAATGTAAAAATAGTGGTTGTTTTGGTACGTGATAGATGAAGTATATATGTTCTATTAAACCTATCAACACAAAATTTTATTTCATTTTGCTGAGTATAAAGGTTTGATAAAAAACGTCGTAGGGGATATTAAAAAACACAAGTAAGGCTATTGGTTTAAGTCCCATTAAAAACTTTCAAGAGACCTATATAGGAGGTTTTAAGTTGTCTTTAGATTAATTTAGTCCCAATTCAAACTATTTGAATCTATTAGTAGATATACTTTATATAATTTATGTAGTTTGTTCTTTAAGATTCAAAAAACGCTTAGGCCTACAGATCCATATCGGATGTAAAATAAAAAAAATATATAATACATTGTACTGAAATAGAGACAATTATAACCAATTAAAACAAGTTTGACTTAACTCGAATAAGCGTAGTTGTGTAATGATTTTTATTCACATGTCTTCTAAAAATCAATAATTATAACAATTCATTTTCACATATCAAAAATTTTTTAGTATGAGACACCTAAAACACATGAACAAAGTCAAATAATCACCATCCAACAAGAAAAGAGAAGAACAGATGAGTTTCTGGTAGTAAATCTCCAATGTTGATTTCTGACTCTAAAACACTTTTATTTATAGATGTTAATGTTGGTTTTTGTAATGTGGTGTTTTATAAATTAAGAAATAATTCAGGTATACCATTTACTTGATACTCGCTCTAGTACACCATATAGACCAATATTACCCCGTGTACTTATATAAAACAGTAATAATTAATTACTTGTGGTTTCAATAACTGTTAAGGTAAGATAGGACATTTTGTATGTAATAGTTTTTGATCTCATGCCAGAGGTTTACAACGTTGATAGTTATAATTAATTAATTGTGAATATCCCTCGTATCTGTGTGGTTTAAAACTAGTCTTGTTGAGGGCCTGTATAGTTCACTCGCAACTCATCCTTTTTTCAACAAGAAAGTTTGATTTTTATTAAAAAAAGCTTCAAACATTAACAATGGATTAATTAAATAATGGAATTCTTATACTTGATGAAACCCAGGATTTAAAATAAAGAACAGCCGATTTGACCTGTACCCTCTATAAGGGCGGCTTTGAGTTGCAGACATGGATTAACTATAAACACAAAATATTTTAAACAATATTAGATTAATTGCATTAATGGGGACAATAAAAGCGGTCTATCATGAAACAAAGTGGATTTTACTATCACTATCCTTGACGTGACTGCCTTATGATACTCCTACGAGTCATCCATTGGTTTGCGAGGGGGGAGGTGCTATCATTGCTTATCAGTAATATAACTATTGCCAGTTTAAGTAATCAATAAAAAGTTATGGCAGTAAAAAATGTAAATATAGGTTATGATTTTGCACCCTTTAAATTCTGTAAAATTTTGATTTTAAAGCTAACACACATGATTTTCACAATTAGGGTCAAATAAAAATATGGGTCATAAGATGGCTAAAAATGCTATATAAATTAAAAATACCCACATATTTTTATATTGTATTGGTTAAATTTCCACATCAAACATCAGCAAGTAAACTGCTCAAACTAAAAAAATAGGTTAGCATGAAAATTAAATAAATAAATAACAAAAAATATATTAACCTACAATTTTTAAAAAATTTCTGATTGTCCAGCTACAAAACAGTGTAATTGTATTAGGTAAATGCAGAAAGTATCTGTAACATAAATTCATTATAGTAGTAAGTAACATTTATTATATTTGAGTTGCGTTTCCAAGAATTAGTTATTTGGAGCATTTATTCCGAACAGGATACTTATTAGGATAATTGAAGGTTCAGTAATTTAATTTCAAGCGAATTAAATCCAAGGATTTAGTGTGGGCGATAACTGCAAGTTTCAATTAAAGTGCATCGGTGCATGAAGTTGATTTCAAGATAATCGATCTTGTTGCAGTTAACTTTAGAGCCAGAACTTTTGTCTGGCATAGTTAATTTAGTTCAGCAAGTTTAAATTAGGTGGTTAGACAATCGATTGTCTTATACACGTTTACCTGCTCAGATATTCTTGAATAATTTCTAAATTACACCTCATTTATAGGAATATATGTTAGCAGTCATGACAGCCGTAATAGTTTATGCATTACTGCCTAATTAAATTAAATTTATAAAATTGGTCTGGACTTTTTTTAAATCTCTTTGTATATCTCAATTACTTTGTGTATATGTTTTATATCATAAGAGCTGTACTAAAATAAAACTTATTAGTGGTAATGAATTTGTGATAGTAATAAACATTAACTGTTGTTATCGCCTGTGTTGTAACAACTGAGAGAGTGAGGCTCTCCTAGCAAAGTTCGTAGCAGTGACGAACGTCTGGAAAATAAAATATATTTTCGGTCTCAGATATGCTTTAGAAAAATCACTGGTTTTGAGTTGACTTTTGGTAATAGTAAAATTGTTGATGGACACATTCCTTTGAATATTAGTATGAAAAATACATTATTCTATTGACCCATAAATTCAATGATTATAAAATATAAACATATATAAAGGGATATGGATGTTCAAGAGAAATTGGACAGTCCATACATAGTCCATATCATAACTCGTAATATTCACGGACCAAAACTATTTAGTTATTTATACCAGATTAAAAATAACGTCTATTTTAATATTTTTGCTTCAAAATCCTTGATAATCTTTACACAGCAAAACGTAATAATAACATGAAATAGTGTCCACACATGGTAAACACTTTAGACTTTTCTTTATCTTTATGAAAAAATTAAAATAAACGACCTAATTTTCCATTTGAAGAAATTGAATTTATTAAAATATTTTTTGTTTTAGAGTTAAGTTTATTCTTACAGTAGATCCTCGCAATACGTTCACAGTTGTCACTAAAGAAGTACATATTATTTCCATAGAAAATAGAAAACTCAGTATTTTACTTATTGAAACAAAATTCGTTACTTGGAACATACTGTTTAAACCTTTAATTTTTAACCACGTAATATTGAAAAATATCAAGCTACAAAATCGTTAAAGTATTATGAGTTTATAAACAGGCAAAAAGTAGTTAGAGTCGTTATGACATTATAACATAATTGAACTTTCAAATTAACAACAATTCTTAATTTTTATATTTCAGAACTGAAAATATATTTTAAATTGTATCTGCTGTTATGAAATGTTTCAATCTACAATATATATTTTTTGCAACAACTTCTATATTCTCCTACGATAAGATTGCATGTGCTGTGATATTTTAAATCCTTTACACACATCCTAATGATTTACACAAATATATTTCCTTTCAATTGCGCTGTGTTATATTTAGGCAAGTATCTTATAACCCAATAATATTCTGCAATATACTTTTTGTATATTTTTTGAAGATATTCCTTATACTTGTTTTGTTCTCTTAGGAACAGAAGCTTAGAATTTGCATCTAGTTCTAAAATGATCTCTGCGCTGCTTACAAAGTGACAGGATATTCTGGTTGGTTAAGGTTGGGGTTAGGGGTTGAATCCTGTCTAGATCCACGAGGAAGAATTTAGGGTGTTAATCTCAGTCATATCCCCTCGAAAGAAGAGGAAATCATCTCTGAATCAGCCTCTCCAGTCAAAGTAGCCAGGGAATGGCACATCCTTATCAATAGGTTAGGAGGAACCCCGCCATCTTAAACAGTCATCTCCCGCAGTAGACTAGACCTATCGAATTACCCTAGCACCCAATAATCTCGACAATGCGGTTAGTAATGTGCCGTTACTGGAAATCCATAAGGTTTCCCAGAAGTGACAAATCGGTTTTCACTGTGCCCAGTGTGGGTTCAACTAAAAGGTATAAACCAGCCAGTAGTGAACCCTCCTGGGGTTTCTTTATACTCACTACCACAGTAACTGTGAACAAATTTGCAATTAATATTATAAATTTATCTGCAAAGAGATTATACTTGTACAAATTTTTAAAATCTTCGCTATAAAACAGAATTTCACAACTCAAATAATGCTGGAATGTATGGATCTGATACAAAATTTTATTTGCATTCACAGCATAGAATCCATAGACCTGCACTATGCATTCCAATAAAGGTATAAATCGAGAATCAACGTTTCAATCAAAAAGATCACCACTAATCGATTCCTTTTATCGTTATCGAATATAACAGTGCCTATACGTTGAATAAGGTAAATTTGGAAGAAAACTGATATTATAAACACAAGATAACTACATGAACATGCTGATGCTTAAAACTCAAGAGGCGACTAAAACACAATATAATAAATGTTATTATATTATATAATACTATTAACATAATATTAATATAGTATAATATATAAAGATAATGTCTGATTGTCTATCTGTCTATCTGTCTCAATAGCCCGTATTTTTTCATTTCCTTTATTAGTATACATGATGAACCTCCAGAGTGCTTGATGTGTCGATTTGAAATCATTTTAGTTTTTGTGAGAATGTACTAAATGAAAGCCTTAATGCCAATCAATCTGTAGATTAATACCGATTTGATCATCTAATTAACTATTATGGTAAATATAAAATTTAAAATGTACTGTAGTTCAATTAATATTATTGTTACACTATTAATAATTAAAAAAATAAAACAATACACTGGTAATAATTATAATGGTCTCAATTATAATAGAATCATGTTTAAAAAAGGCTACTTTTTAAAAGCGTTCAGAGTATTAAAGCTTACAGATCTAGATAAGATCGTATAAACCTAGGCCTGAATAGATAAGGATCACTCAACGAAACAGTATTATTATTGTTATTATTTGCTATTATTATTACCAATGTACAGTGAGAAAAAAACAACAGCGACCCTCACTAAAATAACTACACCTAGCGCCTAATGCTATTGTCAGTTTTACTGTTACAATCCGATGCAATAAACAAACATCATCATATATATTGTTTATTTTCTCATGTATTTTTCAAATAAAATATGAATCAAGCATTCAGTATGTAAACATAGCGACGTCCTAAAGCGAAGATGTGGTAATCAATAAAATATGGCAATCCAAACTATCTCTCCACTTTCCTCCAAAAAAAGATAAGGTTAGGAGGTTGTCAAGTTATTCTAAAGTTGAAAAAAATTCAACATTTTTAAATAAAGCAAATATTTTAATTAAAAATTATCATTCGGTAAGGATTTACACAACTGAAGTAATTTAAATAGTAGCTCCAGTAAAACGAGTACTAGACGACGTCAGACACAAACCACATGATTAATAAAACATGAGAGTCATGAACAAATATACTGTTAGTTTCTGCTTTCATTTGGATGAAGTTTAGAAGTAGTAATGTGAGTTTAGAGAGAAGAGAAGCATAGTTGTCAGGTTGTATTCAAATTTAGCTTCAAAAGTACTAAAGAGTTTGAGCATCTCTTAGAGATAAGGTTTTTTAAAACGCTACCATTCCTTACTTCTTAATATCGTATTAGCGGAAAGTACAATGACAAACCGGCATATTGGATCTTATCTACTAAAAATAAGAATGAAAAATTAAAATTAGTTTCATGAGAATTTTCTCCCATAAGTATATGAGTGTGCGTGTGTTTGTGTATGATGAGGGGAGGGAGGATTACTATTTGTTGTCTACTGTTATCAAAAATGTTTAAAACCTTTGTCAGTAACGGCTGAAGAAACTAGCCGTATATGTGCAGTTGTCGATGACAGTAGTCGTATTGGCGGTCACTCATGTTGCAGATTCACAGATCACTTTATTCAGAAAGAATTTATTTTAAAATCCTGGTAATTTAAAGTTTTATTAAATTGGGAATGAGAAAAACGTGTGCAAGCTACCCAAAACACGAAGCACTTCAGCCATTAGGAAATATTTACATAACAAAAACACCATTATTTTTTTCGAGAGAGTTTTTTCATTATTTTGATAAATTAGGACTTAAAATTTTAAATTATCCTATTTGGTGAATTAAAAAATTCAAATTTTAAGGTTTTATTAACTGTAATGGCCACACCTCACCCTCAGCAATAAAAACTGTTCCACTACGTTTCTGAATTTGGAATGTTTTAGAGGTAAACTGTTTCAGATTTTAAACAATCCGAGACTATAAAGACGTCAGATTAACGCCATCGCACAGTCACCAGTTTGAAACCTTGTTGTTTTGCCTATCGAGCGTTATAGTGAACCAAGGGTTTCGTTTTGATTAATAATTTTAATCCTTAAACGTTTCATGCATTTTGAAAATACTTTTTAGCCATATTATTTTGACAAATTTTGTTTCATTTTATGTTGTTTGCCAAATCTATCAAGAGATATTCCAATGTACTCCCTCCGTCACGTTAAACCAGTGTGAATTAAATTTAATCCACTGTACACGGCCTAACTTCAATCGGTAAAATTGCAACTTCACTGAAACATTCGACGTTGCAATCTGAAATTTCACATTACTTCTATCGTTAAACCTAATAGCTAAAGCAATTTCTGTGAACAGATTACTACAAGTTTCTAAGATCCCTTAACAACAAACTGTGTGCATCAACTCGTCAGCTGTGAGAGGTAGGGCCAATTAATACACGGAGCAGCTTACACTATAAAGGGTTAAGCTGATTACACTGTGGTTCTAAATAATAGTGACTAATAGTTTTTAAATGCATTGTTCAAATCGAAACGTGCATAATCGGTTTTTTAAACAATTTTCTTGTTTGATACTGTTTTGTATGTTGCTGTTTTCCTTTTCATTTTGATTTATGTTTTAAAAAAAATTGTAGCTCGAATTTTGTTATACCTCCCTCTCCCTCGAGATTTCCTTTACTATAGGTGGAAGAAAGCTGGGTTTTAACCACGCAGATACGTTCCTTTAGGATAGGAGAAAATCTGATAGCCTTACGCTTGTCAGCAAGATAACGGCCTCTCCAACTTCTTTGCCTCCTAATTCCCAATTAAATTTCAGTCTCAATCTTCTCACTGATTGTTTATAATTAGTGCGAAAACTTAAATCAGTTGATTATTTCCAAAATTAGATGCATGATCACGGTACTTATGATATGCCCGTGGATTGGATGATGCCTAGATATATCTCCGGAAAGGAAACTCGTGGATTGATTTACTGAGTATTTTCTTTCAGAGTAAAGATCTTCATACTTAAAGTTAATTGAATTCATGGAGATGAAGAAAATTGAAATCATTGAAGCCGAAGAGTCTTTTAGCATTTGTCCAAAGTCACTGATCTGACAAAGAAAGGGATTTGGAACTACCAGTTCCCGTCAGCTTTGTAATACGGATATCTAAGAAATCGAATAAATTCCGGAAAATAAAAATAACCGTACCGGATATTCCTGAAGAATTTGAGCAGAGTTTTACGTGAGGAGCAAATGTTTATGTTTAGAATCCCAATCGTCTAGATGCTTGACAGCATTAATCCAAATTAAAAATCCCCCACTTAGAAAAAGCATTAGATTACACATGAAAATACAGTTTTATAAATTACCATAAATACTAAGTTTTAATTAATCCATTTATAAAAGTAAAACATTTGGGTCATCGTTTGAAACCTGTAAAAACTAAAACGTGTATTTAGTAAAATCATAAATATTAATATCTTTTTTTGAAATGGTTCTTTATTTTGAAATTAAAACTTTTGCTACAACTTGACTAACTAAATAAAATAAAATTAACCAAATATTCAAGTGAAGTACAAGATATATTGAAGCCATAAACGTAGCCCATATTTACATATAAATTACTCCTACAAAGCCTTTGTACTTAGCTCGCCTCTAATTTAGAATGTGGTTACGTCGTTTATTGCCGGTAGCAAAGTTACTTGTTTATTTTACGAAATAAGATCTTGATAGTTAAGGATAAAACCATAGATAGTTAAGTATCTTTAATGAATTTGATGTTTTTTAAATTGTCACATCAACCATACCTTGACGACTGATAACATAATTTAGAGAATATGAATTCTCCACTCTCATGAATCATAATTATGCTGTTGAAAATTGAATGAACCAAGCAATTAAAATTATAATTTGTTCTGCATGGTATTGAATATGAAAGTCATAGATTTCTCTGAACAAAAATTTCTCAAAAATAAACAGGTTCGTTTTAAAAGAAACTATTAATGCTTAAGTTATCAAATAGTATTCCGTCTACAGCGAATAAACCGGTTAATAAATGTATTTATAAATTGATAATCTTAATCTTTGAACTTTTAAAGACGGTCTTATAATAGGTATAGAGCCCATCCTAATTCATGTGATCAACTTTCAGATTTTACTAAACATTCCAGAAGTCATTAGCCAATTTTATTGTATACATTAAACAATTGGTAGTGGAATTTTGTTTAGGATAGAAATAAATTGACCAAGCTAATTTTGGTTTGGTTTGAAATTGGATTTAGTCGAGTAGATCAACAATAATACATGGGAAATTGTTCTACAGGTCACATTGTTTATCTGGATACACTAAAACAGATCTGACTCTGGAAATAATAGTTATATTGCCTCAGCTAGCAAGATAACAAGATTTAAAATTTTTAGAAATGGCTACTTTCTTTTAGAGACTGGGTATTTAAAGTGAGTCTGTTGCTGCCCACATTTGCGATATGGTAACATATCTCAGTGGCCGATAATACACGCGGAGTTACAAGATCTGAGAATGAATACCTTTATCATACCCCAAGTAACCCTTATCATATCTGGGGTAGGAGATAGTAATGGGAAGAAAGCTCATAATTGTTTTTCATTGCTTGAGACTATGCTCCGAGAACATTGCAGAGTATTAGCATAGTCAGGTGATGCCTGATGTGAATATTGAAATATCTTCCAACATTAAGGAGATAATGTATAAATCCCTTTACAATACATCGTGTCACATGTCTTAAAAGTATAAACCTGAATATATTCACTATTTGAAGTATTAAAAAAATGTTTCTTTTTCTGTATATAAAGTATTAAGAATTTTTTTATTCACGCAGTGGAAATGTTGGAACAAATGATTTGTTGCACAGGACTAAAAGTATAGATAACAAAATTTTCAGAATACCGAAAGTAAACAAATAATCTTTTAGGAAATCCATTCAGTATATAGGACCAAAGCTTTTTCCAAGATCAGATTCCAAGCGAAATAAAATCATGTAATATCTTGAATTGTTTTTTCTAAAATGCTGAAAGCTTGGCTTTTGACACATCTTAACATTCGTTAGTTAAGAAATGTTTTCAAATGAATATTCAATTTTTAATTTTTTCAAATGGTACACTAAATTCTGAATTTATTTTATTTTACCATTATTACAACTTTTTGTTATTTTCCCTTTTAATTGGTGTTAGCCAAACTAATAATTAATACATCAGATTTATTGTGAATATAGGTTAGAGAATGGCAACTTTGTCTATTTTATTGCATATTTATGTATACTATATGTATGAGTGTATATCTGTACTGTTTTTCGTTATATGCATCTGGACGTTATAATCAGATGCAGACGTCATGGAGAGCAGCTTGTTGGCTGGAATATTGATTTTATTACTAAAGGACTCTTTTTACTTTATTTTTGTAAATTGTTTTGTTTTCGTTACGCAGACCAGCTACTGGTTTTTGGTCAGTGTATTTCCAAAGAATGTAAATTGTTTTGTATTTGTATTTCCATATACAAGGTGGAGAATAAAGTATTATTACTATTTTTATTAATATTATTATTTTAAATCATAATTATTTGATACCTTGAGTATATTATAAAACCTCACTCTTCGATCTCACCTCACTAATTGTTCCAGGGCACAAAGACTTTAAAATATACAAGCAGAATCCTAGCAATAATTGTTGTTTTTTGTATTCTCTCAGTTCAGTTGTTTGAATAAGTTTGTAACTTAGAGGTTTTGCGTTTGAGTCTACACAAGTGTTTTCCCTGTAAAAATAAAACAACTAGTAAACATTGTTACTACCAAAATGCCACTTTCTCTATTGTCTTTGTCGACTATTATAATAACCTTAAGTCCTTAGTTTAAAGTTTGATATTGACAAAGGTTGATCTGAAAGGATAATACGATTTCGGAAATTTGACATTGTTGAAATTATATGTTCAGTTTTTTTAAACTCTCTATAATATCGATTTAGTTTCAAAACAATATTTTAAAGTTATGATCTCAAATCAACCTTTCAATTTTTACACAAAATATTTACTGTACGAAAAACCTCAAACAATCTCTTTTATTTTTTAAATATGGTTGTTTATTATAACTCAACCCAGACTTAGATAGCACCCTAATACACGTAAATGTCATTTTTTACTTCTCTTGATGACCAGTAAACAAGCAATGAACAAGGAGAATATATTTCTTCCATACAAGAATGTATGCAGTGTATTGAGGAATTGCTTCATTTCGTAAAAAATACGCTGTATGAAACAAAGTTTAGGATAGTATTTCTAAAATCAGACCTTGGATACCTCCAAAATTTGTATAAAAACATAAAATGTTTGTCCTCCATGATTATATTTCCTATGAATATAAGAGTGTTAAGGTTGAAAAAAATTGAAAAAGAAAATCGTTATAACCCTGCAATTTGGAAATAATGGCGGGAGATCCTCGTCATTACTTACTTGAAAAATAATTTGATAAGGTTAATAGGCCATAAAACCAAGCAGTTAAAGAAAGGTTCGTAATAAAAGGTAATAATTTACAAATTACAACAAAGAAATAAGTAAAACCACTATTATATCACATACTCTTAAATTTGATTATAAATAATTAAATCTTATTTGGGAGCTCAAATAATATTAAATTTTGAATTAAATGGACAGTAAACTTTTTATGCAACTTATTATAATAGTAGTAAAAATATATCTCTATGTCCATGAAAATAAATGATTTATTTCTAGCTATTATTAGCAGATAGTTACATTGCCAAATTAACTCTTAATATCAGCAATTAATTAACATAGTAGTACCCGTGTATGAGTTTACTTAATTAGTGTTCATCATACTTCCCATTATAATATCTACTTAGTTTTGAACACTCATTAACTGTAATGTCTGTTAAGTTAGTTATTAGCAGAAATGCTTACATAATGGTGATGTAATTTACAGTTTTATTGGTTTTTCAAATATATGTTTATATATTATTTTCATTACCTTTTGTAAAATTCACCAATAAGGCAAAGCTGGAAAGAAAACGAGGGAATTTTACACTGTCTCTATGCCAAAGAAGTAATCTTAGATCATACATTGCAACTTGGAGATGAAACAGTGCGCCGGATGCTCTATATTTGAATCTGCTATTCTGAGATCTAGGTAAACGGTTTGGACATCTTTGGCTCATCGGTATTGTGAGTTTGTGCATAGTAATGGCAGTTAGCAACTACGTTAATATCACTATATAAAACATAATTTACAGATCTAATACAATATAAAATATCAACAATCTTACAAATATATCGATTGAGTTCATCACCCAGCTTATTGCGGTATTTACTTTTATTAGGACGACCGTTAAAAGAAACATGTTCACAACTCCACTATATTTATAAACCTAGAGAAAAACAAAAAGTGTTACGGAATGCTTGATATTTATAAAACGTTTTGCTATAAACAACGTTTTGTATCTCAGTCAGTTTTCGTGTTATCGAGTAAATATCGAGTGTAAATCCTTTTAGAATAATTTACTAACGTTTCAGTTGTAACAAAATTTAATTGTGTCTTCCGGCTTTGACAGATGGAGTATTCTACAATGTTGTTTGTTTTATAACTGGAATATAAAATTTGACGATTGCTGGCATAGCTGAAAAAATACGTGTAAAAGATTTTTTTGAGAAATTAAGGATTTGTGAAAGTAACAGATTTTTAGCAAAGCGTGCAAAAATACTCTTCGATTCAATGTATTTTGCAGTTAATATGTTATGTTATTTCGCTAACTACCCCAGATATCAGTTATAGATGTTTTTTGCCTAATTTTACGTATCCCTATTGTTTAGATCGATAAGGCATTGAAGAATTATTGTTGAACATATGAGTGTGTTTTAACTCGATTTTTATAGTATTAGTTAAACGGTAGAGCTACCTTTTGTTATTTTTAACCGATCTTTGCAATTATAATAACTTATTAGATTTTTACTCTTACAATATTTAAGCTCATTTCCGTCCCAAAGTTTAAAATCATTGGTTATTTTCAAACAAGAAACAAGAAGTTTATTAAATTAAAAAACTATATCGTTATTTATAATATACAATTGTCAAATAGAAATGCTGGGAGATAGATAGATCAAAACGAAACAATAGTTAATTTCTATGATTTTACACCTTATAAAGTTGTGTCAAATCCATGCATAGGTGCAATAAACAATATATATATATATATATATATATATAAATATATATATTATATATAATATTATAAGTAAATTAAAATTTATTTATAATTTTATTTATTATTATATAAATAAAATTAGGCTTTTGACACTTATAAAAATTTAAGGAATATATAAATAAAAGTCATTTGACAGGTATTTGGTCTTCCGATTATACGTTAGTTTGCTTATTTGAACACATATGTGAAAGAAACAGCCAAATACAAAATACTTGAGTCGTATACAAATAGAAAAGACAATACAGAGTCTTAATCATGATATGATGGAAGATAATGGAAGATGCTTAGATGTATTAGCTGTTGTTCACATCAATTAATCTATCTGTGTACTTGCTCTAAGTACATCACTAATGTGTTACTCTAGCGCATAATGTGCCCTTGATCACACTTACTTACTCTGTTCCATCTGCTACTGTAATTTAGCTCATAAGAGGAATATTGTACATCTATTAAACATGCCCTCGAAGGTTTTGTTTTGAGATCATGGCTAGGTTCTGTGTTTGACCTAATGTTTAGAGACTCTTGGCAAATGTAATGTTTCTCATCATTCTCGAAATAAATAATTTTCAAACCTTTTTAAAACGACTATTGCGGATTAATAGATTACTTACACACTTTCACATCAATTATTGACTGATTCTGTAGCATTACGGATCTGACTAGTGATAGTGAACTCTCGAACAAATGAAACATAATTTTATAACATAAAATAATATATAATATAACATAATTAACGCGACTTAGTGCGTTAGCTTTTGTGATTTAAGCGTTTAAATTAAAACAAATTTAATAAAAAAAATGTGAGTGCATCAAGTATCGAGAAAGATTCCATCTGCAGTTTTCGGATTTTGCATGAAAATGCATGTTTACATATATAACAATAAGTTATATAGTTGGTTGAGCATCACTGAAGCCTACCAAACTGTATGCTGACACGATTTCCCTTTCTTTTTTTTATATTGTATTACATTTTTAGAAGTATCATAAATATTTAAAGTTTTATATACTTAAAATTAACTTGGAAACCACAAGCCTGGTTCAAAAAATCATGTCTATGTACTTTAATTAAACATAACATTTTATTTATACGTAGCTGTTTTGAGTATTTTTAAAGAAAAAACACTACTGCTCAATGATTGGAGTGTTCAAAATTTCTTTAATTTGAAGATATTAAGTTTTAACAAAGTAAGAAAAAAAGAGTTAATAGACGATTTTCATCCATACTCCATTCATCCTACATTTTATTAGAATTCGAAAGTATAAAAACACATTCAAAAGGCTTATTAAATTTAGTTTCCTAAGGATATTGTAAAATTGCAGATTAAGGTAAAATGCCAAAGATTTGAATTAAATAATTAAAAAACTTAGCACATGTATATATATGCCCAAGTTTCATAATACTCTCTGTTTACTAATTTACTTATTCGCTACACGTAAAGCTAAAAATAGAATAGATCTTAAAAACCGTATAGAATGCAAATGATGCCCAAAACTTACTTTACGTTTCATAAAAAACTATTTTTACCCATTTTAAAATCATAGTAAATTACAATACAATAAAAAAGATGGTGAAGGAGGACGCTCATTAAATAGAAACATGATAACTTTGGAGTGGAAGAAATCAGATCTAGTACAAGAAACTAGTACAGAGATTAAGAATTGTGACAGATATGTGTAATGTTATAGCGTGTACTTAATTTAACACAGATTCAATTACAATTATGTGAGACAACTTGTTCTTTACTTATTTAGAGAAAGAGGGGTGGGTAAATATGAAAGTGTCTAAGAACAGAAATATATGTATGGTTAAAACAAAAATACATAATTATGTACATATAGTATTTATTTATAAGAGAAAAAGAGGAGCAATTTGAATTCAGGATTATTATATAATATGTTAATATGCTTCGTATGAGGAAAAAAGTAGGAAACACCTACATGGTTTTCACCAAGTTGATGTCAAGTCATTTCAGGGAACATCCGATGTTCTGATTCTTGACTTCAAAAGTTCTTGTTTTCCACTTCAGTTCTCCGATAACTCTATGTCTTTCATGTCACATAACTTATAGATTCTTACTACAAGAATGAACAGCGGATTCACGTTCCAGAGTGTTCTTATTCCACATACGTTAGTTATTTACTTCCGTTATACTGTTGATAAATATACTTGCCCTTTCTGCGAACTGTACCTATGATACCAGAACATAAAATCAAGTCAGACCAATGATTTAAATATTCTTTAAAGAGTAAAACCTAAGCCTGCATAGTATTGAGAACGTACACCTATGGTGATGATGAGCATTTATATACATATTAAATAAGTAATAGATCATTCTCAGTATCTTTAATGTAGATAATGTGGTAACATGGGTGTCAGTGATGTATTTTAATACAAACAAAATTGACGATGTCAACATAATTAGAAGTGCTACTATCGAATATTTACACTGCTTGTGAACTTCCGAGAGAAAAGCTACAATCCGCAGCACAGTCACTATTTGATGACTTCTAGTTTAACCACCAGACCGATTAGCCCGTCACCACTTCTAAAAAGCAATGCAGTGCTGTTTGAGGTCTCCGATCTTAGCTGTCAGACCAATTATTGGTCTAACATAAAAATCTGAACTAGGACTGCACTAAAGTGGTAATTTAGTGCATGTTTATAGTTTCCTATGCAGCTGCCAGACTTATTGGTCTAACATAAAAATCTGAACTAGGACTGCACTAAAGTGGTAATTTAGTGCATGTTTATAGTTTCCTATGCAGCTGCCGGACTTATTGGTCTAACATAAAAATCTGAACTAGAACTGCACTAAAGTGGTAATTTAGTGCATGTTTATAGTCTCCTATTCAGCTGCCGGACTTATTGGTCTAACATAAAAAATCTGAACTAGGACTGCACTAAAGTGGTAATTTAGTGTATGTTTATAGTCTCCTATTCAGCTGCCGGACTTATTGGTCTAACATAAAAAATCTGAACTAGGACTGCACTAAAGTTAGTAATTTAGTGTATGTTTATAGTCTCCTATTCAGCTGCCGGACTTATTGGTCTAACATAAAAATCTGAACTAGGACTGCACTAAAGTGGTAATTTAGTGCGTGTTTATAGTCTCATATTCAGCTGCCGGACTTATTGGTCTAACATAAAAATCTGAACTAGGACTGCACTAAAGTGGTAATTTAGTGCATGTTTATAGTCTCCTATTCAGCTGCCGGACTTATTGGTCTAACATAAAAATCTGAACTAGGACCGCACTAAAGTGGTAATTTAGTGTGCATGTTTTTAGTCTCCTATTCAGCTGCCGGACTTATTGGTCTAACATAAAAATCTGAACTAGGACTGCACTAAAGTGGTAATTTAGTGTATGTTTATAGTCTCCTATTCAGCTGCCGGACTTATTGGTCTAACATAAAAATCTGAACTAGGACTGCACTAAAGTGTAATTTAGTGTATGTTTATAGTCTCCTATTCAGCTGCCGGACTTATTGGTCTAACATAAAAATCTGAACTAGGACTGCACTAAAGTAGGTAATTTAGTGCATGTTTATAGTCTCCTATTCAGCTGCCGGACTTATTGGTCTAACATAAAAATCTGAACTAGGACTGCACTAAAGTGGTAATTTAGTGCATGTTTATATTTTCCTATGCAGCTGCCAGACTTATTGGTCTGCCGCCATGAATATGAAACAGGCAAAGTGGCATAGAAGTGCTGTGTTTTACAAATATGGGTATCTCAAGACCGTAGTTATGAAAGCCGTATAATAAACTTAGACACGCGTTTTTAATAGTTTTCTACATTTTCCTGAATGACTTGAAATAAACAGAATATAGCGTTAAAAATAAAAAATAAAACGTGTTATGATTCTTATAGATTTTTTATGAAATGATCTTTTAACTCTACTTTATTATGTAAAAGAAAATTATTCCAATTCCGATTGTTTTCTGAAAGTCAATAATTGTATAACAGTAAAATGTTTTAAATATTGTATTTACGTTATGTATTAATGAATTTTACGAAATAAAACATTTTTAGTGTCAGTAAATGATACTTTATTTATTTTGTATATATCGCGTGTCAATGCTCGAAATAAACACTGTTAAACTTTGTATCATTAATGTAGTGTGTATATATCTAGAAGAAAAAAACTGAATAACAAATAAATAAATTAATAAATAGACATATTTATTTCAGTACTTTTCTTCACGATACATACAAACAAAGTTGTGTCGTTCATATATGACAGTATCGTTTTATATATAATATAATTATATATATATTAATATATTTTATATTAATATATTATATATAATTATATATAACGATACGGTCATATACGAATGGTACTGTTGAATGAAAAAGGCCAAAGTAAAATGTGTGTGTATGACATGGCAGGTTGCGGTAAGGTTTAGAGGCAATATTGAAGTTTTACAGACAATATTGATATTGCCCTCTATAGGGAGCTGTACCGTGTTACGTTGTTGGATCGACTTCGATATTGAATTGAGCTGACACAAATACAATATCACTTGTCATTGTCAATATTTACAGTTAATGTGAAATATTGCAATAAAGTTAACTGAATCTGTTTTTAGTTATGGTAAATAGTTTTTGCTGCTGGTTGGTTGGAGTTGTCCAACGGATCAAAGCATGGTTATATTACAGTAAAATATTGGTCTGCTCACTTAACCTTGAATAAAATTTGTTTGGTTGCAATAACAACGTAAATCGCTTGAAAAACTTTTCAAAAACAAAATTAACATAATCGCACCACACGAATTTTATTTGTCCATACCAATAAACATTTAATGCTCAATCATACTCTACCAGTACACCCCAATTGCTGCTCAGAATCAATGTATTACTGAGAGTTCTTAACACCCTGTGTATACCTTGCGTTTACCCAAAATAAAATTAGCATTTCAATTCTAAAAAGGTTTTAAATGTATTTATCGGTTAAGTACAACAATAGTTATCATTTAATCGCTAACGTGTTGGGTGTGACACTATAACAGACTGTGACACAGTAGAATATAAACAGTACTCAGGTACCACTTTCAGTTCAACTCGTGAGACTTCTGTCACTCAAATAAGCTCAGGATTAGATTAAACTCTTGAAAACTTTTTGTTTTTCTCCAAACATCTGTCTCCTTATTGAATTTTTCTTGTGAAACGTATACTTATTGAACAAGTAGAGGGGACTCTTACAAACCTTATAAGGTGAGAAAATCAAACGTTTATTATAATATAGGACGTATAAGAAACTAAGACGTTTTCTGAGAAATAAATGTATGTTTTATGTAGATTTAACGTCAAATCTATTTAATATTGACAACGATCATATTTGAAACGTCTTGGTAGAAAAAAATAAGTACGATTTTGCAAAACACGTTTATTTTCCGTTGTTTTTGTTCTCTTAGGAGAAGAAGCAGAGGATACCGCTCATTGCACTTAGTCCTTTCCGCTTGCTTCGGAAGTGGTAGGGTATTCCGGATAGGTTTAGGGTGGAGGCTACTTATAGTCGAGATAGCAGCTCTATGACTCAGCCATGTCTCCTCGGATTAGGGAGATTCAAGCTATGTTCCATACCCTTCCAGTTAAGGCGGTTAGAGACAGTACTCCGTCATGTTTAGGCAGCAGCCTTTAACACTGACATAGTTCCAAACATTCCAAACACTCATCCTTCGCAGTGTACTATTTCTGGATCCACCTTTTATTTCGATACCACTCAATTACATTTATGGGGTGGCCCACATGATAGTGACATATTGATTCTCGCTTTACCCTGTGTAGGCTCTACTTAAATATGTAAGCCAAACAGAAATGAATCTCCTGGGTAAACTTTCACATATCCATTCTCAAATTTACATTAAAAACATTGAATCACGTATCAACCACTATATCTTAATCACTCTTTAACATATCCCAGCTGTTCATTATGAACTCATAAATAGAACTAAATTCTTCACACTCTAATAGGCTTTATACACAAATACTGAAATGAAATTGATTGAAAGGATAATAAGATTTTGGACAGTTTTTATATGTTGCAAACCACAAAGTTTTGCGGATTTTAATCTAACCTCTTCTTCAAAACCAAAAAATAGGATAAAAAAGATTTATGTCTTTCCTTTATTTTTCCATACAAAAAATTATATCCAAACCTGACGAAGAGGATGGATTTCAAACCTCAAAACGTTGTGTTACTATACGATTTGTAATATATAACGATGGCAATTTTCCAAACTATTATTATAATTTTAAACTTTCCATCGACATTAAAAAAGAATGAACTTGTTTATTTACAATTTTTGACGTTAATGGAAGAAATTCTGACAAAAACTAGATCTGATAAAGATGTGGCTATAATATTACATTAGATGTTAAGTTCCAACTTCCGCTGCTCTCACTTTCATAACATCGATCACTCAAAATCATAATAAATAGGGCAAAACCACAAATCCCAGCGCCCTGAAAGATTCCCAAGTCAAGTTTTCAGACATATTTTCTTTGGAGTATAAAATAATATTTTGTATCAAATATTATTTCGGAGGAAGCTGAAACACAGGGTGGTTTGAAATACCCTTCTATAAATGGGACTCTGGAATTGTTCTCTGAAAAACTGGGTGATATTTGACGCCTTATGATATGTTCTAGCTTAAAACAAACTACTGTACTAGGTTTAATTTAGAATTTTTTGGGGGGCTCAAACTCTTAAGCCCCCCTTATATATGTCCATGGGCTAAGGTATAATTATCGACTAGTAACTAAAGCCACAGGTCCCTGATACTCAATCGTGCTTTCACAGTGATTGGTTTCGCTACTACACAATTATTGGGACAAGTAAGAATGTGCTGCCTCTGTGTTCTAAGAGATAACATTTTATAAATATTCCTGAACTTAGGTACAATATTGGGGTAATCTAGGGGAAAGTTAGCACAACAAATAGGAACAAGACGAAGGGTTAATAAACGTAAAGAGTATTGTTCTGTGCAATGAACTACAAAACTTTCCACTGTTTCATGCCCGACAGCAATAGAGTGTATTATGTAGTACGTAGCAAACTTACCTAAATTAGCGCCTGCATTGTCCGAGTTTATTTAGTACTGTGCAACGGCAATTTGTAAACTGATTCCCAACTTAAGTTTACATCCTTGCAAATTTAGATAACATAATTAATTAAACTTAACTAATCATTAAATTGTACGAGTATTATTTAGTTACATTCTGTTTATTTAGTAGTAGGGTTGATATCTGGATCAGTGATTCTCTTACTTACTTATTGCTGTATAAGACTGCGTGAATCCAGAGGCCTAATTTAAACTTTGGTATACCTCATATCTTGAATTAATTTTTAATAATAGTAAACTGTCCATAATTGTATGAGCGTCAGTGAAGCCTATCAATGGAGCGGCTGGACATTTTATTTCTGTCAGTCTACTCATATTTCAAGAACGAACTAATTCAAAACGTAAAAAAGTAGCCCGCTTAGGTTATAAAAGTAAAAATGTTTATTGTAACATGCATTTAGGCTATAAAAATACACTAAAAATAAATAAACCTACCCCCATACCTTTACCTTTTTTTACCTTTATTCAGTTTATAAATATAAAAATTAGGAAGTCAAAATATGTGACCTTCCAAAAGGATTAAACTCGTTGGTAATACTACAGGTATATCACGATGTTCTAATTGTCAGCCTAATGTTAATTTAAATGTTTGAATATTGAGTCTAGGATTAATGCAATCAAAGTACTTTAAATGTTGTCACAGGGAGCTGAATTAATATTTTAATAGTATTCACATTTATAGATATCCTTGAGACTGTTTTAATCAATTTAATCGCAAAAAATACTACTAAGGTAGAAAACGTTAAACTCGAATGACTATTAATTAATGTAAAAAATATGATATCTATGAAGGTTAATAAAGGAAGATTTTAAGAGAAGTAAGAAACTTTTCATAATGGAAATTCTTTTTTTCTCTGTATTATTTCCAGACATTCTGTTTTCCTTTATAGTATTTAGTTCTTATGTAACCTTAACCAAATTTTCTACTATGAGATGATATGACAAATATTTATAGTGTTGTAGTTAAATCAAAACACTAAGGCTAATTTTATAAAAATCAGAAAAGCAAATTTGGATCAAAAACAAAACATGTTTTTGTAAAACTAAAAGGAACATCATTTTTGTTTTATTATTTATCACTTTTCTAGTTTACACAGGAAAGAAGCCCTTTTATCACAAATAATTGTAAATATTAAATGAAAAAGAGAGGTAATATGGTAAAAATGACACTTATAACCTAACAGCCATTGATAATAGAGACTTTTTTTCCTTCAGAGTTCCACATCTAATATTTAAAAGAAATTGAGACGCAGTTCTCCGTCCAGAATTGAGATTATTGCTTTAATTTTAAAATTAAAGCAATTTTGACGTGACAACGTCTTAAATTAGGTTGCGGCTCGGAGTCACTCATGAAAAAGTGTAACGCCCGGTAACGTTTACGATGCCCGTCCAGTGGGTCGGCCGCACGGGATCCGCACGGGATAAAGCAGATAACTGTAGGTCCGCCGCACGGGATAAAGCAGATAACTATGTTTATTCGTGAAAAATGTGGAGTGCTTAGATTCGTCATTTACAACAACTACAACAATAAAGGTAAATAATTGTACACTGATATTTCATTATCGTAAACTATGATTGATTGATTAATTGTTAGATTGACACAAAAGTTGAGAAAACTGAGTTTATGGGTTATGTCATACTATTGACAAATGTTGATAGTGTTAAGTAAATTATTAGTTTAAATCACTCTGCAATCAATCGTAATTCAGTCGATTGAGAAGAAACAGCGCGTATTGCTAGTCAAACATTTAAAATAACAAATTATAACCTCTAACCTGTCATAACAGTGCAACCAAACAAACGAACTAAACCGACCAATCACCACGCGCGGAGTTAGAATTTTAACTGTGTTTAGCAAGAATTTCAAATTCCAATTTTAGTAAATGTTTTATTCAACTTTACCATTTACAATAACAAATTTGAATTTAATTTCAAATTATGTACAATGTTTTAGTAAACAAAATAATATTTCTATAGTTAAAATTTTGTGCAATTCTTATTTTTTCATTCAATTCCTTGTTCCTATTGTGCAATTTAATAATATTCATATCAATAAATATTCTACCGAGAAAAAGACGTTGTCACGTAAAACCTTCGCCCGTAAAAACCGACTTTACAGGCAACCATAATGTTTTTTTATTTAAAAACAGAATGTATCACATTTGACGCCTAACAGGTTACAGTACATTAAAACGTTGAAAGGTATATTTCGAATATAATTTATTAAGGTCTCCGTATTTTTACAACTGATATTTATGCAAACAAATTTGATGTCATATATTAATACAATACCAGGAAAATGTATTGGAGATTCTCGACGAAGACATTATTTTACCAATGTATATTATCAAAACGTGGCTTTCAATGAATAAATTACGATGACATGTGATAGAAACGTTACTGAAAGTTCTCAGGTAGACTTATAAATACGCTCTCTAAAAACGGAGTCGTCCAAGTACAAGCGTTTTTTAGCTCAATTTGTATGCTAATATGAGTCCCAAGTTTGTCTTAAATATGTGGGCTTTTATTGGAAAAGTAACTACTCCCTCTCGTTTAAAAACTTTTACATTGAGCTGTTGTCTCGATATAAAAGTAAATTATACCCACAGCTTTTAAATATATTGATACATGATATAAACTTTTGGAGCATTTACTCGTAGATACTGTTTTAAAAGCGATTTACATGTTTCATAACATTTGATTCTTTATTAAAGTGTTTTGTATATATTTTATTTTATTTTAATATAGTTGTGATCAAAATTAGCATGGCTTTTGTTATAAGCATGACCTTACTTTGAGATTTTATCTGGAAATATTGCACGAATGTATACAATAGTCGTTTCTGTTTGTCATCAGAGGTACCTATTTATAGTGGTCTGTCTCCATCAAGAATGACAAACTAAATACATACATGTAAATGCAAATTAAAATCCATGGCAAGTCGATAGGTAACTAATAATACTACTTGTCTACTTATTTACTGCATTTCGCGTCAAGGTTAAGTGAACGCGTAGAAGGGTGTTTGAAATAGAGGAAGAGACAAAATTAGTGACCAGTTACTGCGTAAGAAATAATAAACTGATCATCAACGTTTTTACTTCTGATCCCTTTTATTTCCTTTAGCTCGCTATAATAGGCCAAATATTGTGACCAGAAGCTGTCCTAAATGGTGTTTCTCTCTGTATATTCATTTAGATCTGCTGGAGCAGTAACTCTAGAAGAGGCTTAAATGAACATTTTAATTCCTATTTGCAATAATAATCTCCCTTAGAAGTAAATGTATTTTTCCTTTAACGTTAGGGTTGGCAGTAATTGAGAGAGTAAAAGCTCAAAATAAACAAGTCTTTAGATTAATGTTCAAAATTTGCGGAATTGTGGCGTCGTTTTATATTCGAGCAATCTAGATGAAAGATTTCGAATTTGAGGTTAGGGTGTATTTAATTTTAAATAATTGTCACTAATCGTTGGCACTGCCTCTTTTATTACACTGATGGCTTGCGAATGTGCGTATATCACCTAACGTGAAGGAAGGGATGTTGTGATTGGGTGTATTTCAGCAGCCTACCAGAATAGCTAAAAGTGAACTCTAAATAATTTTTCTATACATAAAAGTGTAAAACTTTTTATAGCCATTAGTTATCAAGTATTAGTTATGAAACTGACCAAAATGTATTATTATTAAGTAAAGTCATATTTTTTTAAGGTGTTTTAAGGTCAGGATATATTTCACTCTAAAATACAGTCACCTAGGAAGCTCAGTAGCACTTCGATGATAAGCTGCTTGCAAATGTGTCAAGATTGCCAAAGTGACGATGAAGGGAGTGAGAAGGTGTTGGGAAGTCATCCATTAAGTTCGAGAAATGCCAGCACCGGAATCTCTAAACTCATCCAGTACATTCGGCACAATTCATTCATTCATTCTAAAATACACGTATAGGTATATTGGAGTATTTGCTATTCTACAATAATTTACACCTATTCTTAAGACTGTATCTAACTCTGTTTGTTGTGATTGTCTGAATGCTGCGATTGTGTATGCGCATGCGCGCAAGCTAATTTAAAAGCGTTGTCTACTTGGTTATGTTTTTTTATTGTTTGATTTGTAATGAAAAACAAACAGTCTCACCAAATTGTAAAACGCAGAGAATTTAAGTAACTAAATGATAAGTGCAAATTGTTTTATTTGGAGTTTCATTAATTTGAAAATTCAATTGATGTTACGATATTGTCAGGAGAATTCGATGCTCAGCTTGTAAAATAGTGCATTACGAATTTTAATATTTATCAATATATTATTATTTTAGAAGATGTTTTCATATATATTTACTAGAATTTATAAATAAACACTAAAATGTTTTAAAAGACAAAACTTGATGATGACAGTAATTAACTAGCGAGTTAAAAACATTTTATTTTTTATTGTACTTTAAGTAACTAATATGATTAGATTTCACCATTTAAAATTTTGTTTCACGAAGTTACAAGAAAATAAACAATATAATGTTATTTTTTGTGTAACATACATATTTTGAACGGAATATATCCTAAGTACCTCACATACAATACGCTATATGTAGGAATTTTTACTAATGTGGGAATTCTAATAAATTACTAATTGTTTTCCTACAATATTGTTGAGGTAATTAAATGTTTACTAATTAATATATTCAAAATAAATTAACGTTATACAAGTGGTTTAAAATGTGTAGTTTTCCAAAATAGCCAAATACCCTTCCCGATGCATCCTAAAAATACAATGTATTAAACTTGTATTCATATAAAAACGTAAGTTTGTACATTTTATATTTTAAAACAGTGTGAATAATATTATATCGTATTATTATCGTATATAAATGAAATTTTCAGAAATTCATTTATTGTTAAATATTTTGAAGTTTATTTGATTTTTCGTGTATATAAAATAGTTTTATATATTAGAATAAACTCATGTTATTAGAAAAAGTTTAATAATAATAGTAATAATGTACAGTATTAGTTCCTAAAAACGTCATCTTAATCGAAGTGATGTAATATTAATTCTTAAAATAATATTGCTATGTAAATTCTGAGTAAAATTATTCAAGTTGCGTAACATTTCGTAAAGGAAGCAAATTGTGTAAAACAAAAGCTGCAATGTTTCCGTACTTGGAACTATACCAGAGTGCTTCTTGAAAGGTTTTCTGGTCGACAATATTACTGTATATTAAGAAGTCTTATCTTGCAAATGTGCCAACTATCCTCTTGAAATGTATTTATTCGTATTTATAATCATCGACGATAGCGACTAAAATATTAAAAGTTAGGAAACATATTAGAATTTTATAATATAATATAACTGAGAAACAAATACGATTTTATAAATTTATTAATTTTTATTTATTTAAATTTTCCAGTGGGTACAATAAAAACATTATCTGCATACGCATTCATTAAATTATGGCCGCAATTCTTAAATAACGTTACAAAAATTTGAGAACTTTCTACAAATTAATGACAAGGTAACGTTCCATTGTTGCGAAACAATCACAAATAAAGGAATGGATTTTTAGGAGAAAAACCTTTTATAGTGGTTGGATGTATTTTAACAAAACTGGAATGGAAATACTCTATGATATCTTAGTATATGGTTTCAACGCCCTCCTGAGACTATAGGGGAAGAGCCCTAGAGTTTTAACCATTTTATAAACAATTATGAGGGACAACTTTTACCCTCAACTTTATGGGGATGGTTTTCATCCAAAGTAAAACACAACCACTAAACTGGCAGAATTGTCAGTTATAAACAATTTTATCCACTTTTGTAGACGTTTTGCGGTTGGGTTAATTTAAACAAACATTTCACGAACGTTCAATATGATAAATGTTGAACGAGGATAGATATCAGCGTCCTTACAGAAGGTGAAGTCCTACAGGTGAAGTCCTAAGACTTAATACTATATATACACTAAACCTATATGCACACTAATTACTTAGAATACCTTGGCGATCGTCGGGACTTGCCAGAAGCCACGACTTGCTGAAGGGTGGGAATCTCATAGACCAGAACTTGCAGTTCTTCAGGGGTCACTTCATTATTTTACCTATGTGAGTGGTGGTCCATTGTCACATTGTTTAGTGCTGCCTTAAAGAGGAAGAGGGTAGACTTCAATTCTCGAAACTTAGTGTCATACGTTTTTAACATATAACAATGGCAAATTTATACAATGATATCTTACCTTTCGTAGTTTGAAACAAAATTTAAAAAACAACCTTTAATAGGCTAAGAACTTACTTGCTAGAACTTTCCAGAGGCTAGGACTAGTGACCTCAATACTGAAGCCTGTGAGCGAAAATATATTTAAATAACTAATTTGTGTTACATGCGATTTGACTATAATAAATGAATAAATATCATCTGTTAAAAACATATTACATGTGTAGTGGTAAAACAATCACACATGTCTAATGAGGTGCAATCGTTAACAAGTTTATACGAAATTAGTTTTCACAATTATATATTCGATTTCATAAAGTAAAGGAGTTATGTATCTATATATGGTTTTAAAAACGCAATTTTGTGAAAAACTCCTTGGTGCGTCTACTGTGTTTTACTGTAAATATTGTGTAGCGATGTTTAGCTTTTGTTTTAGGACCGTTGCCGTTGTGCTGACTTATAGTATATTTATGTTTTGTGACGTAAATCTATTATTTTATATGGTTTAATCATTGTCGTGTAATGAATTGCCCAATTTTTTATGATTAAACTTATATTTCATATCATAAAAACTGAAGAATAGGATAGATTATACTCATAGAGACGTCGAGAAAATCTTCGTAATCGAGTCCTTTTCTAATCATTAATCCGATACAATCATCCGATGTAATAAAAAAGTAAGCTGATCATCAGAGTTCATCTAAGCAAAGCTACAATAATTGCTACAATAATGATATTTTTATACATTCCTAGGTGTAAAACAAAAAAATCTAGTCATATCTTTTTCCTTGGTTGTAAAATTCCGTCCCCTGGTATGTCAGGTTTATGATGACAATTGAGCTGGCAAAAAGTATCACGTGGGAGAGAATCGGTAGTAAAGATGTGTTCGGTTTATAATGAACAATTTAGCTTGCAAAGAGTATCACGTGGGAGAGAATTGGTAGTAAAGATGTGTTCGGTTTATAATGAACAATTGAGCTTGCAAAGAGTATCACGTGGGAGATAATTGGTAGTAAAGATGTGTTCGGTTTATAATGAACAATTTAGCTTGCAAAGAGTATCACGTGGGAGAGAATTGGTAGTAAAGATGTGTTTAGTTTTACAATGAACAATTGAGCTTGCAAAGAGTATCACGTGGGAGAGAATTGGTAGTAAAGATGTGTTCGGTTTACAATGAACAATTGAGCTTGCAAAGAGTATCACGTGGGAGAGAATTGGTAGTAAAGATGTGTTCGGTTTATAATGAACAATTGAGCTTGCAAAGAGTATCACGTGGGAGAGAATTGGTAGTAAAGATGTGTTCGGTTTATAATGAACAATTGAGCTTGCAAAGAGTATCACGTGGGAGAGAATTGGTAGTAAAGATGTGTTCGGTTTATAATGAACAATTGAGCTTGCAAAGAGTATCACGTGGGAGAGAATTGGTAGTAAAGATGTGTTCGGTTTATAATGAACAATTGAGCTTGCAAAGAGTATCACGTGGAAGAGAATTGGTAGTAAAGATGTGTTCGGTTTACAATGAACAGTTGAGCTTGCAAAGAGTATCACGTGGGAGAGAATTGGTAGTAAAGATGTGTTCGGTTTATAATGAACAATTGAGCTTGCAAAGAGTATCACGTGGGAGAGAATTGGTAGTAAAGATGTGTTTAGTTTATAATGAACAATTGAGCTTGCAAAGAGTATCACGTGGAGAGAATTGGTAGTAAAGATGTGTTTAGTGTTATAATGAACAATTGAGCTTGCAAAAAGTATCACGTGGGAGAGAATTGGTATTGTGTTCGTACATTGTATTCCAAATAATTAATCTTACACGACGACTGGGCTTGGCATCTTACGGGGACCTGTAGCCTCATACAATTCAATTCGTATCACTGTTGCTTTCTTAAGTTTTAGTTTAAAATTATTATTGTCAAAACAGGTTTATTTATGACAAGCAATAACTGATTTATTGTCAATTGTCAAGTGTTGATGAAATTATTGAAGCTATTGATTCAGATATTTATGGAATATAAAAAAAAACATTCGTATATTTCAATTTGCAGTCTATGACCTTAAATGCTATGAAATATTGCTTTATATTCCAAGTGGATCTGGCTGGGGATTAGAATACCTCCAGTGATTATCACTTATTTTCAGGAATGTGTATTATTAAATTTAAAAAGGATATGACTACAAAATCTCCATTATTCGATAGTAAATACTTCCAAAACAGCAGTTAACTCTTTGTCTTACAATACAATAAATAAAACTTTTTCTAATTATTTGGTTCAGCGTAATTCAGCAGTATTACTGAAGTCTGTTGATAATTTTGGATTCACACGGCATATCAAGCATTAGAGAAATTGGAAGAAGTTATTGCCTTAGGATTCAAGTTTGCCGGATGAAGTATGCAATAATCACTGTTATAGAAGCAAGGCTTATATTTTATACTCAGTAGACTAAGCATTACTAAAATTCTTTATAAAATGGGGTGGAAATTGCCGTTCTTATTTCATCCACCGAAATTAAAGGTAAATTTAGCAATCATAGGAAAAATCCACACCGTGAGGAATTGGTATTTTCAAAAATTTCATTTTAAAATGCTTAGATATTTTTCAGATGGTTCCAGTGTCTCAAAAGTTCAAAGTCAAAAGAATGTCTTATTTTGTCAGGCGAAGTTAAGGCATAGAAGCCCTCTCCACCACCTAACATTGGGGACCAACGGCTTCCGATACGCTACTAATAGGGCTGAAAAGCGGGGACCCCTCACAAGGACAGGGTTGCTCAATTGTCTCCTTCTAAACAGCAGCCACGCTGGATGTTGCTTGATTTGGTTATCTTGCAATAATCGCCGTAACCCCGCTACACTGCGCCGTCGGCAAAAGGACCGAAAAACTCCATTGACTCCGGTTCTGCTTTTTTTGTTTATTTTATTTTCTGTTTAATTTGTTACATTACCAACTATCTTTGGTATTGAAAATAATAAATAGTGTTCACTTGTTTAATTTTAAACTAGTATTATTTTTGCATAATCCAATTATGCTATTATAATTATTTTATGAGCATCAATTAAATTAAATTGTTCTATGAAATAGCGCTATCTTACTCCCTGAAAAGTACTGAACTGATGTTATTTAAGTTATATGATTTGTTGTTTGTTTTACCACAGACAAAGAGACGCTTAAATTTTTTTTAATTTACTTTCCCTACAGAAAAGGATATATATTGAAAAGGAAGGGGAAAAAAATTAAAAACCAATGGAAGGTTATTAATGTAATTGCTAAAGTTACATTTAACAACAGTAAAGCTGTACATCCAACATAGTTGAACATTGAAATTAATCCTAAAGATACTTGAAGTGACAGATAACGATTATTTTTAGGTCAGATAGGCCTAATACTATAAACGTTTTATTCAACAGAATATACTCTTTGAACTTAGCAAAGCAAATAAAAAAAAACTTGCAAATTATTTCTTGGAAAAAAAAAACATTTAAATATTGAGATGATATATTAAATCACAATTAACAAAGTTATTGCAGCAATACAAAAGAATATGGACAATGAACCTCATTTAAAAAATCGATAATATTTAATTGTTTAACGATTGAAAATTGTTTAAGTAAAATACAAACATCCTAGCAAGAATGAAAATCTGAGAAGCTAATGCAATTTTGTGTAAAATATAACACAATACTATCCACTGTATAATTATACTTTCGCATACCATATTATACTTACTAATTGATATACATTTATATTTTATTATGTGTTTTTAATAGTACACACATGCAATTTTCTGCTGAAGTAATTTGACATCATAATCATATACTTTTAAAATAACACAATTACACATTACTAAACTCATGTAGTAAGTGACGGTCACCGTATGCTACCCAATATCCTAATCCAATTTCGAATAATTGGAATTAAATTTAAGAACAATATTTTGAAGTTCTAATGTCGAGGAATTAACATTTTATAAATACCAATTATATAAATCAACTTTCGCTGCAAAATTCTTTTAGTGATATTCTATATAACAGCTGCAGTAGTTTTAGTACATTTGAAATATTTTATTACAGAATGGAGGGATAATAAAGTCAAAGTCCGTTGTATTCTTTTAATAAAATCACCCCTAATGTAGTATGATGGAGTCAATGATAGGGATACGAAAATGTATATGTGTAAAATAGATATTATTTCAGTGCTTATAGTTAAGACGGCCACAGTTTAATTAAAATTGCGACCTGCTGTTGATTCAGGATTTGCGCGTCAAGGATCACTTCTGGTTGAATAAATTATATTTCCATCACAACAGTTTACTTTTCCTTCTTGTTCAGAATAATAAAATACAGTTTAGTTTGCCATTTAGCTCACTGCCTTTGATTGTAACTTCAGTATTAGTTCTTCAAAAGGGATATCTGTAAACCTGCTACAAAACACGCCACGCCCTTACTTTCCAATCTCTGTTCGCCGAATCTCCCTATTTTCTTGATTCAGTCTAGGATATATGATACAATGTTTTATATAGCTAATCAGTATTGTACATATCTTATCGTATAGTATCGGTATTTTATTTTAAAACTAGCCCATTATCCACTTACTTGATTTTACAACAAAAAATTACACTTTGTGTCTGAAATATAGCTGTGTGATTATATTAGCAATGGAAGTTACTGTATGTATGCTGTCCCACAGTATCAAAGAAAACTAATTTAGACTATACAAAATAAAATATAACGGTTGAATTAAATACGTCTTCTACATATGGTAAAAGTTAGAGACTTGTGCAATATATTCACTATTTGCAGCACACTACGACTGATGATACAAATACAAAAGTCTGGATTAATTGTTTTATAATTAGTGGTGTAATATTTTCAAATAAAAATATGCCTATGTTTTGTTATTATATTGAAGTAATATTTATTATATCGAAGTATTATTTATTATATCTAAGTATTATATATTTAAGATATCGTCCAAATGTGTCAATTAGATTTTGTTTTGAATATCCCACATATATACATAAAATATTAAAACATAACCCTTTACAACCTTCTGCATTAATAATATTAATAAGAGTAATAAATATTTAATGTACATATTTTTCATAATATAAGTCATAAATCTATATAATATGCAAAACTGGTAAGGAATAGAGATAATTTTTACTAGATGTTATCGAATCAAGCACGAATACGATGGTTATTGCGTTTATAATTTTAAAAATTTTATACGTTTTGATTTGTTACCTTACATTTATTTTGAGTTTTCCAGTGGTATAGGTATATGTAAATAGCTTAAAACGTTCTTATAATGAAGTGAGGAATGAGGGATAAATATTAGATCTAAAGGTTCGCGACAAATTTTTATTTTTAGGATATCTAAATATATTTATCATAGTTTTCATTTATTGTAAGTATCTTTTTTATAGAAAAAATAGGAATGCTTGGTTCCAAATATTTAGCAAAGTGTTTTTTAATACTGAACTGGTATGGAAATCAGACAGTTCTATTGATAGAAGGTATCTTATCTTGTCTGCAAATAAGCGGAGACAGCAGATGTGCAGGATTAGAGGATATTGCCTGTGGATGCTTTGTGACTGACGACCAAAGTATCTACACGGACAATCAGTCTCTGGCCAATTTAATAAGACATGATTTTAACACATAAAATAGCACATATGATGATACGAGTATGAGTGCGAAGTGTGTACGTGTGATCTGCGCGGTTACATGCAAACTAATTAATATATGGTATCCAACTTGAATCGATTCATATTAAGTTTTTCACAAAAATTACAGAACTAATTGGCTCTTAAAATTAGAAAGTCAACACATTAAAATTTCGATAAGATTAATATCATTGAGATCCAAATTGGAGGCCGAGGTAATAAAGTACCTTTAAGAGACTTAATAACGCTGATGATACAAAATAGCAACTCTTTGGTTTTTCACTTGATAATGAAAACATTTAGTAGCTTAGATTTTCATTCTTGTGTAACATTTTAAAATCTAAAATATCTTTAGTTTCCTTTCTGACTACATACTTGCTCAATAGTCATTATAGTAAATCTTTTTCCACTACAAATATTTTTTTCAATATAGTTTTGTATTGATTATTATGTTGACTGACTTTGGGACTAGGAACTGTCAGTCTAGACACGGGAAAGAACAGATTAAGTTATATACTTCTTAAAAAAAAGAGTACTAGAGAACAGATAAATATACAAAAATGTGTTCCATGAATTTATTAGTTACTAATGTATTACTCAGTTCAGTGCGAAAAGGTAACAGCTGTGGGTGAACCCGTTCTCCAAAATTTAATTGGATCCATTTTACTTCTCTTATTGGAACAGTAACATTTATTTTAGTTCTTAATAAATTCAGACCATATATTATTATAACACAAAATACAAGATAGCTAAAATATTTAAAAACCTTTCGAAATAATAATATTGTACAGGTTCAAAGTAATAATGCTACTTACCTTCCAGTTTCTAATTCTACACATTTTCACAATAATATTGATACTACATATCTTCGAAACAGTAATGTGATAATGGTGTTAATTAAAAGTTTGCACATCTTAGAATTAGTAATGTCCCACAGGCTCGAAATAATTATGGTGTATGTTTATAGTAATTGTGATTTCAGCAGTAAGTATAAATTATTTACTGTATGTTGTACTTAGATCATATGGTCAGTAATTCATAATGCCAGTAATCAGGGCCAAGTTACTCAGACCGGATTCTGATAATTGGGTTTGGGGTTATTTAATTGGGTTAGTTAACCGAAATGGTTGAGAACGTCCATCCTAGAAACTTGGTTTGTACGGCCATCGTCACCTCGGTTAACAATTGTCACTTAAACAAGTTAAGGACACCAAGGACAACTCCTTGGAGAACTATTTGCTGTTAATTATCTTCTGCCAAAAATCGTCTAAAATGCAGACGAAATTAAAATATGCTCTTTAGATATTTCAAATGCTTCTTTAGCGATTAGTACAGATTAAAACTATAACAAAAGTAATTTAAAATGAATTGTAAGTGTTACTTACTTCTTTATATTTAAAACATTTCCTAGATTTAAAATTTTTGCTTTCCACAAAATAAAACCATGGCCTATAATAAAGCTACAAAATAACTTTAATTTGATTTATGTTCCATTGAAAACGTGTTAGAATATAAGAAATTAAGTTACAATTTTACGGTATTGGTTAAGGGTTGAGTAATTTTAAATATATTTACAAAATTAGTTATGTTCTAAATACATATACGTTCAAAGTATATATACCTCTTACAGTAGAATTATGCCATTTAATGTTTTTTTTAACTGTAGTTTTTGAGATCCCTTCAAAAATATCTTAAATATCAAACTCTATCCAACAATATTCTACACAAACATATTTTTGTGATTAATTACTTCATGGTGATCAAAAACTGCCTATGACTTACTTAGCTAACAATCAATTTGGAATGCTTTTGGTATTTCAGAGTAGGCAAGTTGATGTACATAGCTTAGATGAGTTGTTACTCAACAAATTCTCAGCTAAGACTCAGAAAAATACATGTTAAGTATACTAGGTGATTATACTGCATATTAGTTATTACTCATTATAGTATACAACAGCAAAGAATTTAAAATTGTCGGGTGCTTATGACTATTTTGATATGTCGTAAGATTTAAAAATGTTGTGCAGGATTTTAAGCAGTTTTGCAACATATCGGGAATAACTCCTAACCATTTCAAACAGCATATATTCTTGCTATTTTTGATACATCTTAAGTTTTAATATGGCGGGTGTCTAAATCATAGGTACAGAGTTTTTGTAAATAAGGTTTAAAATATAATTTTTGACTAATTGTAACAAAGTCGAGTCTTTTACAAAAAAATGTTATGCTTATAAGATTTTTATCTTGTAGTATTTTAGAGTTGTCCCGTCAGTGTTGTGCAAGTTAATTATTTAAACTAATAATGCATCTATAGTATTAGAGATTTAGTATTGACGATCAAGTATGAAATCTACCTTCCTTCCGACTAATCCAATAAGGATACGTTATTTTCCAATTAAACTGGCAATTTAAGTACGTAAACAAATGATGGCATTAAACTTTAGTATAGATTTCCTCCAAATATTTTTAACAGAAATTATAAAATCCGGTCAAATTGGTGTACTATTAAACGAACTCTTATACCAGGATTCATAAATTTTCTCGCTGTATGAAGCGTCTGTTGAAAAATAGATTACACGATCCTGTCTTTCATGGAATAACTTTCCAGCAGAAGATGTAGCTCGAACAAGGCGGTAGAAAATTGAAACTAGGTTAATTATAAGTGATAGAGTGCGCTTTCTGAGATTTTCATGAATTATGAGAACTTTTACGAACATTTATTACGTTCAAGTTTTGTCCGTTCTAGAGTTGATGAAAGGATAAATAATTATTATCTTCAAAAGTTAATTTAAGAACAAATTATCCATTCTTATAATTAACATGCTGTCAATACTAAACGTATAGATAATATTTTATTTAATGTAAGTCAAATGGGATTGAAATTTATTGATACGAAAATCAAATAATTAAAATTTTTCAAATACATTTTTTATTTTAAACTATTGTGCAAGAAATCGATATGTACATCATTAAATATTATTCAAAGGATTCTATAAAAACACTTACCTGTAATCAATAAGAGTAACTGTATTACAGTAATAATACACCCAAATTTCCCTGTACAAATTAAATTAGTCTCTGAAAGAAAGACTATAACATAATGTAATTATACAATGAGTGGTGCAATTACAATAAAAACTAACTTTACATTAGGTATCAATTGGGACTCATGACCCAGGGATCATCTCTCCAAAACTATGCTTAATATGATATATGTGGTTACACTTTGGACAATTTTTATTTATACTCTATTAGATTAAAATTTGTAAAACCAAAGCGTAGTGATAAGGCTGTGGCTTTATAACTGAGAGTTCAATTCCTGCAAAGGGCAATAAAAATTTGTAAAGTATTTTTGTAAAGTATATTGTAAACATATTTTTTAAACGTCTATTACGACTATTAAAACCCCACTGGCGAAGAAAGAACCCCTTTACAGAATACACACAATCGTTTTGGTGAAATCATAACAAAATACAGCTCAGTTGTAAAAATCATAAAGTTTATTTCATTACAAAATACACAAAAGTAACTAAATGTTACAATAAAGTATAAAACTAGTATTTAGTTCAAAATAAAGAGCTTTATTGAGTTTTATTGCATTAAGACAAGATTTTTCAACTTGTTGTATCATTGTGTACATTTCTATCTATGTGTAAAATGTTTATATCTCAAATTTTTATATCTTCTGTCTAAAAGCACTAACTGTGTTTAAGCGCAAACTCAACTCAAGCCAATAGTATTTCGGAATGAAAGGAAGTCCACCAGTTTGATAGCAGTTAAAGGGTTTTTTACGCCACCCCTCGCCTTGTGGCCACCCCTTCTAGTACTAGGACCTCAGCGTACTGCACTCTCAGGACAAAGAACTGTGATGTGATCACTATCCTACAGCAGTTAATGTAAAATTATGAGTAACTGGATTAAAATTCTCAGTATTTCCTTTAAATAGTAAACACTAATAATAGTTGCAAAGCACTATCATATCATGTAGAAAGCCTACACTATCATAAAGACACAGCATAAAGTTTAAACCAAAATTACACTGTCATTTTGCACTATTTCCCATTGCTAAATTCTTGGCTTATACTGAGACTCCTTTATTAGATTCACCTTATCTGTTTCCTACAAAGGCGCTTATGAAAAACGCCTCACCATATAAATTAAAGTAAGAGCGTGGCACGTATTATTCTATAAATATATTACTTTGGTTCTCTAGGAAACAGAAATAATTAATTCCAGCATCTTTCAAAGCTAGTCTTTCTTCTTGTGATTATTAGCTGAGTGTTCTTCATGGAATACTGGGGGAGCGTGTTCTTTAATTATAAGTTTAGTAATTCAACATGTTATTATGTTTGGAAGAGGAGAGGTCCATAATCCAAAATAAACAAGCAGCTTAGTAATTTTAAATATCAGTTGTAATTTTTCAGCGTGAAATATGATCCGAGCCTATGATATTGAGTGCAGCCAAGCGAAACACAATGGCGTAACTTTTCACCATTGCTTTGCGGCTAACTCTTTCTCCCGAATAGTCAGCAATAAACTTTCCCTGAGAGATTTTCATGGCCTGCAATTTTCCTACAGTACTATACTTTGCTGTGTATACCCTATAAATTGCTCAACCATCAATTCGCAGTAGTTTTCACCATGAATGTGTAGTTGTCGTATTAAGGGTGGTTGAAGAAACGTATGCCATTTAATTTCAAAATGAATAATATACATAATAATATTTTATAATAATATACAATACTTTTTAGTATTTATTTAAGTTGCACGATACACGATGAAAATTAATCTTAATAATGTTCTGCATTGTAAAATTTTGTTGCGGTTTTATGTCAGATGTGTGATTAAAAAAATAAGAGTAATTAATATAATTACATTACACATATATTTCAATATAGCTATATATAATACATGAAGTTTACACTTATAAGTAAGGATTTACCAATGCCGCAGTGAAGCGAGAGAGTTACTGTATGGTAAAATAATAAAAGATGTAAAGAAATGAAATAGTTTTTATCCTCTGAAATGTCATGAAGTACCCTTTTGTTCTAACAAAGTGTTATTAAAGTAGGTCCCGTACTGAATTTGAGAGTACAGGATTTAGTTTGACTAGTGGATTTACGCAAATACTAGATTTACGTAAGACGTGAGTCGCATTACACAATGGAGCAGAAGAAAGGCGTAATGAATAGAAATATATTTAATACTACAAAAATGATATAAGTACGTAGAGTATTTTTTCATTAGGCATACGAAGATATTACATGTACGACTTCTAGAAATCACACTGTAAATCTAAGACTGAAATACAATTTTCTTCTTCTGAAAAAACACAATTTTCCTTATTTTTGTCTTTTAATTATTAACATCGTTTAGTTTCTAAGGATAATAATCTTTATTATTAACAAAGATTATTATCTAGTAACAAAGATCTATGTTTTATCAAGTATAGTCTAGAAACTATTATGACAGTATCAAATACAGTAGTTATGTTTATTTCGTGTTTTAATTAAATTAATAAAATGTCTATCAAGATGAAGTCAACGTCATATTAATTGTGTACTGATAATTTCAGTAATTTGACGCCAAGTCCATCCAATAATATAGACATAACCTGACCATAGGACTGCAATAAACTAAACGTCTGTCGGTATCTGGATGTTTCATACTATGATTCAACAAAGGATTGAACGAAACTCTTTCGCACTTCATTAGTTAGATGTTAAGTGACCTCAACAAAACTGATAGTGCAAGAGCAGCGGTCAGCAATAAATAAGACCAGCTTGTATATAAATATCTTCTACACTGCAAAATGCCGCTATTGATCTATAAATGGTTGAACAGAGACCTATCTTTGGATTTAAGTTATTATACTTGAAGTGTCTTCAATAATATCGATGTATCCAGAGCAAAGGTCGGTAATAAATCAAACTTTTGCCGGTATTCGGATGCTTTCTACAGCGAGCTGCGCTGCTATTGATCAACAAATTTTTAAAGAGAGAACTCTCTTTGTTTTCAGTTATTACACTTGACGTGACTTCAATAACATGGATATTTCCAGAGCAAAGGTCGGTATAATAAATCAAACTTTTTCCGGTATTTGAATGCTTTCTACAGCGAACTGCGCTGCTATTGATCAACAAATTTGTAAACAGAGAACTCTCTTTGTTTTCAGTTATTAGACTTGACGTGACTTCAATAACATGAATATTTCCAGAACATAGTTCGCATTCATTCTGTAGTGGGCAGGACCGCTATTTATAAAAACAAGTTTAACGAAGATATTCTCCTTGAAAATGCAATTACTAATCTGCAAACTACTCATGAAATAGCTGCTATAATATAAATTTTAGTCTTACTAGGCCTATACATTCATCAGTATTAAACGTTAATTAGATTTTCATACACATATGACGTAATTTGGCTTTAGTGTCAAAACCCTTCTAAAGGGTGAGTCTTGTCTGTCTATCTGTACAATCTCTTGTTAGACATGCTCTACAGACCTGAATTTGACACATGGATTTCTCTTTGTCCTATAAAGGAATTTGTTTTCATAAAGTCAAAGGGAACAAATTTGGTCTTTGATCCTTTGACTATCTTACAGTCTTGTCCCTCTATACTCCTTTATATTGGTTTATTATTTTCATAATTATTGATAGGAAAACATGATAAACTATTCAAAAAGTTTTTTTATTTAAAATATTTAAGAGTATAGAGGTTTGAAAATGTTATTGATGTATGTATGATGTATGATGTGTTACTTACAATTTAAAGAAATAAGCTGATCAAAGAGACATTAATTCATAAACACGGAAAAGATATGGCTATGTAAGTAATGTAACTAAACCTCACTAAAATTATCTATTTTTGCATAATTAGATGGAAGGAAGATTTCTTGTTGGACTGTCATCACGAAATATCAACGTGATGTATTTATTGCTCTTTAACGGTGGAGTTTAGAATTAATTCGGCATGTAAAAGATATTTACACTTTTATTTAGAAATCTTGAAAGATTACTATTGTAATACGCATCTAAATAAAGAAGGCTCAAAAACCTGGACCTGGTTATATTACATACTTACTTGATGTTATTTAATACTTTTTAAAACATTATACATCCACTAGAATTTATACTTTAGCTCCAGTTCACATTCCTTTTAATGCAGCGTCTGGTATCTGGCGCTGTCTCAGACTTGACTCCTGGAATCTGGAGTCATGTTAGTCTGAAGTGATGTAAAGAAAGCCGACGACGAAAAAAAACCTCAAAAAGATACGATTACATTCGAAATCAGATACACCTATAAATAGATGAAGTGGTAGTAATCTCATTAGGCACCTTCCCTTAAGTCATATAACAATCTTCTCGTTAGCGAAACCTTTTGACCTCCCCGACTTACAGTTTCCAAAAGTCATCGGAGCAACTTAATCATCTTATTATGCGCTTTCTAAAGTCATTAAGTATTGTCAGAACTTTCAAATTTGCAGACTCTTTATTCCTACGTAAATTAACCTCAACGCGCATGATTCTCACAACTATAAAATTATTAAAACTGCCCCACCTATAGCTACTTTCAGATGTACATTCACCAATTGTTTTTACGAGTGATATCAATCACCATATTGTATGTTGGTTCTGGTGGTAAAGATGAAGATATTAAACTAAACTTCTTCGAATGTAATACTTAACCATTAATACGTTCGTAAATGTCAAAATGTGAGTCGGTAGAAATGTTTTGATGTTTATTTAGTACAATATTGGATAATATTGCAATGATGTATTTCTGTCTAATGTAGTCTAAATAATAATTTCAAATTGTTCGTTTATTAAGGAAGTTACATTGTATTAATTAATTTTGTTCTTAAATAATTTTAAAATAAAAGCAAAACTAATTAAGTATGCGATAATATTTGCAGTTGTGTTCTACACATAACATATCTATGGTGGAAAGAGTTAATTCAATGTGAATGTTGAGTTTATTTCCCGTTTACCTCCCTCTAGTGCAGAGTCTGGAATCTGGTTTTATCATAGATTGACTTATGGAATCTGAAGTTAGGTTCATATGAAGAGATTCAAGAATAGTCAGCGAGTAATTTCATCGTGTTGACATCAGTGTCAACTAGGCTAGACAGGAATACACAGTACAAAAGTTTCAAAATTTATTCTTTAACAGTTTTTATTTGGACCTGATGAAATGTTGTATTGTTTTCCTCCGTAAGTGCCTGTAATATCTTGCGGAGTGATGATGTTGTATAATAGTGAAATTATCTTTAAGAACTATATATTTAACGTAAATCACATTTTCAAACGCAATATTGATTGCGACTACAGCAGAATTAGAACTTTGATAACGACGTTTTTGCTTTGAAACAATTTATTTTCTATTCTGTTTGAAGATCATTATTGAAGCTTTATGATTGTTACGGATAACAGAGAAACTAGAATATGTTGTTTTCCTTGGTATTAAGTTATGTTATTTGAAGAGATTCAATAAAAGTCCGAGTAATTATCTAAAATGAACTCCTTACATCGTTTCGACAGTGACACCAAAACTAGCCATACGTACTTAGTAAGAAACTTTAAAACTTTAATGTTCAACAGTTTTTCTTTTGCACCAGATTAGAAGTTATTAACACATATCCAACTTTACCGCCTGTCGTATCAAATGAGGTGATCTTTTTCTACATTTATGAAAGTTATCTTAGAGCTATAAATTTAACATCAAACTATTTCAAAAATTATACGCTTGCACAAGCCGGGAGCGCCAAACATGGCACAGTTGAGATGTACCAATTGTGTTTTGCTCACGGCTTGCGCAAGCGTGTCTTTAAAGTGGTCGTGCTCACTTATGCATTGACAGATTTCGTTGGAAGCAGTACGGCTGGTATTGATATAAGAAGTTTTAAATAGTTGGCATCAAATCACTGATGTAAAACAGCCTATCACAAGATGAAATGTTTTCTGCTCCCAGCTTGTGCAAGCCTACCCTTAAAGTAGTCTCGCTCGTTTAAGCGCTGATTTTAATACTAAGTTTATTGTTATTTAGATTTAAAGATTTTTTAATAGGCGCTATTTTGTTATTATTACAGTAAGTGAAATGTATACATTTCAACATGTTTATTTTCTATTCAAACCTATGTGCCTAATTAGGTTTATTTTGCTTAACTCGTTTTAGGGATAAAAAATTTTTATAAAAAAATACAAAATGGCGGCTAGCAGGTAAGCGAGACCTTTGAATGATGATTACTCTAACCCAAAGATGTTTATGACACCTTTTTTTGATAACACTCTGTATATAAAACAATATATTTTATGAAAAAAAGTTAACGGAGGTATACGTTCAACATAACGCAGCTAAATGCTTGGGAGCAAAATATAGTACAATATAATACTACAATAGCAGTATTACAATAGTTAATCCATTGTTATCTTTGATGATTTAGTCTATTACTGTTATCATTATTGTTATTGCTGTATTATTATTCTGTATTACTTGTTATATCACTACTTGTTATTGTTATTGCACTATTGTTATTGGTACCACTTTCGTTATGTTTCACATTGTTTTAGTTTTATCTTGTTATATCTGTTTATTTTACTATGTCGTAGGCATGGTCAATTGCTGAACTTGATTTTTCATACTATACTTTTTTATAAGAATTTATTACTGTTTATTACTAGTCATCTTAAGTATTGTAATTTTGCAAAATGGTTATACCGTGGGAATGTAAATAAATAAATAGTACAGAGACCGAGTATATGAGTAAAAATATAATAAATTTACAGGTATGTTTTTGTAATAAAACAATATTAACTCCCAATAATTGTTATGAGTTTATGAATCCTAATTATTTTATAATAAACAAAAGAATAAAATTTTAGCTGTAAGTTTAACCAACTGCAAATCAAGACTACTCCAGATTGTTCTTACCTACACATAATACTATGCAATAATGAAATGTGCAACTCTTTTAGTAAGTTAGTTGGACTTGAACCCATTCTATAAACATCTAGGATGAAAGAGATTCTGGTACAAGCTTCTTGAAAGAGTAAAAAATGGCAAAAGTGTAAACTAAGGTATCACAAAGATTGATTAAAGTGTTTTTACACAGATTAGAATGCTGTAATAACAATTTATATAGTTAAACACTAAATATAAGAGCACGAATGGTTATTAAAATTTTAATTTTACTGATGAAATTTCATACTTTAAATTTTCTACAGAGTAAAGCAAGAATCAAATAAATATTTAGTTCACAATGAAACTAACTGATGGGGAATACAGATTTGCTAAAGCGAGCCAGTTGTAACGGGAACGTTACAGATTTTAATTTGTTGTGAAGTGAGGCACAGTTTTAATGAGAGTTTAAAAAGAGCAATGTAATAAGAGTAGGTAAACTAATTATCAGTTCAGATATAGGGTTTGAAACAGATGTAATTGTTTGAGCAGAAAAAGGCTTTGATCTTGTTTGGTAAATGGCATTCATATTAGGCGGCAAACATATCGGATAAACTGCGGAGTTTTTCTGGCCTTTTTTGTATAATTTAACAATTTCCTAATTATTTTAGGAAATGATATTTATTTTTCATCAGTTCCTATAACACCTACGCTTATAGAAAATTCTCAATTAATAATTTGTTAAAATAAATGACGTGAATATTTAGAGTTCATAAATTATTTAATATTAGTACGTTTTCATAAAACAACGTTTTCAAGGAACATAATTATAGACATTAATCAGTGTTAAGGTAAGCACATTTAGTCAATACTAATATTACCACATGTTTACATATTTAGGTGATGTAACCAAAACTGCAAGTTTCTCAGAGTAGAAATGTCTTAAAATCAGCGTATTTTTATAACGTAAGCTCATATAAGAAATTATGTTATTGTTAGAGTCTATATCTAGAATAATGGAGCAGTCTATATTATGGGTGTCATCCAATTCCGTGATCCCTGTGAATACTTGTCTTTTCTAATTTATTAGTAGTAAATTATACTCTTAATTTTAAATTATTCCTTTTCATACATGTACTTTATAGCATTATCAATAAACCGTCCATTAGGGGAAAGAGCTCCGATAGAAGTTTGCATCACATATCACCACTATCACGTGACTAAGTAAGCTTTGACACTCAATTAGCACGTAATTGGGCACTCAGAACATTACCTACAGGTGGCGTCTAAGGTAGTTACGAGCTACAGTTCAGAAAATTATAATCCTGTAGTTACGGTCTGAAGTGTCCTGCTACTACTTATGTTTTAAAGCACTGAGCAATTTGTATTACCACAGTCTTAGTTATCATGAGTCACTTATGATCTCAAAACCTGAAGAAAACTTAAGGAACAATAAATATTTGATACGGATCTGAACCTAAGTTGGTTGTAATGGCAGTCTTTAACCAAATGATAGAAGTACTTTATACCAAATATCGCGCAACAGGCTTTGTTGAAATAGCGTGCAAAGGTTTTAAACCTCATTTCATTTTTGAGATGTCCTACGGACAGATCGACAGTCATGCAATCGAACCAAAAAGAAATGTTTACAGCCCCCATGTAGACAATTGAAAATGTTTGCCAGCCTTCTTAACACGCAGGTACAGAGATATGGTAAACTAAAAACAATTTTTAATTTTTATAGAACTTTGAGTCCAAGTGTTTTGAGGGAAAATCTGTCTAAAATATTCAGTAAGAAATTCCGCCATAGAATGTAGGGGTACGCTGCACCGAGGCCATGTAAGAGGGGTCGTATTAAGAATTTGTAGCGAATCGCTCATGTTATTCTTAAAGTTTTCCTGCAAACAGATAAAACAGTATTGAGAAATAGGCTCAATATCATACAGCCAAACCCCATGGATGTAAGTGCACCATAATTTACTGTCAATTATTATTCAGTCACTTGATATAGAGGTTAATTTAATATTTTTGTAAAAATTACTTGTATTTTAAATTTACATGAAGTCTACTTGAAACAGGTTACTCGTATATTCCGTAGTATATTGCTACCTTATTTAATAGCATAAAAGAGATTAAATATTGGATGTTTTTAAAGTTTAAAGAGTAATAATTATATACAATTTTGCTGTTTAAATCATTGCAACTATTTAATTTTCTCTGTATTAATTTAAAAAAATTTACATCGGTTATTCAGTAGAAAGTGTAATAAAGCGATAATTATTTGTAGAAAAATTAAACTAAGAAATAATGTTCTCATTAAATTTTATACCCGAAACTATCAAGTTAATATTGAGTAGAAAGTCTGAATGTCCTGTAAATTCAATGCGACAATGATGATAAAAAGTGGTAATTTAAAACTGAACAGTTCCTTTTCATATGTGTTTAAAAATAAGTAAACTTCCATGTAAAAATTGTCTTGTTACATGTTTAGTTTGGACGATTATGATAATGGTTACCTTTCGTCAAAGATCCTGTACATGAACTTATTTGAAATTGAGTAATGTTTAACTAGTCACGGAGTAAGTTTTAGTATTGTACAAAATGGGAAGAGCTGTACATTTCATTCTATTATTTACAGATGAGATAAATCATGTATACGGATAACGTATGCTGAGAGCCATGAGACTATTTTAGATAGTCCTCCCCTGTGTGTAGCTCATTAACACACCAACAGACATATAATTCATTTAAAGTGGCTTCACCTGATCAATTCAATGCTAAAACGAACTCCACCCTTTACACTGAGTACTTGTAATCAATTTGTTTGTATCAGAAGATCACAGTTTCAATTAGCCTTTACGTATTACAGAGGATCTAATCTGACTCTAACAGGAGTCATGCTATACTAGTATTCAGACTAGTTATCCCCTAAATAATACAAAAACATATAATTTATTGATTTGTGAGATCTCTCTTACATTACCAAAGTAGGTATGTCGTGTAAAAGGGTTTTCCTGAAGGTAAGAAAATTTATCTTGAAATATCTTGTGAACGGATGGTACAATGATACCAAAATGCTGTAACAATCAAGTTTATACTTATTCGTTCTTGATATATCCTGCCATCAGACAGACATGCAGGATAGAAAGTTTGCCAGACCTCTGAGTGATAAAATTATCCTTTAATACTCAATTAACCTCCTTTATAAAGACGATATACGCGCGTTACAACGTGTCAAAGTGACTAATGATGCATTGTCATGCACTCATGCGAGATCTATTTACCAGATCTGTTCACACTAGCATTTTTTTGTATTGAAAACGTGTAGAGGTGCTTATTTACTAAGGACTGTGTCATTACAAGCTGTTAGGTGTGTTTTGTAGTTATGAACTTGATGATCAATTATGTTATTAATCTTATTCTCATGATCGTGTAATTATTTTTTTATTTGTAATTGAGGTCGATTTTTCATGCTGAGTGTGAAGATACCATTCTTGTATACACTGATAAAATATTTGCTACAATTGGGTTGTTATACACGTTATTGAAAATGTAAGAGCAACCATGTTATAATATTTTTTTAAGAATCTGACAAAAAACCGTATACATAATATATATATATATATATATATATATATATATATATATATATATATAAATAAATATATATATATATATATATATATATATATATATATATATAGTATATTGTAGATACTCAAGGTATGAAGAAAATTGATTTATTAAATTTAAAAATCAAACATTCTAGTAACCATATATTTATCGTATTAGTCATTTAATTTAAACAGGAAATCAATCACCTTCCTTAAAAATTAAAGATTCAAATAAAAATGTTTTTTGAGGAGTGCTTGATTTTTAAATTTACGGAAACACCCTTCCTTAACAATATAAAACAGAGTGCTGTGCAATGTAAAACTACAGTTTCATACCGACAATTTAATGTAATGATGGTTAAGAAATAAATTAAGTATTTTACCATCAATATATTTGTGGCTACTTAAAATAAGAAGCCAATAAGACAATATGCACCACGTATTTTACAGTACCTTCAGATACCTTAAGTTCGTTCTCTTTGCTGCATATTGTTTACCGTCGAGGAGGTGGGGGGGGGGGGGGGAACCGGGACACAATTATTATTTGGAATATTACCGAACCTGTAAGTATTATATGAATTCCAAGGAATGAGCAATCTATGCATTTTGACATTAGGACTCTCTATGCATGTTTAATTAAAAAGTATTGAATTCAATGATTCATGTTTACTTTAGGGACAATTAGTTACTTTCTATACGATCACACACACACACACACTAGAATGTGACTAGACAATAGAATTTCTTGCCGGAAAGCAGTTATAGGGAGCAGGGCAACCGCCCAGACGGTCATATATTGCTTAGAGTTACCTATTATATGATCAGGGCACTGACGTGATCTGGGCTTCAAATTTGGAACTACTCGAGTTAATATTTTTTTTCCTAAAGAGCAAGCAGCGCGAAGCGCTGCGCAGCGGGCAGGCAATCGTGCGTGATCCTTTTTTTTATTAAAAAATTTCTGATAAATTGTTATTACATATTACAATATAATGTAGGTAATGTATGTAAAACAATTTTAAAACACATAATTACATGTGAACAGTAAAGCAAGTAAACCAATATAATCCGCCCAATACAAAATCTCCGTAAAAATCTGGTAAAGGAATCTGCGTCATTCCTTTGGCCTGAATCAATTCAGTATAGACGAAGAATCACTCACGATGCTTGCCCCGCTGCTTGCTCTTTTATAGAAAAAAAAGATTAACTCGAGTAGTTCCAAATTTGAAGCCCAGATCACGTCAGTGCCCCTGATCACTAATAGGTAATTCTCGTGGTTGCCTGCTCCCTATAACTGCTTTCCAGCAAGAAATTCTACTCATTTCCTTTTGCCTCTACTTGACTATTGGGAACATTATATTGTAATATGAGTTGCCTGCTCCCTATAACTGCTTTCTTTCCTCACTCCTCGTTTTTTTTTTTTTCCAAGGCAAGAAATTCTTGTCATTTCCTTTTCTAATTGACTATTGGAACATTATATTGTAATATGAGAAAAATCGAGGTTGGACCCATATATTGCTTAGAATTATCAATAAATGTTTATTCTTGACAAAACTCTTTAATATCAGGTTTCGAATTCCACACATACACACATACACAAACACACACACACACGTATTATTAAACACATTTATAAAATTACCAATTTTTATCTTGGAGAAATTTTCAAAAATTAATATATAAAAAATGAAACTGGATATATATATATATATATATGGTTAAAATTATACACACATATATATATATGTAAAATGATACATATAAATAAGATATAGTTTATAGTTATATGTCTTATAAACTATAATTATATAGTTTTTACAAGACAAATTTAAATCAATTACACATTAAGGGTTTGAAATATAAACAAATGCATTTCCGCTGGTATGTAAATAAATACACGTAGGTATTCAGTCCTACGAGGCGACTGACCTACCCCGCAGTTATATAGGTGATAAACGAATATTGTATGTCAGTGTTGGTGATATATTTCCGGCCTGTGACTGCAATACTAAAATACGAGTTCGCTGGAATTATTCCGATCTACATTCCTGGGCGACGGTAGGGCACTGACCGAACCTTAGGCCATTTGCATGTCAATTTGTATATTTTATCAATCAATATCGCGTTGTTTTTGCACGCAAATAATGGAATGAAAAATGAATAGAATGAAACCATAATGTAATATTTTTTTATATACAAGTAAAAATTCATACTGGAATATAATTATGTATATTATGTATTTAAACGAATTTAGAGAAAGTATGAGCTGAACGGTATGAGATTCCGTCAAAGTAATATCTCAACATTTGAGGATGGGGACGTGCGAGAGTACATGAAATATTTATCAAACCGAAACTGTAAAATGAGTTAGGTGAAATAAGTCCTTCCCTCTCCCCTTATCAGCCCTATAAACAGAAATGGTGATTAAATAAATGGGTTTATAGAAAAGTAACCGGCTGCACTTACAGCTACTAATTTAAGAACTAGTTTTAGTGAAACAATTTTGAGTTGCACATAAGAATAATATTTAACACTTTTTTAATCTTGCGTAAAGCGTATTTTTAAGCCTATAAATGTTAAAATGTAGATATTTCTAGACAAATTTGAAAAAATCAAAACCGCTAATAAAAATGCTACTAGTGTTTATATCCGGTTTAGTGCGTGAAGAAGCATTCAGGTTCAAATCAATCACATTCTTTATGCCAGAGTAGGCAGAGTATCCAGAGAAGCATTGCATTTGCCATTTTGTCACGAGCAATAAAATATTACATACGTAGCCCTGAAACATTTACTACTGTCAAAAAGTGACCAATTCCGGCCAATTTAATCTAATTATGGAATTTCTGGTGCCGTGGTATCATTTCCCATGTCATCGAGATCAAGAAAATATATATTTACATTTTTCTGTAAAGTCTACTTAACTCGAAAAGTGACTACATTCCGGTCTATGTTTTATATCCGGTTTCGTTAATATGTTGAGTTATGAGTCATGTTAATCAAACTTCACCTTTATAGGACAGCGGTAAGTAGAAAAACTAAAATATAGTTTTGCAGTCATAGCTCTTGTCCAGATTGCCAACAGATCTTTATGAAAATGCTTTTTAAGTAAGTAATGAAACACGTTTGATTAAAAGTTGTTCTTAAGATGAAAAACGAAAGTTAGTAATTTTATGAAGACTTACATGTAGAGTGATACTGATAGAATTTTATAACAATATGTACAATAACAGAATCAGGTTTTAAGAACTACAATCTGCCTTCTTTTTCATACTTGAAATCCTACAAAATTAGGTTAAGCATTATAAGTAGTAGGTAAATTGAGAAACATAATAAGTTGTTACAGCTCAATATTTTTGTATTGTATTTTGTACAATACTTTTGTATTCTTTCAAATTATCCATCGTCAGTAATCACCTGTAAAAAAGCAGGTACATCATAAATTTTGTTATTTGAGAAGAAAGCTAGTGTAAATAAATATTTTGCAAAGTCGTCCAATAAACTACGTCTCGTATAAGTTAAATTAAAGAATTGTAATCTTATGTATTAAAATGTTTTAAATATACCCCTTAAGTAATGTAAATTTTGTTTTGATGTAGAATACACTTATTATAATAACATCATACCAATATTATATAGTGTACAAACATTGCTATAACTTAAAAATCGCTGTTAGATTTTAAAATTTACCTTAATGAGCAGCGGACCGCTTTTATACAGTTAAGTTCTAAGCCTCTTACTGTCCTGGACAAACATTAAGGTTCTTTCTTAGTTGTTGAAGCGGTGAGCTATAACAACAATTGGGAAAAAGCTGGAAATGTATTAGCCTCACCAAAGTTGTAATCGAACCATTCTGTATATTTTGTTACTCAGCTCACACAAATTATAATATCCATTTGTCGAAATGGTGGGAAAGGAGACGAGAATTTGGCCATATGTTTGAAATGCTTCTTGATTATTAAAGCACACAAGTTTACCATGTAAATTAGTTGATTTTTTAATAACGTTATATCTTAATGTATACACAATAGTCTGTTTTTTACTAACATAGTGCAACGAGTACGGTGGTTTCAAAGATAACCAAGTCTAGCAATGTTGAGCGTGGCTGCTGCTTGGACGGGTGACCGCTGAGTGATATTGTCCTTGTATGCAGCCTGCCTACCAATCCATTGATAGTGGTTTGGAAGTAATCCTTAAGCCGTTGGTTCCAGAGTAAGTTTCAGAGGGATTCTGAACCTGACTTCGCTTTATGAAATAATACATTCTTTACATTTTAAGGTTGTGTTATGATATGAGGAACAAGAAGTTAATTTGATTTCTTAACAAAGTTATTATGTATTTATATATATATATATATATATATAAGTCATAGTTAACGTAAAATTCTATGATTAAAACTAGTTGTCATCACGGTCTGTTTTACTAAAAATATAAGCTTCAAATTTTTAGCAGTTAAATATTACACATTGCTTGGTTGGTAATATGTAAGCAAAACCCAAATACTTCATTTTAACCTTTAAATTGTTCACATATCTCCGTAGCAGATAAAATACAAATATTCTTAATATTATGTGATATATAAGAAATTAATTTACCCAACAGCTAATTTAACTTGAGTGAAATAAGAGGTTTTACACTCCAAAATTACGATGAAGCAACCGAGTTTTCTTCACATTGCTTACCTTGTTTGCCTATATGTAGCATTTATTTATATAAAGAAATATTTCAGTTATAGGTACATTTAGTTAATTAGCCAAATTAAATTGTATTTATGTGGTTTCCTAGCATTAAGGTTTCTATAGTTCATGTTCGAACCAATAATTTAATAAATGAGTTTCTATTACATTGCAATTATTTAGCTTGAAGACATAAATACCATTTATTTAAAAGTTACTGAGTTTACAAACAAAACTAATAAGAACATTAAAAGGGGAGATGTGAGGTACGCAATACAATCACAGGAGTATTACAGGGGCTCTGTTATAAGCGGTAAGTTGCCATCTGTGTGCTACAAGGGAACGTGTGTATTACAATCGTGCGTCGTTTACTTGATATATATTCAGAACGCTCTGTGAATATTTATAAAATTGAATTTCAGGTGAAAATATTGTAATTAATGCAGATTAACACAATATTACACCTTAAGATAACCATAAATGTTTGTTGAGTAGTATTACTTGCTCGTTAATTCTACATGCCACAACTAAAACAATATTTACCATGCCTTTTGCCTTAGCCGTAGTTTATATTATATATGTATATAATTATTTATATAACCTTTAAATATAACCATGCAACATGTATTAACAATATCTGTACGCAGCAATTGCAACATTTGTGAAAATCAGTAGTGTGTTTAGTGGTTCAATGTCATCTCATTAAAATATGGGTGTTATGAAACTATGCCTATATAATATAAACATGGATATGAGGAAAGTTGTGATAGCTGATAAAACCCATTCCATAAATTTATTGTACTATCTTTATCTATTCATGGAATACGTCATCAAAGGGACATGTCAGTCCAAGGGTGTGTCATTCCTAGGTAATGACACACTTGGGGTATACCATCACAGGGGGTTGACTCTCTCCCTGTGACAAAATGAACTAAAGTTTTCGTATCAGATGGTGTCTAATGCATTTGTAACACGCATGAATATGTTAGTTCAGTTTATTTCACCTTTTAGCAAACTGTGCATATATACATAAAGCTATAAGTAACGATTAAGCGGACATTAATGTCTTATTAATTTTTTTGAACCAGAAAGTACGATTTTGCAACGTTTTTTATGTGGTAAACAGGATCGACTATTAAGAATTTCTTATAAATATTTAATTAAAAAATCAAAACAGTTCAGCATCTTTGTGGCCTGGACCCAAATTGACATCATATATAAATTCTTCCCCATGACCTTAGATGGCGTCAGGTGTACTACTACTAATAAGTATGTTAACAATAAAGCTTAGCGTGTATTATATTAATGAATATTATTCACGTAACTGTAAATATTAAATTAAAAAATCAAATGAGATCACAATTAAAAGTTTTGAATTTATTTTAGGAATTTAAAGTATAAGTACATAAAATAAGTTACTGATTTACTATGAATTTAAGTATGAAAACTAATAATTTATTCAAACTCTGGTCCGAAGAGTTGCATTGAGGTAGAGTAATAGGATTTCTGCATTCAACAGTCACTAGCCTCATATATTAATAGTCAGATGAAGGTTCCCAACGGAAGCTTTGTAATGGCTGTCATCTCCGAGTTTCATGTAAATATGTTACACGTGTTGTATTGATGATTATGTCAAGATTATTTCTAAGTATTCTTCGGTGAGATAAAAACGATCAATTGTCATTGAAATACATGGTGCAAAACGTCTTATTATATCACACAAAACAGCGAACAAAAACCGGTAATAAACTAGTTGAACGTTTCTGATTTCCTGCGCGGTGACATCAAGAAACAAAAACCGCCTCGTCCTGACAGTGAAAGACATCCCTAATTGCGGCAACTCCTTAACCAACTGTACATCTGTCACGTGACTCTTATTCTGCGTTTGTTTTGTCGTGACATTCCATTTTCCTTGTTTTGTCGTTTTTATAATTACGTATTATTACTGACGAACTTTATAAATATGAGCTTTTCAGTTATTAGCTTCCTCTAGTAATTTCTCATTTACCTGGTCTAAGGCGTTTTAAATGTTGTTCCCGCTAAACTTTGCTACTGTAAGATTGTAAGACATTATGTATTATTAGTAAAATAAAATTCATAGAATAGATGTACAGATAGTTGCTGGAAGAGGAAGTCTCGTATTGCAATTCGAGACAAACATCCTCCGGATGTAAAGTAGATACGCACATCCGCCCAGACGCCGATGGTGAACAAACAGGAAATGCCTTATTGTAAAAAACCGTGCGACAATGTAAGGGACCAGCCATGCTGATATGGAAAATTGTTACTCACCAATTATGATGGAGAGATTTGGCAGAGGCGTGGTCAATGAGCTGGCGGGAGAAAGAACATCAAAACTGAAGAACAAGGAGGAGAGGTGGAAGTGGAGGCCGGGAATTCGAAAAGTGAAGTTCGGGAGTGTTTTGTGTTCGTGTGCGGAAAATATCTCTAGGCGTAATAAGTGTGACGTTGAAATAAAATGTAAGTAATTTTAAGAACTTAGTATATTTTAGGGTTCATTATCATTTTTCCAATTCCATATTTATTTAAATGTTCACAATTTCGAAAATATAAATTCATGTAAATGTTTAGAGCTATTTTAAAGAAAGTTTCTCATGTTAGTCCATGAACTCATTATTATGCAACACTACAAAATTTACTAGTAAATGTTATAATGAATATAAATTCAAAATAAATTTGTAATGAATAATTTAATATTAAAATATGTCTTCAAAGTATTAAGACATTAAGTTTTGTGCTTAATATGGTCGATTGACGCAATCAATTAATCAATTTAATGAAATGTTGTCACAAATAAATGTGTTGGTTCATTTGAGGGTATTTGTACTGCCAATCTAACCTATTATTAAAATCCTCTCACAGCAACCCTTGCTCAAAATATGTCACAACCTTAATCTTAAACTAAACCAACCCTACAAAACCTTACATGGTGGAGGCGCTAAAACTCGATTGGCATTCAAATTCCTCACATGGGCAAAGCACATAGTTTCATAGGCTAGGTATAAATTAGAACTAAATAATATTCATAAGAAAAAGTATTTAACTAAAATAGCCTACTTCAGTGACAAAACCACTCATTTACCTAAAAGACAAATTAAATTTCCAATAACTCAAAAATATTTTCAAACCCGTAATTAGAGTAACGCCAAGTAAACTAACGAGGTACGTCAATGGACATGTATAATTAAATGGAAACCATACTACATGAAGATTTAATACCAATTAGATACATATAGGACTTCCAAAAGTGACATAATACAAATATTAAATAAAAATGGAATACTATCTAGAGACACAGACACTGTAGCAGACCTCAGACCTATCCTAGCGGCACTTAAGAACCTAACACGTATATGCGCAAGTCCACCCTAATATTAAATAAAAAACCATATTTAATTATTTAAAAACTACACGAAAAACTCACCTAAGTGAAAGAGGACAGGGAAAACTATAAGGATCTAGCTACAATCGAGGATTTTCTAGTGCAGAGAACAAATTTATACGAACATAGTAACATAACCCTGAGGCGGACATCAAGACACAAGCACCCCCAACCTTAGCACAACATTACGAGCCACTCACACTACCTGACAGAACGAACACAGCAACCATGGGGGAAAACATACCGCTAAATATCAGCTGGGACTTACACAGGTCTCCAAGAGCGAAAATCCACAAGATTTTTTTAGACAAATTCTCAGTTGCAGCAACTTCAAACAGATGGACAGATAACACTAAAGTTAATTTTTTCCCAGCGCATTTATCAGGCACAGCACTAACTTGGTTCAAACACTACAGGCAAAAACAACGAGGGGAAGCCATACAATGGGAGCAACTTGCTAAAAGTTTCATATAGGCTTTCACTCCATTAGCACAAACCCAGAGTCTACAAATGATTTTAGAACACAAAATACAGGGAGAGAACGAGCCAACACTAAACTATTTTTTTAGATATATTAACAACATGCCGAAGATATGACCCTACAATACAGGACAAGCAAATTATACATTTCATCATACAGGGACTAAAACCAGAAATCTGTGAACGAGTTATAGGCCTGAAAAACGACACCTTAAGTGATCTAGAGACTAATTTAAAAATTACAGGAACAGCTAGTTCTAACACAAATGAAAAAAAACAAAGAAAGGTACAATAGGGTTGCAGCAAACAGACCCTATAGTATAACCCTTATATGAACAAAACATCATCCATAAACTACAAACAGAAGTTAACACCCTAACCAATTTAGTAGCTACCCTAACTACAAACCAAATTTCAAATCATAACCACAGGTACGAAAGGTCTCCATCCCCGTATGAAAACTCAAAATATAAGCCAAGATATGATAGAACACCTAGTCCTCACCAGAATTAGACATATGGAAAGCCCAAACTACCCCAAACAAACCCAAAGGCCACCTATGATTAAACACGTTACCTTCAGTGATAGGAGAAGACAAAACCATTCCCAAATACAACCTGTTAGACAAAATAGGTCTTGCACTATTTGCTGTAAAGACAACCATAACACTGAACAATGTTGGTTCAAGCAACGTTCATTAACTTCTCAAACCCAAAAGTAACCTCACTAGTGACCTAAAAAACTTAACCATCCTCACACAACCACGAAACCTAACCCTAGCTATTCCAATTACAAAGTTTATCCTTATACTACACCTTAAAAATCACTACCTGCACTATCACGCAACAATACATCCTTATAAAAATCAAAGTTTCCCTTAAAACAGTCCACCCTCACATATAAGGTATTTCAGAACATACCCATCCCTCTCCATTGGCAAGACAAACTATGTTACATCACACATGAAAAATCCATCGTAATACGCACACAAGAATTCACCACAGCCATCCATCCAGAAGACAAGGGTTGTAACCAAAATACACTCCCACTTTGCTTGATTCCCAGGGCAACAGTCAACGGTGATCAGTCCTTAAGATGTCTACACAGCATTTCTCAACACATCAACACTACCTACTCTCCGAGCTACCTGCGTATTCACCTGCTTCAACGAAAACCCCCGATGCCTTTAGTAACACAAGTCTCACCGAACAAATTTCTGGTAAACAAACATCCAAAACAAACCTGAAAGTAGTATGCTCACATCAGAAGACCCATCACTACATCCAAAAACCGAATAACACAGGAACTCTAGAAATCATCCTACCCTGTGAATGTTCTCTACAACCAAGAAAATTTAACACTTATAAACACTGTAATACCATGTGGTTCCAAAAACCCTGACAACTATAAAATAACACATCTTCTTCCCATTTCTTGGTCAAAATTTCAATCTATAACTATATTACCCCTCGAATCAGAAACAAGACAAGAATTCCAACACCTGCATGAAATCTTAGATGAAAAACTGGACCTTATCGACACCCACCTACTTCGTTCACAATCTACAAAGACAACACCACTTCCAGCTAAAAAACACGACGACAAAAACATAGTAAACAACACGGAACTCATTTTGTACATTTTATTAGCCTGGACTTCTATAATAACACTACTTCTTTTTATAGCCCTCTACTTCATCCACATTAATAACATCAAAATAAAATTTCTGAAGCCTACAGTACATGAACGTGACTACCCAATGGATAACCTTAATTAGACTATAAGTACGATTCGTAGGTAGAATCGTCATTAAGCCAGGGGAATGTAAGACATATGTATTATTAGTAAAATAAAATTCATAGAATAGATGTAACAGATAGTTTGCTGGGAAAGGAAGTCTCGTATTGCAATTCGAGACAAACCATCCTCCGGATGTAAGTAGATACGCAACATCCGCCCAGACGCCGATGGTGAACAAACAGGAAATGCTTATTTGTAAAAACCGTGCGACAATGTAAGGGACAGCCATGCTGATATGGAAAATTGTTACTCACCAATTATGATTGAGAGATTTGGCAGAGGCGTGGTCAATGAGCTGGCGGGAGAAGAACATCAAAACTGAAGAACAAGGAGGTAGAGGTGGAAGTGGAGGCCGGGAATTCCGAAAAGTGAAGTTCGGGAGTGTTTGTTGTGTTCGTGTGCGGAAAAATATCTCTAGGTGTAATAAGTGTGACGTGAAATAAAATGTAAGTAATTTTTAAGAACTTAGTATATTTTAGGGTTCATTAATCATTTTTCAATTCCATATCTATTTAAATGTTCACAATTTCGAAAATATAAATTCATGTAAATGTTTAGCTATTTTAAAGAAAGTTTCTCATGTTAGTCCATGAACTCATTATTATTGCAACACTAACAAAATTACTAGTAAATTGTTATAATGAATAAAAATTCAAAAATAAATTGTAATGAATAATTTAATATTAAATATGTCTTCAAAGTATTAAGACATTAAGTTTTTGTGCTTAATATGTCGATTGACGCAATCAATTAATCAATTTAATGAAAATGTTGTCACAAATAAATGTGTTGGTTCATTTGAGGGTATTTTGTACTGCCAATCTAACCTATTATTAAATCCTCTCACAGCAACCCTTGCTCAAAATATGTCACAACCTTAATCTTAAACTAAACCAACCCTACAAAACCTTACATGGTGGAGGCGCAAAAACTCGATTGGCATTCAAATTCCTCACATGGGCAAGCACAAAGTTTCATAGGCTAGGTATAAAATTAGAACTAAATAATATTCATAAGAAAGTATTTAACTAAAATAGCCTACTTCAGTGACAAACCACTCATTTTACCTAAAAGACAAATTAAAATTTCCAATTAACTCAAAAATATTTTCAAACCCCGTAATTAGAGTAACGCCAAGTAAACTAACGAGGTACGTCAATGGACATGTATAATTAAATGGGAAACCATACTACATGAAGATTTAATACCATTAGATACATATAGGACTTCCAAAAGTGACATAATACAAATATTAAATAAAAAATGGAATACTATCTAGAGACACAGACACTGTAGCAGACCTCAGACCTATCCTAGCGGCACTTAAGAACCTAATCACGTATATGCGCAAGTCACCTAATATTAAAACCATATTTAATTATTTAACTACACGAAAAACTCACCTAAGTGAAGAGGACAGGGAAAAACTATAAGGATCTAGCTACAATCGAGGATTTTCTAGTGCAGAGAACAAATTTTATACGACATAGTACATAACCCTGAGGCGGACATCAAGACACAAGCACCCCCAACCTTAGCACAAACATTACGAGCCACTCACACTACCCTGACAGAACGAACACAGCAACCATGGGGGAAAACATAACCGCTAATATCAGCTGGGACTTACACAGGTCTCCCAGAGCGAAAATCCACAAGATTTTTTAGACAAATTCTCAGTTGCAGCAACTTTCAAACAGATGGACAGAATAACACTAAAGTTAATTTATTCCCAGCGCATTTATCAGGCACAGCACTAACTTGGTTCAAACACTACAGGCAAAAACAACGAGGGGGAAAGCCATACAATGGGAGCAACTTGCTAAAAGTTTCATATAGGCTTTCACTCCATTAGCACAAACCCAGAGTCTACAAATGGATTTTAGAACACAAAAATACAGGGAGAGAACGAGCCAACACTAAACTATTTTTTAGATATATTAACAACATGCCGAAGATATGAACCCTACAATACAGGACAAGCAAAATTATACATTTCATCATACAGGGACTAAAACCAGAAATCTGTGAACGAGTTATAGGCCTGAAAAAACGACACCTTAAGTGATCTAGAGACTAAATTTAAAAATTACAGAACAGCTAGTTCTAACACAAATGAAAAACAAAGAAAGGTACAATAGGGTTGCAGCAAACAGACCCTATAGTACACCCTTATATGAACAAAACATCATCCATAAACTACAAACAGAAGTTAACACCCTAACCAATTTAGTAGCTACCCTAACTACAAACCAAATTTCAAATCATAACCACAGGTACGAAAGGTCTCCATCCCCGTATGAAAACTCAAAATATAAGCCAAGATATGATAGAACACCTAGTCCTCACCAGAATAGACATATGGAAAGCCCAAACTACCCCAAAGGCCACCTATATTAAACACGTTACCTTCAGTGATAGGAGAAGACAAAACCATTCCCAAATACAACCTGTTAGACAAAATAGGTCTTGCACTATTTTGCTGTAAAGACAACCATAACACTGAACAATGTTGGTTCAAGCAACGTTCATTAACTTCTCAACCCAAAAGTAACCTCACTAGTGACCTAAAAAAACTTAACCATCCTCACACAACCACGAAACCTAACCCTAGCTATTCCAATTACAAAGTTATCCTTATACTACACCTTAAAAATCACTACCTGCACTATCACGCAACAATACATCCTTAATAAAAATCAAAGTTCCCTTAAAACAGTCCACCCTCACATATAAGGTATTTCAGAACATACCCATCCCTCACTCCATTGGCAAGACAAACTATGTTACATCACACATGAAAAATCCATCGTAATACGCACACAAGAATTCACACACAGCCATCCATCCAGAAGAACAAGGGTTGTAACCAAAATACACTCCCACTTTGGCTTGATTCCCAGGGCAACAGTCAACGGTGATCAGTCCTTAAGATGTCTACACAGCATTCTCAACACATCAACACTACCTACTCTCCGAGCTACCTGCGTATTCACCTGCTTCAACGAAACCCCCGATGCCTTTAGTAACACAAGTCTCACCGAACAAATTTCTGGTAACAAACATCCAAAACAAACCTGAAAGTAGTATGCTCACATCAGAAGACCCATCACTACATCCAAAAACCGAATAACACAGGAACTCTAGAAATCATCCTAACCCTGTGAATGTTCTCTTACACCAAGAAAATTTAACACTTATAAACACTGTTAATACCATGTGGTTCCAAAAACCCTGACAACTATAAAATAACACATCTTCTTCCCATTTCTTGGTCAAAATTTCAATCTATAACTATATTACCCTCGAATCAGAAACAAGACAAGAATTCCAACACCTGCATGAAATCTTAGATGAAAACTGGACCTTATCGACACCCACCTACTTCGTTCACAATCTACCAAAGACAACACCACTTCCAGCTAAAACACGACGACAAAAACATAGTAAACAACACGGAAACTCATTTTGTACATTTTTATTAGCCTGGACTTCTATAATAAACACTACTTCTTTTTTATAGCCCTCTACTTCATCCACATTAATAACATCAAAATAAAATTTCTGAAGCCTACAGTACATGAACGAGACTACCCAATGGATAACCTTAATTAGACTATAAGTACGATTCGTAGGTAGAATCGTCATTAAGCCAGGGGAATGTAAGACATATGTATAATTAGTTAAAAATAAAAATTCAATAGAATAGATGTACAGATAGTTGCTGGAAAAGGAAGTCTCGTATTGCAATTCCGAGACAAACATCCTCCGATGTAAGTAGATACGCACATCCGCCCAGACGCCGATGGTGAACAAACAGGAAATGCTTATTTGTAAAAACCGTGCGACAATGTAAGGGACAGCACATGCTGATATGGAAAATTGTTACTCACCAATTATGATTGAGAGATTTGGCAGAGGCGTGGTCAATGAGCTGGCGGGAGAAGAACATTCAAAAACTGAAGAACAAGGAGGAGAGGTGGAAGTGGAGGCCGGGGAATTCGAAAAGTGAAGTTTCGGAGTGTTTGTGTTCGTGTGCGGAAAAATATCTCTAGGCGTAATAAGTGTGACGTGAAATAAAATGTAAGTAATTTTAAGAACTTAGTATATTTTAGGGTTCATTTAATCATTTTTCAAATTCCATATTTATTTAAATGTTCACAATTTCGAAAATATAAATTCATGTAAATGTTTTAGCTATTTTAAAGAAAGTTTCTCATGTTAGTCCATGAACTCATTATTATTGCAACACTACAAAATTACTAGTAAATGTTATAAATGAATTAAATTCAAAATAAATTGTAATGAATAATTTAATATTAAATATGTCTTCAAAGTATTTAAAGACATTAAAGTTTTGTGCTTAATATGTCGATTGACGCAATCAATTAATCAATTTAATGAAATGTTGTCACAAATAAATGTCTTGGTTCATTTGAGGGTATTTGTACTGCCAATCTAAAACCTATTATTAAATCCTCTCACAGCAACCCTTGCTCAAAAATATGTCACAACCTTAATCTTAAACTAAACACCAACCCTACAAAACCTTACAAGATGAACTAACGATTCAAACCCAATACTGGAAATACAAAAGTGGTGGGGGAGTGCATTGTCAAAGCGACTCTATTAGTATCTATTCAGAGAGTGTTAAGAGTGATTCATACCATCCTAGTGACGTGATGACTTATATATCATATATCGCACTGAGTGACACATGGTGCAGTATATATACGCTTGCCTTCATAGGGAGAGATTAATTTCATTAACACACGGCTCAATAAATTAAGAATTAAGAACCTATATTCAAGGCGTTTAATACCCGTTTGCAACGTAGTTTAATGTCAAATACATTTTGTAATAAAAGCGAGTTTCTGGCGTAGACTGGGAGAAGAACACACAATAACTAGACTCACTCCCGAACGAAGTAGCAAGCATTTTCAAATGAATTGATGTGTTGTGTGTAAATGCGTGTTTTAAATTTAAGTCTAAGGGGGAGCTCGATGTATATTGTGTTGTTCAAATTGTTGAATAGACTATTGACTATGATATACGCAATTAATAGCAGCTTCAACCACAGCGATTGAATCCTTATATTGATGGCAGACGATTAATCAATTGTGATCGGTGGAATTTTACAATACACTCCTGAATAAACGTCTTCCACAGCGCATTTTTGAGGAAAGGACAAAGCCAGAGGGACCCTCTGTTAATTTCGTGCTAATTCTGGGAATGCCCAAAGTCTATGGATTGTTCTTGTTTATTATTAAGTTGAATAAATGGTTGCCGTAGAGTTAATGGATCCGTAAGAAAATATTATAATCATTTATAATACATTTGTTCCGCAATTTTATTATTATTTAAAAGCTTATAAGGTATTTTTGTTTCCTATTACACTACATCAAGCAATGTTATAGTTATTTATATAAGCAGCATTCACTAATTTAAATTCTTAATAATATTAAAAAACATAATAACATTACTTATCGGTAAAAATAAAACAACTCTTTTATAATTTCCTGATAAAGCTGTCAACATGAGAGGTTCGCCATATTGAGAGACGAACAATATTGGTGTTAATTTCACGGTTTGGAAGTTTCATCGGATATTTCTTCCAAGAACTTATATAAGTACTGAAGCTTACCTTCATCTACTTCATCCTGGAAAAAATAATATACGATGTTACTTAAGCATGCAAGTATTGTATAAAAAAATACACACAGTGTTTGCGAACATATTTCTTACTTCTGAAGCGTAAATTTGATGGATTAAAATAGAAATATTTTTATTTAATATTTTTTTCATATTTCTCGCTTTTGGGCAGGAGGAGGAAGGTCCATATCACTTGTATCTCATATGAATGAATAATGAATTATGCTTATATTTTCGATCTGCACCTTATATCATAATACATAATTGATCAAATGTGTTGCTCGTAAATAAAATACACCAAGAATTCATTGAAATGAGCTAAATTATTAATATAATATTAGTGTAAAATTTAAACTAAAATATTCAATTATATAACCTTATTAAATGATTACTGTTTTTTATAACCACTTGTTAAAGGACAATCAGTGATTCTAAAGCAACTCTGAGAACTCAGTAAAGTTAAAATTTAAACTTAAACGAGGGTATGGTCTATGGCATAATAAAACTATATGTTTTAGATAACTTAAATACTTAAAAACTTACAGATAAAAAATATTTCCAATGGGTATAAACTTTAGAAAATAAATTACGCCTAATGGTAGCGACAAAATACCAAATGTATTTGGAAACTAAACGCTCTTTACATGGCATTTAACTGATTCTGTACACCAATTCTGAAAAATAAACCAAATAAAATTCAATTTATTCCAGAGAAAATAAAACAGTACGTGACAGTTATGTGGGTGCAAAACACTTAATGCCAGTAGGTAGAAGACCCAGACAATAATTGGTGGCGCCCTCTCTTCCGAGTCGATACCTATACAAAACAATGCATTCCTTTCCCTGATTTTACCCAAATCGCCATCAATTCAATTAAAAATACCTTATATAATGAGGGATTTCTAAGATATATATGTTTACAGAACAGATCTTGTTATTACTTATTAATAAATATTATAAAATAGTTTACCTAAAAAAATATAAAATTTCATAAAAATACTTAACGCTATTGTAACTTTTATGTAGATTTACGAGTATAGAAATGTTCCTCACACCTTAACTTATGTGTATAGCTTAAAATTTATTTTAGATGACAGAAAATAGATTTTTCCAATTTTGGTGCAAAGTAGGAAACTTCTTGCTACCAATTTACACTTGTATTACAGAAGTGAATATTGTTATTATGTCTTGTGTCACGAAGAGCGACCTCTCTAATAAGCAGCAATCTGTAACCTGCCTAGCTACTGTGACTCTCTCAGGTTCAACACGTTTAACCAGGCAGCAGCTCTGCATTCTGCACACGGATTAAATTTTATCAAATTAGCAGCTTCTCTACAGGGAGCTTCATAATCTTACCTTCCTTAAATTATATACAAAACGTAACGTATAGCAGCATTCTGTAAACCTGCCTAGCTACTGTGACTCTCTCAGCTTCAACACGTTTAACCAGGCAGCAGCTCTGCATTCTGCACACGGATTAAATTTTATCAAATTAGCAGCTTCTCTACAGGGAGCTTCATAATCTTACCTTCTTAAATTATATACAAAACGTATAGCAGCATTCTGTAACCTGCCTAGCTACTGTGACTCTCTCAGCTTCAACACGTTTAACCAGGCAGCAGCTCTGCATTCTGCACACGGATTAAATTTGGATCAAATTAGCAGCTTCTCTACAGGGAGCTTCATAATCTTACCTTCTTAAACTATATACAAAACGTATAGCAGCATTCAGTAACCTGCCTAGCTACTGTAACTCTCTCAGCTTCAACACGTTTAACCAGGCAGCAGCTCTGCATTCTGCATTCTGCACACGGATTAAATTTGGATCAAATTAGCAGCTTCTCTACAGGGAGCTTCATAATCTTACCTTCTTAAATTATATACAAAACGTATAGCAGCATTCTGTAACCTGCCTAGCTACTGTGACTCTCTCAGCTTCAACACGTGTAACCAGGCAGCAGCTCTGCATTCTGCACACGGATTAAATTTGGATAAAATTAGCAGCTTCTCTACAGGGAGCTTCATAATCTTACCTTCTTAAATTACATACAAAACGTATAGCAGTATTCTGTAACCTCTGAATGCGATCCACATCCTCCCTCTAGATACTGCTCCCGTAAGCGGTGAAGCCACAATAAAAAGCAGGTGATTGTACAATTTTCAATATTCGGGTTTGTGGTAGAATATTAAAATAACATTAAAGCCTATATTTTAGGCTTTCGTTCCAATGCTCTCCTATGGATATTGTGAGATAGACAGTAAATTTTATGAGCTTCAGAATCTTACCTTCTTAAATTATATACAATACGTATAGCAGCATTCTGTAATCTCTGAATGCGATACATATGCGATAATTTTTCTTTTGGTATATTAAAATATCGTTAAAGCATATGACTCTTCCCATAGCTTTCCTACAGATATTGTGAGATCGAAAGTAAATTTCAGGTTATTGCCTAGAAATTATTCTGTAGGTTTTTTAGCATAAACTACTTTCAAGACTTACTTAAAAAAAATATTTCCAGATAGTTCTCCTGATACCATTTTATTACAGCTGTTGATGGTATATGGACTCCTGTACAACTCTTTGGGTTCAACTTAAGAACATTCTTCAAACGGTATTTTTTATACCCCCGGCTATCTTTTTCAAACTCTTCGATATGGCTGGCAAGAATGAAATCGGTATCAACTCTGGGCTGTGGGTTTTCGGGAACGGGCGGATGATGCTCGCTTTCCAGGTTTCTGGAAACTGTCCAGTTCTTAAAGACTTCCGACTTTATAAATATTTATACTTATTGCAGCCCCTCTGGAGGTGATATCACTGATTGCCTCATCGTCCTCACTTACTTGAACCTTAAACCTCACTTACTTAAACTGAAGGATTTAAGATCATTGTCTGGTTTTTTAACTTGTAAAACAAATTCAGTTATTTATTTGCCTCAAAATCCTATCCCACATTAAAATATTTATCTATCTCATTGACTTCTAAATCATTTGGGAGTTCAACTTATTAGCCAATATTTAACGAAACCTAAAAATAATATTTTACGAAATATCTAACGAGAGGCTATAAAATCTGTTATGTATGTCTCTGTGCAAGTCTGTCCACACGCTATCTCGAAAATACAATTATCTATAGAGTTAAAGATTTGCACGACGCTTTATTTCCATACAGTTAAAACTGAGCTCGATGATGATAGATGTAACTCCATTGGGTTTGAATGAATTTTAGTAACTACTTTTACATGGGTCTTATGGTTGTAACTATGAGGAACAATGAGAAACTATCATAATAAATAAATTTGTAGAAAACTGGTTATAATCGTATACTATTTGAGTATGGGACATAATAAAACATATAGCCTGACTACTGCAACACATCCGACACCTTTTATCGAATTAGTATTTTATTCTTTTATTATCAAAGTTCTGCAAAAAAAATCCAACTTAATGAACAAAATGTGAATGTATTACGCGGTAAGATATCTCGAGAAACATTGATATATTTCTAATTGGGCTTGGAGCTTCATTTCTACAAGGGCAAAAATGATGTCCATGACAATGCATTACCAACCATTAGCATGAGTCTCCTTCAATCCTGTTACTCAGTAGTCCAAATCATTTTTAATTTTGTCTGCGAAAGGGATGTAAATTTTCTTTCCTGCACAATTGTCTGTTCATTTTTCGCTGAATACCTTAAGAATAATATGAAGAATGTTCTTAGAACCGTGCAAACAGCCTCAAAAAAAGCCTGTTACGCGACGTGTAGTCTAGCGTGCTACCTAACTTGTAAATATTGATTCAGTAAAATCAAAAAGAGCACGTAATGAAATTTAAACAATTATTCCCAACAGTTTAAAATTATATCTCAAACAATTAGATATTATTTTCCACTAATAAAAACATGTTCTGCCGTAGAGAATAAAATTCAATAAATTCTTTTACACAATATAAAATTATTTTTAAAAAGTAAAATGTCAACTTATAAAAACAACACTTAATAACCATGTACTAACTGCAAATTCTATCACAGATAAACAAATTTCCGTGGAGTATATATTATTCAAATGAAGATATTTTAAGGCGTTTATCATTTTTTGAGATAATTGTTGTTGATTCTTTTCCAACTAAGCAAGACAAGAAAAAACATAGTTATTATGAATCAAGGCCGTAAACCTACTTTTGTACAAAGAAGAGGGTACAGGGGTAAGAGAAGAGGTCTTAGACATAACTCTGACTAGCAACTATATTGCAACTAAAGTTTTAAAACTGGAGTGTGCTAGATGAAGCATCTGCTTCAGATCATAAGTATATCTCCTTTGACATGAGGTCGTATAAAATAAAGGGAGACCTATAGAATGCAGAGCTAAAAAACAATCTAGTAAGGGAAAATGGGTATCAGGGGCAAGGGGTCGAGGACATGGCGAACTCTTTGAAAAACGCCATGATAGAATCGTACCACAAAGCCTGCCCCGTGATTGAGAAAAACTCAAGGAAAAAAGCATGTTGGTGGAACCAGGGGCTGGAAAACCTTGAGGAAAAACCTTCGCAGAGCATATAATACATGCAAACGTGCAGGGAACAGGGATAGGTACTCTGCTGCCCTAACAGAGTTACAATAAAGAGGTGAGAAGAGCTAAGAGAAACTCGTGGAGAGAATTCTGTCAGAGTATTGATAAGGCTCCTGACTGCGCAAAACTCCAAAAAGTCCTAGCTCGAAGCCCCACAAATGCGGTGGGTACTATACTTAGGGAAGATGGGACTCACACCAAGGATCCTGAGGAGACTCTTCAGTGTTTACTGAATACACACTTCCCAGGATCGTTTCAAACCAGTGAAACAGTTGTTAGTGAATGGCGGCGAGAACCTAGAGATAGCTCGTCTAAGGTGGACTGGAACTGTGCAAAGACTGTCATCAACTACTTAGGGATAAAACGGGCCTTGGAGTCTTTTTAAGCCGTTTAAAATCACCAGGTACCGATGGCATTTTTCCCGCTTTAACTGCAGGAGAGTGGGGAACTTGGTGATACCCCTGCTCCTACGACAGTTTTAGAACTAGTCTAGCGACAGGAGTCATACCCTCATTTTGGAGGACCTCTAAGGTTATATTTATCCCGAAGCCAGGCAAACCCTCCTATGAGTTGCAAAGGCTTATAGACCAATAAGCCTAACATCCTTCTTTGTCAAGACCATGGAGAAGGTTCTGGATAGGCATTTAAGGGACACAGTCCTCATCAATCGTCCCTTACATCCAAATCAACATGCCTATCATAAAGGTAAATCTTGTGAAACAGCCCTACACTGTCTGGTTGGCAAGATTGAGCAAGCTATTGAACAAAAGGAAATAGCTTTAGCAGTGTTCCTGGACATAGAAGGAGCTTTTGATAATACGAGTACTCACTCTATAGTGTCTAAGCTTACATCCAGGGTACGGTGAAAACTGTTGTTAGGTTGGATAAGTAACATGCTTAAGAGCAGAAGAGCACAGGCATCTCTGTGCGGAATCACAAGAGAGGTCAAAACTCAGCGAGGATTGTCCACAAGGAGGTGTATTATCACCAAGCCTGTGGAACATAGTTGTGGATGACTTACTCTGACTCTGAATGAACAGGGTATGTATGCTCAAGGCTATGCAGATGATGTTGTTATACTCATAAGAGGTAAGCATATGGTAACGTGTCTGGAAATGATGCAGAGAGCACTGGCCATTGTGGAGCGATGGTGTGACGAAGAAGGACTTGTAGTAAATCCTTCGAAGACCGGTCATGATACCATTTACAAGAAGAAGGAAACTGGAAATCACACAGCCAGTCCTATGTGGGGGCCAGATACAGTTAAGCAGGGAGTTCAAATATCTAGGTGTCAAAACTGGATGATAAACTCACCTGGAATTGTCATCTGGAATACATAATCAGACGATCTCAGACTACATTGATGATGGTGAGACGTGCAGTAGGATGCACATGGGGCTTAGACCCGACATGTCACACTGGCTGTACACACCAGAGTCATTAGGCCAATGATGGTGTAATGGCTCAGTGGTATGGTGGCCAAAAGTCCAACAGGTGACTGCCGCAAAAAACCTGTCAAAGGTACAGCGGTTTGCATGCTTGGGGACAACGGGTACCAATGAGAGGAACACCAACCGCTGCTATGGAAGTAGTGCTAAATCTCCCACCCCTAGACATATTCGTCATAGGAGAGGCTAGGCTGGCTGCCTACAGACTGAAGTGCAATGGGAACTGGCATAATCACCATGCTAGTAAGCACTCCAAGATCGTGACATTCTCAAACTGGATATTCAGAAATGATGTCTGACAGAATGGCAAAGGTTACGGACTGGGAAAAACCATTTCAAGTCAACATTGTTGAGAGGAAGGAATGGTCAAAAGGTGAGCCTGACTACATGAAGAAGGGCTGTAACCTGGTACACGGACGGGTCAAAGACTCTGAAGGGTACTGGGGCAGGGGTCTGGGGAGCCAGACCGAGGGTTAACTTAAGCTTTAGCCTAGGTAAACTGGCAACTGTCTTTCAGGCTGAAGTTACAGCCCTTGCAGAATGTGCAAGAGTTAATGTGGAAAGGGGCTACAAAGGCAAAAACATCTACATTAACTCGGACAGCAGGCTGCTCTGCAGGCCTTGGCCAACCATGACTGTAATTCGAAGGCAGTCTGGAATGCCATAAGGTCTTGAAATTGCTGGTGAAAACCAATAAAGTTATTCTAACTTGGGTGCCTGGACATAGAGGAATCACAGGAAATGAAGGGGCAGACGGTTGCGCTAACTTGGGAGCCAACCGTCTTCTTACCGGTCCTGAACCAACGTGTGGGGTCATCATATAACTTAGCACGTAGATCAGTTACCAAGTTGATGGCTAACAAACACCTACAACATTGGAGAAACACTGAGGGGAATGTACAGGCAAAGCGGATGCTCAAGGGACCATCAAGGAACATTGCAGCAGATGCCCTTAGAATGAGTAGAACGGAGATCAGAAAGGTGACCTGGTTTTATTAAAGGTCATTGGATATTCCGAAGTCACCTGAACAGAATAGGTATTCCAGTTCAGGAAACACTGTGCAGGAAATGTGGCGAGGCTGACGAAACAGCCAAGCACGTCATATTTGAATGTACGGCATTACAGAGCAATCGCTCAAGATCCCTAGGTGTTCTTATGCATACGGAAGAGGGGTTGGAACAGGAAAGCATTGTTCAGAAGATCTCATGGTTTTGTAAAGGCCTGGGATTTGATACAGCTTAAACCTGGGAGAGGGTGCACAATAAGCCGGATGGCTGAGAGGCAACTACCAGGCCTAGGAAAACCTGGCCCTCTGTTAAAAAAAAAGACAAGAAAACGTGGCTATAAGATGGCACTGCTCCATCCATCCAACTTGCTGCCTGCTATTTATTAATTTTCATATAAAATGTGTTGGCTACGGAACACTTATACAGGGTGTTCTGAAAAAAGGTACCCCATAAGTCAGGGCGTGATTCCTCACATCAAAAATAAGAAAAAAAGGTCTAATTAACATAGGTCCGAAAATGCTTAGTTACCAAGTTATACAGGGTGAAAGATTTCGTCTGAATTTCAGTTCCCCTGCTGCAACGAAAGCCCTACGGGTATTTGTTGACTGTTAATTAAGATGTACAATTAAGCGTAATTTATGTAAAATGAACTGAAAAATTGAATAAAACCGTTTCCAGACCTGTAGCTACTACAGTAATTTTTAAGATATGTGACGAAATAACGCGAAACTTGGTCCCGAAAAACAAGTTACATTTAGGTTTGAAGCAGATTTACTATGTTAAATGTACAATAAACACAAAATATTTTTTCACGGTACTTGTAGAAAATTTAAATTTCGAAGAGAAAGATGTAAAATAAGTCTATAATAGACAAACGAAAACTTTTAAAAAAATAATCCTTAATTACATACAAAACGCATGAAAAATAGACAAAATCTGTTAAGCTCTCTACAAATGTAATATTGAAATTAAAACAGCTGTTTTATTAAAATATTTGATTTGAGAAACAAAATAATTTCTATTTAAAACATATGTTTTAACAATGTAACATTGTTTATAATAATTTAAATAAACATTACAAGCAGCTATTTTCCAGTGCTCATTAAGTGCGTGTGTTGATCTGTACTTTAATACAAGTTAGTGCGAGTGCCGTTGAAGTTAATTTTTGATAGCTAATAATATCTTATTCATCATGGCAGGTAATATGAATATTATGTACACTAATGGTGAAATGGCAGACATGCATTTAATGTACGGTCTTGCACATTGCAACAGTCCGTCAGGCTAGACGACTCTATCAGGAACATTTTCCTCATAGACAGTTACCGACTCATAAAATGTTTTCTTCCATTCATAGAAGGCTAAGCGAGACGGGAACCTTTAAATCTGGAAAAGTTGGTAGATCAGGACGGCCACGTACAACGTGTACAGCTGAATTGGAGGAGGGCGTGTTGGACGAAATAGAGAATCATCCTGGAAGAAGTACTAGAGAACTAGCCTTGGATTTCGGTGTTAGTAATTCAATTGTCTGGAAGATTTTACACGAGCAGCAGTTGCATTCTTATCACTATCAAAGGGTCCCAGGCTCTTTTGCCTCGAGATTACTTTCCTCGTGTTCAGCTATGCCAATGGCTTATCCAAAGGTGCAGAAATCCACATTTTTTAAATTACATTATCTTTACTGATGAAGCAAAATTTTCAAGAATGGCTATTCTTAACACCCACAATACTCACATGTGGGCAATTGAAAATCCACGTGCTATTTCAGAGAACCTTCACCAATATCAGTTTTCTATAAACGTATGGGCTGCTATTCTGGGTGATAAAATTTTTATTAGTTTTTTTACCTGATACGCTCAATGGTGAAAATTATTTACATTTCTTGACGACTAATCTGAATGAGTTTACTCGAAGATGTGCCACTATACACACGCAACAACATGTGGTTCATGCAGGATGGAGCTCCAGCTCATTACACATTACAAGTAAGAGAATTTTTAAATGAAGCATATCCAAACAGATGATTGGTCGAGGAGCCCCAGTAGCATGGCCTGCAAGGTCACCTGACCCTCAATCCTCTAGACTTTTTCTTATGGGGACATTTAAAGACGCTTGTCTACGACTCGCCTGTGGATACCATAGAAGAGTTGCGAATAAGGATTGTTAACGGGATTCAAAGGATACGTGAGACACCTGGGATCTTCGAAAGAGTTCGGCAGTCTATGAGAAGACGGCTGAGGATGCTTGTATTTTGAATGAGGGGAAACATTTTGAACATCTACTGTGACGTGGTTAGTTTTTTAGGACAAGTGTAACTTTTTTGTTGAATGATAATTCAGATAACTTTTTTATGTATGATAATGTATGTATGATTGTTAAAAATATTTACTTGATAAAAAAATAATAGTAACTCATTAATTTGTTTTAATAAAACAGCTGTTTTTTAATTTCAATATTACATTTGTAGAGAGCTTAACAGATTTTGTCTATTTTTCATGCGTTTTGTATGTAATTAAGGATTATTTTTTTAAAGTTTGCGTTTGTCTATTATAGACTTATTTTACATCTTTCTCTTCGAAATTAAATTTTCTACAAGTACCGTGAAAAAATATTTTGTGTTTATTGTACATTTAACATAGTAAATCTGCTTCAAACCTAAAATGTAACTTGTTTTTCGGGACCAAGTTTCGCGTATTTCGTCACATATCTTAAAAATTACTGTAGCTACAGGTCCTGGAAACGGTTTTATTCAATTTTTTCAGTTCATTTTACATAAATTACGCTTAATTGTACATCTTAATTAACAGTCCAAAAAATACCCGTAGGGCTTCGTTGCAGCAGGGGAACTGAATTCAGACGAAATCTTTCACCCTGTATAACTTGGTAACTAAGCATTTTCGGACCTATGTTAATTAGACCTTTTTTTCTATTTTGATGTGAGGAATCACGCCTGACTTATGGGCACCTTTTTTTCAGAACACCCTGTATAAATCATATCTAATAAATCAACGGTGTGTAAGTTAGGTCTGAAATTAAAATACAACTTTAATTACGTCCTGTTGGAGGGTACCTAAGTAAACTTCGTACATTGGACAAATGTTTGCTGTAATTAAAAGTCGCACTGCATCAAGTTTTGTTACATTAACAATTTTCAATAAACACAATCTCGTTGTGAGTTGATTAGTGACAGTTTTCGTTTCAAAATATTATAGGATATTACATCTAAAACTTTATAGATCTAGAAACCAATAATATCCAGGAGTTAATGCGCAATAATGAGTGTATATCCATTTTATTTAAAAGTCAATGTTTTTTATAAAACACCTTGTAATTGACATTTTCTTAAATTTACCTCAAAGCAGATTACTAGAATATTTCGTAGTGTATTAATAATTGTTTTAATAACAAAGAATCTTGCCATTTTTTTAGGTTAAACAATATAACAATTATTTAGCATTTTGCTGTCTATACGATAACTCACATTAATGTTTTCCTTTCATTGATATTTCTCTCTAATAGTGCATTGTAAATTTCGTGCTTATAAATCTAATACTAATTCAAATAATGTATTTTTTGGATCACAGTTATCTTAAATTGAAATAATTTTTTTATTTCACAAATAGAGATCTATTATTTTTTACAAATAAAAATATAAAAAAATTACAAATAAATCACAATGTGAAGAAACATAAAAACAAAGAAATATTAATCCTATTAAATTTTATTACCCTAATTTATAAAATTAATATTGAGTTGAGTCCCGGAATGAGTTGTAAATACTTCTATCGATGATTCTGCTACAAAGGTAATAATTTAAAACTGAAAATTTCATTTTGAAATTTCTTTAAAAATATGATGTTTTCATGTTTTTCTTGTTAGATGTTTATTTAGAGGATTATGATGATTGATACCTTGCGTTGAAGGACCTCTACATGAACATGTTTAAAATTTATTCATTTTTAACTTCTAGTAGTCGTGAACTTATTTGGAATATTGTACCTAATACGAAGGTTTGCTCATTTCCTTCTATTATTTACACATGAGATAGGCCCTAAACCGTGTATACGGATAAGGTTTGCTGAGAGCCATGAGACTATTTCAGTTAGTCCTCCTCCTCTGTGTGGACTCATTAACACACCAACAGACATATTCATTTAAAATGGCTTCACCAATCAATGCTAAAACCAATTCCACCCTTTACACCGAGTACTTGTAATCGATCAGTTTGTATCAGATCACAGCTTAATTAGCCTTCAAGTATTTACGAGGATCGAATCTGACTCTAACAGGAATTCTTCTATACTAAAAATTCAGACTAGTTATCTCTTAGAATATATAAACATATATTGATCTATGAGATCTCTGTTACACTATCGAGGTAGCCATGTTATGTTTGTTGAGGTTTGAAAAATATATCTAGGGATATCCTGCGAACGGTCAGACAACGAGAAGAGCAGTTTGTAGACCCTTTCAGTTACATCAAAATATAAACACTTCAAGGTTGTGTTTCTTGGTTCTCGAGATATCCTGCTAACAGACAGGCAGACCTCTGAATCATAGCAAAATGTTTAAAAATTCACATAGCCTATATTAAAAAATGAAATATTCATACGCAATGCAGTTGCTTAAGGCATGTATATAACTATTCCTTAATTGAAAAAAACTAATACTTTAGAAAATATAAATTTATGTTTTAGGCACTTAACTTACATGGGATCATAACCTTGAAAATAAAAGTTCTTAAGGAAAAAGTTTTTACGGAGTGTTTGATTTTTAAATTAACGGATAAACTACTCCTTATCGACATAAAAAAGACTCCTTATCGACATAAAAAGAGTGCTTTACGATGTAAACTACAGTTCTATACCGACAGTTTATTGTAACGATACTTAAGAAGTAAGTTTTGTCTTTACCACCAAGATATTAGTGGCTACTTTGAATAAGAACCCAATATTACATTTGCATCCGGCTTGTTACAGAACCTCGAAATACATTTCTTCCTCTTTTCCTACATATTGTTTTTAGGACGTATTATTTGAATCCCAAATAGAGAGGTCTATGCATTTTGAAATTAGGACTCTCCGTGCATTCAATACCATAATCCATGTGAGTACTTTATGGGTAACTTTCCTTAGGAATCACGAGTAGGAGCATTTATAACACGAAAAATTCCCTCCTAGCTTGTAACAAAACTTCGTTAATAGATATATGTGGTGTAATTAATATATCGTAATTTTCCTAATTTCACTTGCGCTTAAACTTTTCCAACACAATTTAAATCTTCAATTGAAAACTATTAAACTGACATTGATGTGTTAGTAACGCAAATCCACTTATAAAGGTAAGTGGTGGAGGGGGTAACGCTGTATCATGATTTGGTGAAGCTTTACCACTCCTCTATTAGTATTTATGCGAGAGCAAATTACTAATGTACAACCTTTTTTTTATTTAAATTGATGGTCGTCAGCCGCGCTAATTTTGATGGAGCTCGAAATGGAAGGGTATATAAATGTTATCAAATATTATTGTTTTCTCAAATTTTATTTTTTAACAGTTTAATACACTTTAAAATTACAATCAGGTACAAAAATAATAGTTATATTATCACATAAAAACTGGATAATGAGGCTGAAAGGACCAATTCCAGACTCTGCATATGCTTAGCTAATCCTAATTTAACATATATTTACAAGTTTAGCGGTTGGTTTTAAGTATTCCACGCTAAGAAAAATTATTTGGCGGAAAGATATTTTGTATTTTATAATAGTTTTAATTCTCTCCCATTTCGATTTCCACCGAAATATCTGTTGTTTTATATACTTTTTAGGGTGAAATGACTAAATTTCAAGAAAAACTTAATTGTATGCTTATGCAATACAAATTGGTTCTCTTGTCATGGAATAGAATGTCCTCAGCGTAGCCAAAGTAATGTATATAGAGATTTTAATTCTATTGGACATTTTTAAACGCTATGTGAATGTGAAACACAAATGATAGCTACACGAAATACTTTTGTAAAGAACAATTCCTCACCACCATCAGTAACGATGTCGAGAGCTTAACCTAGTGATGTTAAAACAATGTAGGTTTGAGACTAAGCGGTTTAACTGAACCTTTATAGCTTAGCCATTACAGAACCTGAAGAGTCTCAGGTATTTAGAAAGGGTAGAAAATAGTTCACAATTTTAAACGGATAATTAGCAAAATAAGGGTTGTAGGAAGTACCTCTGTTTGCATTGTATGAGGGAAATTCGTTTCTTATTGAATTCAATTAGCGTACCGTACTTTACAAGATGTTGACTTTAAGTCGATCATAAAGATTAAAAGTTAAAAAAAATTCTTTCGATTGATTGTTTTATATCTGATATTAATCTAAAACCTATATCCATTATTATTTTTGTATTGAAATGCTCTCTTCTGAACAGATAATCCTACAGTCATACCCACATTTTCTCTCAGAAGGAATTGAACGTGCTTTTACCATGTTCCACAGTTCATAGATCAAATACGTGTATTTATCAACATTTAGTTATTTTTCCATATGCTCATGTCATGAACATAAAATAAATGTTTATTCTTGATAAAACTGTTTAATAAAAAATTTGTATTCAACACACACACACACACACACACACACACACACACACACACACACACACACACACACACACACACACACGTATTATAAAAAAATTCATAAATTATCTATTTATATCTTGGAGAAATAAAAAAAATCATATATAATTTTGGTTTATTATTAATGTATACATTTTTGTTACTTGCATTGTGAAAACTGTTATTTTTATCACATACCTTAAAATATGTAATATTAGTTGTATTATATATATATATATATATATATATATGTATATATATGTATATATATATATATATATATATATATATGTATATATATATATATATATGTATATATAATATATATTTATATTTGGATTTTAATAATATTTATGAAAGATGTAAATCAATTACAAATTAGGGGTTTTGACTTAAAAACAAATGCATTTCCGTTGGTATGTCAATAAATATACGTAGATATTCAGTCCCAAGAGGCGACTGACCTACCCCGCAGTTATATAGGTGATAAACGAATATTTGATGCCAATGTTGGTGATTTATTTCCGGCCTGTGACTGTACGAAAATACCAGTTCGCTAGAATTTATACCTATCTAAACACCTAGACCTAATTATATTTTCAATTCCCATCATTTACCTCACTATAGCTTAAGGTTATAAACTACCATTAATTTAAAAATATCTGATGTTACAAATAAAACTAACAAGAACAATTAAAGGGGAGACGTTGAGGTACACAATACAATCACAGGAGTATTACAGAGGCTCTGTTATAAGCGGTAAGTTGCCATCTGTGTGCCACAAGGGAACGTGTGTATCGCAATCGTGCGTCGTTTACTTGATATATATTTAGAGCATCCAATTAATATTTACACTTGTTGAAATTGTGTTAAAGGTGGAATATTGTATTTAGTTTAGATTAACACAATAATACTCCTTAAAATAAGTAACAATGATTGTTGAAATAGTAGTATTACTTTCTCGTTAATTCTCATGCCATAAACTAAAACATATATATTTTCCAAACTATGGTATAAGATAGATTGCATACCTTGATATGAAAAATAGAACTAGTCTGACTTTGTTTTTAAATGTTGTTCTAAAAATACATAATTTATTGTGTATATATATATTATTAAATTTAAATAGTCTTATTGGTAACACATGTGTTGTGTCGATGATTATGTGAAGATTATTCCTAAGTATTTCTAGTTTATATACTCGTAAATTCGATAAATTGCCATTGAAATATGTGGTGCAATACCTCTTATTTGGAACCTTGAATTATTTGGAAACTCGAATTGCTTTACTAGTTAACAAAATACATAGATTGGAAAAAAATATAAATACATAAAAGAAATTGTATATAAGTGTTGCCTACTTTTGAATGAAAAAATATAATCAGACATCCCGATTTGACCCACTATTACATTAGTAATTCATTAGGATAGTAAATCTACATAGTGTGTATATTGGTAGATTTAAAAAAAAAACATAAAACATATATAAACATATTATATATAAAACAGTGAACAAACACTGCTAATAAAACAGATGAACTTTTCTGATTTCCCGCGCGGAGACATCCAGAAACAAAAACCGCCTCGTTTTGACAGTGAAAGGCATCCCTAATTGCGGCACTCCTCCACCAACTGTACATTTTTCACGTGACTGTTATACAAGGGTTTGTTCTTTTGCTTTGTTTTGACATTTCGTTTTCCTCTATCATCGTTTTTATAATTACGTATTACTGACTTCATTATAAATATGATCTTTTTAGTTAAAACCTCCTCCAATTTCTCCTTCACCTGGTCTAAGGCGTTTGTTATTCTGTCAAATGTTGCTAGTGTAGGTGAACTAACGATTCGAACCCAATACTGGAAATGCATAAGGTTGATGGAGTAGGAGGGGGCGGGGCGCATTGTGTAAGCGATTCCACTACCATCATCAATATACGGAATGTTAACAGTGATTTACCAACCTCCAATTGATGTGATGACAGCCTGATTCCGCAGTCTGTTTGTAGTTATGGATTGCTCTTATTTATTATTAGCGTACCTAAATGTTTGCAATAGAGTTAATGGGTGCGTAGTAAAAAATATTATGATAATTTATGATACATTTGCTTCGTAATGTTGTAATAAATTAAAAGCTTACAATGTGTTGTTTTCTTTATACTACAACGGGCTAGTTAATGTGATAAGAAGTTTTTCATAATTTAAATTCTTAATATTATTAATGAAAATAACAAAATGACTTATTGCTCAGTATAATTAAAAGAGCTCTTTTATAATTTCCTGAACATCAAAGGTTCGCCGTATTCAGACACGAACAAAATTGGTGTTCATTTCACGGTTTGGAAGTTTCATCGGATATTTCTTCCAAGAACTTGTTAAATTACTAAATCTTACCTTCATGTACTTCATCCAGGAAACATAATAGACGATGTTACTTCAGCATGAAATTTTATATTAAAAATACACACAGCATTTATTACAAGTGTAAATTTTAGGGGTTTTAGGACTGTGTTTACCTTTACTTCGCCAAAGCATTTGACAAAGTCCATCATCGTCTTCTGGTTGCTAAACTTGCCGGCTATGGTGTGCGGGGTCCCCTGCACAGGCTGGACAGCTACCTTACTGGAAGAACTTTGATTGTCAAGTGTGATGGCCATACCTCGATGCCCTTCCATGTTCTGTCAGGTGTACTTCAGGGATCTCACCTCGAGACTGCTTTTCAACCTGTTTATTACTGATATTGGAGAAGCTATTAACTAAAGATTTTTGATGTTTTCCGATCATATTAAAGTCTTCTTCACTGCAGCAATCCCTAATAAATATTTTCTACTGGTGTAAAAACAACTACATGGAGCTCAATGTCCAGAAATGTGTTGCAGTTTCATTCAAGCGTGGTGTAGGAGCCCTTCAACATAATTATATTTTGCACGATTGTGTCCTGCGTAGGGTCGACAAAATAAGGAGTTTAGGTGTAATAATGACTCCTTCACTTAGTCCTTCGGAGCACACTGCACATGTGGCTTCAAGAGCTAGCTCTCTATTGGGGATGTTGCAATTTTTTTGAAACAAAGTTTCACTTCAGTTACGTATACGATAAAAGAAACGGAAGATAAACATTTTGAAGCAGCTGGGATTAAACTTCAAACCCAAAATTCAAAATTGGTCGTCATCGGCATCTATAGGTCTCCCAGTGGAAACGAAGACATATTTTTTTCAAAATTAGAATCCTTGTTGATGGACCTGACTCACCATGACCTTGACTTCGTCCTGATGGGCGATTTCAATATTAACGCTTTGGACAACAACCACCAATCCACCAAACGTCTAGCCGACTTGCTAAGGTCTTTTGCTCTTGAATTATTAATAAAAACCCCCACAAGAATAACAGCAACGTCACAATCGGCTATCGATAATATAATTTCCAACCTTCCCAATGTCGCAGTGTCTGTGGTTAATACAGCGATTTCAGACCACTATGGTCAAGAAGCTATAATCAGCGGGAAGAAATTCAAACGCGAGCCCATAATTGTTAAAACAGTAAGAGACACAAGGCCAGAAAATATCGCCATCCTCAATGCTTCACTTGCAAAAGAAAAGTGGGAATTATCAAATTTTTCGACAATTGTCTTAATTTTCATCTTAATGTCTGCTGCCCTACAAAAACTGTCAAAGTTTGTCATAAAAACATGAAAAATAATTGGATTACCCAAGGCATCCTGATTTCGAGAGAAAAACTTAAATTTTTCTCCGAAATTAACAGAAACACAAAAGACAATAACTTTAAAGTTTTATCCGTAACTATAAAAAGATTTATAGAAAAGTTATTCAAGCGGCAAAATCATATGATACATTAAATTCGATAAAGTCTTCCAAAAACATTTCAAAAACCATTTGGGGCATTATTAACAATAAAGTCAAAGATTCGAAAAAATTCCAAATTAAAATTGGGGATCGAATTGTGGATGATGAGATTGAGGTGGCAAATGAATTTAACAAATTTTTTGCTAATGTAGCCTGTGAGCAGGGCCCTCGTCCGTCATCACATCAAGTAAAACCCATTCAAAGACAAAGTCCAGTAACCTCAATGGTCTTGACACCTGTCGTTGAGGAAGAGGTAGATATAATCATTCAGCAGCTTCCATCGAAAAAGTCCAATGATACTAATTTAATGTCAATGTGGCTCATCAAGCAGTGCTCTAAGCATATTGTGAGGCCTTTGACTGTATTAGTTAATCTGTCATTTCGCACAGGAGTTTTCCCCTCGCTCCTAAAAATCTCAGAAGTAATCCCTATTTTCAAAAAAGACGATCCCACACTCATCAATAGTTATCGGCCTGTCTCGATTTTGCCTGTAATAAGCAAAATATTCGAAAAGCTTTTTATATTACGAATGCTTCAGTTTCTTAACAAATACAATCAGCTCTCAAATGAACAATTTGGATTCAGAAAGGGCAAATCAACGATAGACGCAATTGTGAGTCTTGTTGAGACGATTGTAGAGGGGCTAGAGAGTCGAAATCACACGTTAAGTATGTTTCTCGATCTATCTAAAGCATTCGATTGTGTTGACCATCTTACGCTGCTTGACAAATTGGGGTCCCATGGCATTCGAGGCGTGCCGCTCTTGTGGCTTAGTTCATTTTTAAGCCACAGATCTCAAGTTGTCCAAATTTCAAACCATGTTTCTAATTCAATGAAAATTATTTATGGAGTCCCTCAAGGATCAATTCTCAGCCCTATTCTGTTCCTGCTATATGTCAATGACATAGAATCATCACTACCACACGGAAGAATCGTGCAGTATGCGGATGATACGACTCTATGTTTTAATGAAACAACAAAATCAGTTTTAGAACAAAACACCTTTGTTGCAGTAAACAGTTGTGTGCAACATTTTCATAGCCTCAATCTAAAAACAAATTCTTCAAAATCCAATGTTACAAATTTTTCTTTGCGCTCGACATACTGCGAATATGGCCCGGCCATCGTGTTGGATGAGGCCATATTAGAAGAGGTCTGTTCCTCGAAATTCCTTGGAATTTACCTTGATCAAGGTTTGACATGTAATTTTCATATCGATTAAGTTTGCTCCAAATTAGCCTCAGGCATTTATGTGCTGAGGTCTCTAGCTAAATACTGCCCTATTCAGGTTATGATGACGGCTTATTATGGCTTGATCTACCCACATCTCACCTATGGACTAGTGCTGTGGGGTGCATGTGCAAGTAACCAATTTTTAAGAGCGTTCAAGCTTGAAAAACGAGCGATACGCATCATTGCAAAATTAAAATTAAGAGAGTCGTGCAGGCCAGCTTTCAAAAGATGGCAACTGTTGACTCTGCCAAGTCTCTAAATTTTAGAAACGACGTCATATTGTATGCTTAAATGCACCTTGACCAACGGACGGGATGTTCACTCGTACGAGACAAGAGGCAGAGAAAACTACCGAACTAGGAGACACAGGACGGTAGTTCATGAACGTTTGCCCTTACAAGCAGGATTTTATCTCATCAACAGCTTGCCAGATGAAATTAAAAATTCACCTACGCATAAAAAATTTAAAACTCGTTTGAAACGCTGTTTAGTGTCCAACGCTTTTTATAGCGTGAACGAGTTTATGACATATAACTGGGAGACCGCACAATCAGAAGACTTGCTCTCGAATTGAGGTGGGTAAAAATTGGCGATGAATGGAGCAGAGTGAGTGTCAAAATGTATGAGTGAATGAGAGTTCGATGTAACGTGTGTCAAAATTATTAGATACTTGACGTTTGCTATACAAATGTACTATTTGTCTCCGCAATAGATACTTGACTATTGACTATTGGGTTTCATATTTAGATCTACAAGAAACTTCAACTCACCTCTGCCCATTGTCAGTCTTTTTAAGTCTTTGGTGCGCCCAATCCTGGAGTATAGTTCCGTTATATGGTCCCCTTATCAACTAAATCACAAGGAACAGCTATAACATGTTCACAACCGTTTCATCAGGATGCTTGGTCAAGTCTGCGGTTCAGCTACTGCACTACACCTGTCTCTGATGACGAGAGTCATCACTACATCTTCGTCGCCACCACGCTGATCTTCTGTTCTTGTTCAAGCTTGGAAATGGCCTTGTTAACCGCCCGAAACTGCTCCGCTCCATTGACATTTGTATTACAAGAGGACTGCGGTCAATGACAATCTTCCGCAGACGCCTCAATACCACCAACTATTCTCACATTAGCGGTATGTCTCGTCTCATGCCCGCAAGTGGGGTGGCTTCAACTAATCGTCGGCTCCCCCCCTCTTTAAAGTGCCACTGCCTCCTCTTCAGTTTCTTTTTTTCTGTTCTTGTTGTTGTTGTTATTGTATATTTATTATTGTTATGATATTTATAGTTTTTCAGTTAGTTATCAATTAAAATAGTAGTCCATTACACTGTTCACCTAATCTTTATTCTTGCTATTGTTATCTGATATTTTTATTGTTTTGAGTATATATATATATATTTTTTTTTCAATAAACACTGAATCACAAAAACTTGCTCCGCCGGGACTCGAACCCGGATCTCTCTCTCACTTGCCGGGTTCCTGGCAAGTGAGAGATATAGTTTATATATATATATATATATATATATACAGGGTGGAAAAAAAGTATGGAAACGCTTTCACTAGTTTTGTATGGCTTTACTGATACAAATTAAATTTTGTACATCACCACTTGTATTAAGAACCTAGTTTTTGAGACCAGTGGGGACATTTTATCTTTTCAGGGGGACGGCCCGTGAGGAGTCGGACGAAAATCTTAAATGTAAGCATAGGCCGAGTTTGGTATCAAATTAAAGGTCTAGTAAGGAGAAACTCATTACCGCAAACCGCACTTAAAAAGGTTGACCCTATCCAGAGTACGGGCCGTTTGAATTTCATAAGTAACGTTTGATTAATTATTATTTCTCCGCAATTTCACAGTCTCAAGTAAACTGTTCTGACTGAAAATGACACTTTATGGAACACAATTATCCAAAAGAATTAAATTAAAAATTATCTATGTATTACAAAAAATAACCATACCTTTTAAATGAGGTGCTCAAACTGCTCTCCGAACACTTGTTAGCAATGAGCTAGTCTATTATAAAAACCTACTGCAGTCACATTTTGAAGCATCTCGGGTGTAATTCTTCTTGCTTCTTTTAATAAACGATTTGTCAGCTCCTCAATGTTGGCTGGTTTAGTTTTATACACATTATCTTTTAAGAAGCCCCACAAAAAGAAATCTAGTGGATTAAGATCCGGTGACCTAGCCGGCCACTCAACGGTACCCCTGCGACCAATCCAACGGTTAGGAAACACTTCATCTAACAGATTGCGCACCCGCAAATAGTAATGGGGCGGTGCTCCATCTTGCTGAAACCATGCTGCATTAAAATTTGCCCCAAGAAGAGCACGCACTGCTGGCAAAATGTTATTTGTCAACATATTGAAATAAATTTCGCCTGTTAGATTTCCATCTATCACAAACGGTCCTACAATGTTATTGTTTATTATTCCAGCCCACATATTCATTTTCTGAGGCATTTGTGTGTGGCCTTCTATCATCCAGTGTGGATTATGGTCGGCCCAGTAACGGCAATTATGCCTATTAACTTGTCCATTAACAACGAATGTAGCTTCATCTGAAAACAATATCGAACTTAAAAATTTTTGAATTTCGTCACATTTTCTCTTCATTATTTCGCAAAATTCAGTCCTTCGATCAAAATCATCCTCTGCAAGTTCTTGGGTTAGGGTTACTTTAAAAGGGTGATACTTGTTTTTGTGTAAAACATTCAACACTGAGGTATGGCTCATATCAAGATCTTCTGCAGCCACTCTGGCCGAGGTGCTGGGATTTTCAACAAATGTTTGGAGTACATCGAAAGATTTTTGTTCATTTGTTGCCGATTTAGGCCTGCCACTTCTTTCACGATATTTGACTGTTCTAGTTTCTTCAAATCTTTTTACTGTCTTAAACACTGTTGACTTACTAATTGGGGGTCTATCAAGAAAAGTGTCACTAAACAAATGCGCTGTTTCTTCATAGGGACGAACTAGATATCCATACCCACGCATCATAAGCAGCGTGATTCTCTCAAACTCACTAAGTGACATTGCTTTTAAAACTAGTAGAATAAAATGTAAACACTTAAGTAAAAAAAATTTATAACTATCGCAGTACCTTCTAGTGAAGACTTTCAACTTTATCTTACGTGGACGAAATTATAACGTAGACTAAAAACCAAGCTGATATTAAAAATACAAAACTGTGGAGTTTTGCTGTGACAGTACTGTTTGTATTGCCTAAACCAGTTTATGTTTGCCTGAGATAAAAGGGCTGGAGGGACTGGACCTTGACCTCATGTTGATAAGGAGTTACGGTGGTATTATTGAATACTCTCAGTTTCTTGAAGATGAGATAGGAAAACCCCTATTTACTGTTATCCAACAAATGTAGAGGTAAAAAAAATAATTTTTTGTTGGAAATTGTTTTTCAAATTTACATAACCGACATAAAACATACTACTGAAAGTAAATTAGTTACTTCACAAGACAAAATTACAAAATTTCTTTGTCATGAAATTCATACGGCCCGTACTCTGGATAGGGTCAACCTTTTTAAGTGCGGTTTGCGGTAATGAGTTTCTCTTTACTAGACCTTTAATTTGATACCAAACTCGGCCTATGCTTACATTTAAGATTTTCGTCCGACTCCTCACGGGCCGTCCCCCTGAAAAGATAAAATGTCCCCACTGGTCTCAAAAACTAGGTTCTTAATACACGTGGTGATGTACAAAATTTAATTTGTATCAGTGAAGACATACAAAACTATTGAAAGCGTTTCCATACTTTTTTTCCACCCTGTATATATATATATATTATTTCTTAGTGATTATAAAAACTGCAGCTCTATACACTGTTGGCTCAATCCCACTCTTGTTTATCCTACTGTTATCTTAGAATCTTTACTGATGTTAGTCCTTTTTGTATAGTTAATTAGCTGTTTTTCCTTTGAAGTAATTTTATTAATTCTTGTTATTTCTTATTTTGATAACCCTCCGTAGGATCTATGTTCTATAGCTATAAATTGTTTACTAGCCTTTACAGTTTCCAGTCTTGTTACTGTGTTGTTGCCTATGTTGTTTGCTGGCCATGCCACCTTATTGTATATTACTATTTACTCTCTGCCCTGTTAGCTCCTAAGAAAACTTTAGTACATCTTGTCCATATTTATTTTTTGTGATTTCTGTATAAAATTGGCGTTTTCCATTGAAATAAATAAATGCTGTTCACATCTGCATGTTAAAGGATAATCAGTGATTCTAAAGCATCTCTGTGAACTCATAACATTTAAACTTATACCTTGAACGAGGGTATGATTTATGGCAAAATAAAGCTATCCCTTTTTCAACTTACAGGTAAAAAACATATTTCTAATGAGGTTAAACTTTGGAAAATAAATTACGCCTAATGATGACAACAAAATAAACCACATTTTTTGGGAACTAAACGCTCTTAACAAGGTGTTCGGTTAATTGTGTACATTACTACTGAAAAATAAACCAAATAGATTTCAATTTATTTCCGAGCAAACAGCCAGTGTCAGTTTTGTGGATGCAAAACACTTCAACCCAATAGGTAAATGACCCCGGCAATAATTGGTGGCGCCCTCTCGTCTGAGTCGATATCTATGCAAAACAATGCACTCCTTTTCCTGATTCTACATAAATCGTCATCAATTCAATTCAAAATACCTTTTATAATCAAACGTTTCTTAGGTAGATCTGTTTAGAGAAAAAAATCGTTATCTACTTATTTAGAATAATTAAGATATTTTAAAGCAATTCATGTGAGATAGATTTGTTGCTACCTCCATCTTTTTTATACCCTTTTCCAGTTTACTTTTCCAGTTTAGAATAACATTCTTGGATAATTCTCATAATGATAACGAAGCTATAGTCTATGATACGAGTGCTAATTTTAACTGTGAAACAAACTGTTATTTATGAAATCGACAACGAAATTTCTCTTAGCAAAGAAATTGATAGTTAGCCGCGTTAGTTTTGAAGGGTATTAAAAGATAAAATTTATGAAACAAATTGATTTCTCTGATTATGTTAGTTCTACCTTGATATACTTAAAACTGATCACCAGGGAAATAAATAATAATAGATCACCGTCAGAAAACTTATTAAATTAACTAATAGCCGTCATTACGGGTTGTGTATAGTTAGCTGATGCTCAAATTACATTTATGTACGTATCTGAATGTTGGTCTGTGTTTAAATATAAGAAAAATATGATATGAGAAACACTTTTATTTTATATTTGTAACACTTTTGACATCCTCGCGTTTGACGTCCCCTAAAATAGTGTGTCTGACTTTTGATTTACTATTTAGAGGAGATTTCTCTACTGATTTCAAGAACAATGACGTTGTGTGCTTATAGAATGCAATTTGACTCTCATAACTACGATCCATGTTGACATAAAGCAGATATAACGAGCTTGTGTTATGGTCGGTTAATTTCAACCTAGGTTATAGTTACGATTACGTCAGTAATCCAACTGAGCAAGAGATCAGATCGGGGAATTTGAATATTACTTAAACTAATGTTTTGATATTTCTGATTTCTTTTTGAGTTTCGAACGATGGAAAAACTCTTGTTACCTTGACGGTATAAGGGTGTTCAATCGTGGTCCTTGTATAGACAACGAGTCTTCGATTCTGATTGAATGATTTGGTGATTGGTTGAGCTTCAATTAATTAATAAAGCGAATAAGCAGTATTCATTAGCTTTCACTGTTTAAGTTTAATATCTATAGACTGAAGCTATCTCTGGAAATTATTTACGTACGCAATGTTTGACGCATGTGAACAACATAATTATACCAGACATTATATCAGTCTCGTAAGTCTAACAGTTATAATCCCAAATGCTACACAACAGGCTTGCCACCTGCGTACGTAATTGCATTTTGCATAATTGCATTCTCCCTCTCCCTAAAAAACACCCCAAATGAAATCTTTTCTAAAGCAAAATATTATATTTTACAAAAGACGATGCGTGAAGAGATTATGAAACGATATTATAATTTGACTTTTTCTTGCTGAACATAAACTTGCTTTATGGAGGATAAAGTACAAACAATTTTTAATATCTTCAACTTATTAGTCGAGCTTTAACGAAACCTATCACTTAAAAGGCTTTTGTCTGTCTGTGTGAAAGTTGTTTAACACAATATCTCGAAAATAAACTTATCTAAAGAATTACACATTTGCATACGCTTTATTTATATTTAGGTAACACTGAGTTCAATGATGATAGATGTAAATCTAATGGTTTTGGCTGAGCTTTAGTGAATACTTTTACATGAGTCTTATGGGTGGAACCATGAGTTTAACAAAAAATATTAGAATAAATAAATTGGTAAGAAAACATGATATAATCTTTTAGTATTTGAACATGTGATTAATTTAGTAAATGGTAATACATTTCCGATAATTTGCCTGAGTCTCCTAGAAGCCTGTTGCTCAGTAGGCTGACAAATTTATACTTTTGTATGCCGAAAGGGATGTAACATTTCTTTACTGCACTACTCTCTGTAAATGTTTTCGCTGAATATGTTGAGAATAAAATAGGGTATATTCTTAAAACTGTGGATGAAGAATCAGCAAACTCTGTTACGTGACACGAGATTTAGTGTACTTCCTATCTTGTAAATATCGATTCAGTAAAATCAAAAAGAGCAGGAATTGAAATTAAAAGAGTTATTCCCAACAGTTAAAATTATATGTCAAATAATTAGATCATATTTTCCACTAGTAGAGTTTTAACACATTCAGAAGTGGAGAATTAAACTAAATAAATTGTTTTAAGCAATACAAAATTATATTTCAATAGTGAAATGTCAACTTATGTAAACAAATATTAAAAATCATGTACCAATTAAAAATTCTATGACTGATAAACAAATTTCCAAGGGTTATGTATTATTTAAAATAAAATATTTTAAGCAATTCGTAATTTTTCCAATACAATTGTTGGTTATTTTCCACCTAAGCGAGACAAGATAATGACTAATGATCGCACTCTTCCATTTATCTAGCCTGCTAATTATTAATTTCTGTATAAAATGTGTTAGCTACGTAACACTTATGCAAATAATATCTGTGAACTCGTAAGTGGTATGTAAATTATGTGTGGAATTAAAATTCATATTTATTTTCCTATTTTTAAGATTTTGATACCCCGCTGATAAACTTCAATAAAACCCTGCATGTTTATTGCAATCACTGCGTTTTACACTGATAGAGGACACCAAAGTAAACTTCATACTTTAAACAAATATTTGCTCTAATTACAAGCTGCACTGCATCAAGTTTTGTTACTTTAATGATTTTAGATTAATACAATCATCGTCGGGATTTGTTTAGTAACTGTTTTTTTTAACTATTATAAGAATAAATAGTGAATCTAATACGTTCTAGGTCTAGAGCCTAATAATATCAAGGAGTTAGTACGCAATAAAGAGTCTATATTCATTTTAGTTACAGAGTCATACAAGGTGTGTCAATTAAGCTCTGGAAATTTTGAAATTAAACACATTTAAATAGCATTAATATCAGAGAAAGACTTTATCATCGGCCTCTTCCCTTGTGTAGCTCCAACTCTACTAAAGTTATCCAAGGTTGCACACACGTTTGGAAACACTAGCGCTAATCTTCCAAATATCACTCGGCACCTCAGTTACAGATTCCTTGATCTACACACAGTAGCATTCCACTTCTTGAAAGGATAATGGTATTTCGGACATTATCCATTATATGTTTCAAAAAATATATAATAAACGTATCGGTGATTGAAATCTATTTAGTTTTTTTAGTGGAAAAAAATAAAAATTGCTTAACAATGCTGGTTTATCAAATCATTATATGAAATGGAATGAAGCCATCATAATACAACGCGATTTCTTAAAACGAAAAGTTATTGAGGCTAAACTAAAAAGATTTGAACAATTCATAACATATCAAAACAAACTTAAAAAAAAAATCGTACACACACCATGGAATTAAGGTCCGAGACCAAAAGATAGGGCCAGAAGCTGTCGGCTTTGCTCTTCTTCTTCCTGACCATTGCCTTCTTGCCTCATTGTTTCAGATGACACTCCGCGATCCCGACATTTAATTTTTAGTTAGTATCCTACTTTTGCTTGTGCTGGTGTGACGTATGATTATGCTCTTGTCTTCTCGTGCTTGTGGCTTGCATTTGCGACTTTCATCCTGTGGAGTGATAATGCCTGGACTGGAATCCAAGCATCTTGAGTGCCTGTTCGCTCCCATTACTTAGCCTTTATTTGTTCTTTATATTATTTATTGCTTTACAGTAACTACCTCTCTACATTACGGAGAGAATAGATTTCAATAGTCGAAACGTTTTGTTTCATATTTAGTGTTACATATAACGATGGAAAATGTCTGAAATCATATATCTTCCACACCTTCTACGGTCAATAAAAACTTTTACAAAGAATATTTCTTCTTGCGAAAGATCTTGCACAATAAACGTTAACAACAAGGTGGCAATTGTATTTGTCCCCGGCAATGTGAAGAAGTCAAAGTTAGAACAAGTTAGTTACAAGCTCCCGTGTTCACCGTTGTAAAAAGTACACACCACACACATGTTACATTTTGCTTCACGTGTTTTATATATATATACTGATGTTCAATGTTTATTGAAATTAAATTAGGCTATTGCCACTTATACATGTACATATATATATATATATATATATATATATATATATATATATATATATATATATATATATATATACAGGGGTGCTGAAAAGTCCCGGGACGGTCTAATGGTCTACAATCGATTGGAATATTGTCAGCAAACTGAAGGCAAACACTTTGAACATTTGTTATAACTGTTTTGGTAAGTGATTTGAAGTAAAAGAAGTAAAATAAAAGATTAAGTGTCTCAGTTTTCTCTAACAACCAGAATGTTTGCATTTGAAAAATTCTGTATTTTATAATCTTTGAGTGGCCGCCATTTTGTAATGCGTCAACTGTTTTACATCAGATTTTCGCCAAAATGTTTCTAATTAAAAGAGCTTTAATTTGATGTACGACTCGACCTATGCTTTTATTTAAGAATTTTCACCAACCCCTAGCGGGACGTCCCCCATAAGCAGGATATCATGGTGAAATACATAAAATAATAGTTTTATATGAGCAAAAGCTTGATGTAAATTTTGGTTCTTATATTGTAATTAGTTCAAAAGTTATTAGACCGTCCCGGGACTTTTCAGCACCCCTGTATATATATATATATATATATATATATATATATATATATATATATATATATATATATATATATATATATATACATATATATAAACATGGTGTTCTGTGGTTGATAGTGCTCAATCATTTCAGCATAAAATTTTCTATAAATATTGTCGAGAAATGTCGTTTAACCATTAGGTACAATTGTTTTTATTTAAAACATATATTATCTTGAACAGTAGTTCAGCTTAAGGATCCAAATGTGGCACATAGGTTTGAGAAGATAAGAGGAAAAAACTAATTTTTTTATATAAAACGAAATGGCGTCTGTTGAAGTGCCAAACATGACACAATGTAGAGGTATTAGTTGTTTGTGGCTTATGAGTTTATGCATTGATAGATTCCGTTGAAAAAATTACCATTGGAATTATTATAAAGATTACAAAATACTACGGATCTTTGAAAATTTAAAACCTATGTAAAAAACAGCTAAAGACTATCAAAAGACAAAATATTTGCGGCTCTCGTATTGTGCAAGCGTACGTACAAATTGATCGTTTTCGCTTATGCGTTGACGGTTTCGTTACAGAAGGTACCACTGGAAAATTTAATAAAATGATTAAACAGTTTTGTATTTGACTTCAAAAATTTTCATCATGCGCCAATTTGTTAATATTAAAGCAAACTACACTATTATTTATTCAATTTTTTAAACATTTATTTTACTTATATAACAAATGTACGGTAATCAATCTAACCATACTTTATTACAAGAAAGTCAGAGTATGTCACACAGGCTTCACTGAGGTTACTTGCAAAATTGCACGTTAATATCTAATTTAATGTTAGAGATGTCCTGCGGCTATACTGACAACTCAGGTAATAGATTTGTACATCATTCGGCAGAAAAACAGCAATTTACCATATACTGAGTGATAAATTTCAATTACGCTGAGATAAACCCTAAATATTGTCATGCACCCTCATATACACTGAAGAAGAGACCTAAAAAGTAACAAATTGCTCTGTGGAATTCAAAGTATTTATTTCAGTAGTTTTTTATGTGCCACAAAAATTATTGAGACCTACATTTTCAGGGGGTTCGGTATCCAAAAAATGAAATTTTTATAAATTTTCGTGTTTTAATATTTTATTATTCTATGACTAATTCCTGACATTTTAATGCAAAAACTATTAAAATCCGATGATGGGAACTATTTTTATTTTGAAAAATATACTACATGCCAACAATTTAGTGTTTCCATTGCAACTGAAGTATTTGTTATAGTAACATAGTTGTATTCTTCCAAACTATGATTTAGATTTATGGGTTGGTACACCTGCCTTGTCTACTAACAAAAATACAGCTGTCTATAACTGTCTTAAGTTACAATAAACCAATTTTGTGTTTGTAAACAAAACAATTTCTGTTTGGTGGATTGTAGTTATTGTTATTTTGTTTGTAGAACGCATTTGATTTCTAAAATGCCTAGAAGTAATAGCATTTTTAAGAAGAGAAAAAGTGAGTTTTACAAAAAGAAAGTAGTTGTAGAGTGTGAAAGCAGTGGTAGTGGTGTTGTTTTGGAAGAAACTGTGGAAGATAGGTTAGTTGAGAGTGAAACTGAGCCTAGTCCTACGCCGAATAATGAGGACACAGATGATGTTGTTAGTGCTTCAAAAGTGAAACAAGGTAATATCAGTCAAAATTATAAAAACATAACTGATAAGGAGCCTAATTTCCAAAATGATATTGTTGATTTTAAAAAACTTATAAATGTAATTTCTCAAATAGCAGTATGCAAACAGTGTCATCAACCGATCGATTTTAAAATCAAGTATCGTGTAGGCCTTTTTTTCTCGGGGAACTTTTTATGTGAAGGTTGCAATGAAAAGACACTGGCCTCTTATGAAAACTCCTTAGTCTTACAAAATAGACCTAATGATGATACAAAATTATATGACATAAATGTAAGATTGGTGTATGGCATGCGTACGATTGGCAGAGGCCAGACGGCTGCCGCTACACTATGTGGCGTACTAAATCTGCCCTCTCCTCCATGAAATTACACACAACTGTTAGGGTCTGTGACTGAAGATGTTTGTTTTAGGATTATGAAGGAATCAGTAGAAGAATCAGCGATTATAAATGAAGGTAGGAGGGATTTGACAGTAGCCATAGACGGGACATGGCAAAAGCGAGGCCATACATCACAAAATGGTATAATCACTGCAACATCTGTGGATACCGGTAAGGTAATTGATGCGGAGATTTTATCTAAGTATTGTCGTTGTAAAGACAAATTAATTGGACAACATAGTGATAAGTGCAGTGCAAACTATCTGGGAGTAAGCGGAGGCATGGAAGTTGTCGGAGCTCGTGCGATTGTCCATCGGTCCCTACCCACTTACAATGTTCGCTACGTTGAATACTTAGGTGATGGGGATTCGAAAGGGTTTTTTAGTGTTGTGGAAAGCAAGCCCTATGGTGATGAGTGCCTGGTGAAAAAACTAGAATGCATTGGGCATGTGCAGAAGCGCATGGGGACTCGCCTAAAGAATTTAAAATTAAAAGAGGGAAAAAACAAACAAACCGATGGAAAAACAATAGGCGGTCGGAACAGACTGACTGAAGCTGCCATATTAGCCATACAAAAATATTATGGTCTAGCAATTCGAAGAAATGCAAGCAATTTAGAAGACATGCGAAAAGAGCTGTTTGGGCTGTGTATTACCATTTGCTATCCAGCAATACAAATCCTCAACACGGACTTTGCCCAATAGGGAGTGAAAGTTGGTGCAAGTACCAAAAGGCTATGGCTTGTAATGAAACTTATGACCATTCCAAACATTTTCACCTTCCTGCTGTCATCATGAACAAGGTAAAGCCTATTTTTACAGACCTAAGTGCACCTGATTTGCTTCGTAAATGTCTCCACGGTAAGTCACAAAACCCAAATGAGTCCGTAAACCAAGTAATCTGGTCTCGCCTGCCAAAAACTGTCTTTGTTGGCATACACACCTTGCACTTAGGAGTGTATGATGCCATAAGTTCCTTCAATAAAGGAAATATGGCAAAATGTATGGTTTTACAACATCTTGGAATGACTGTTGGACATAATTTTTGTGAAGCAATGAAAATGCTGGACATAGCTCGCTTACAAAAAGCTCAACGCATGGCTACCGAAGTCGCAAAAAAATCAAAAGCTCGCTCAAGTGCCAAGAGGAAGCTGGAAGATCAGTGGGAAGAGTTGGAGGATCCTGATAACCCTAGTTATGCAGCTGGATGTCATTAATATTATAATAAAGGTCAGTGAATTCACTTATTTGATGTGTGTTGCCTTTAGCTGCAATTTCCCGAAAATTAACTTTTTTATCACTTATGTAACCTTTTTCTCAAGATCCACTGATCAGATTAACATTAAAAAAATACACATGTACTTAAGACCAGTACACACATTTAGAGCGGAAGATATTATAAAAATCTATTTTAAATTTGTATTAAAAAAATTATAATTATAAATTATTTTACAAAAAATTAATAAATTTTTTATTTACAACAAATTAAATAAAAACTTATTTTTTTAACTTTATTCCGATCTAAATGTTAACAAAGGTCTAAATAGTAGTGTCCTAAAGTTTGATGATGATAGCTTTAAAGGTTTCTGAGAAAAAGGTACATAAAATTGGCCAAATTCACATGGGAAGGATAGGGCATACCGAACCCCCTTAAGACCAGGCGATCGTTTAAAGGCCCCATAATGAACTCATAATGGTATTATACTCTTAAACCAAAATTTATATATATTTATTTTTGCAATAAACTCCTAATACAAATAAAAAATTCATTATTATAATGTTTATATATCATTCTGTTGGTCTTGGAAAACTAGTTATTATATGGGTTTAGAATATTTATAGATAATTTGTGATGAATAAAGTAATCTAAAAGTCACGTAAAATTCAGCGACAGTAAGAGGATCAAGTTAAAATTGGCTATCAAAGCTCTCCCAATCCCAACGCCATAACCGAATAATCTACTTTGACAAATCCTATCAACTCTTCGTTTTGGTATCAGTATATCTAGCTGCATTTGTTATCAGCCACATTAAGAATCCTTCTTAGGCTAAGCAGTATAATAAGAATACAAGGTCAACACCACGTGTCGCGTATCTGGCTTCGATAAGGTTCCTTTTTTAGGTTTCATTAATTTACTATGTAATTTATTCGTTGCCAACTTATGAGACAAATATAAAATTGTTCACTAACAATTAAAAAGCCAATCGCATGACATGAACCATCATTGACCTCGGTGTTCCGAATAAATAAATTAAGTATCGGTCTTAATTTGCAGTGTATAGGTGAGTTTCTCTATTCGAGATATCGTGCGGTTAGATAGACATACTGAAATTAAATTTGGTCATTCCATCGAGAGGTAACCTGCACTGACACTCATTCAATATACAGTTTTAGGAACAGTTAACACTTAGGTTATTAAATGTAATATTTTGATTTAGACACTATTAGGGAAAATCCCTTCCCGCTTTTCAAGGTGACTTTGGTTGTCTTCCATTGTAGCGCACTGATTAATACGAAATAAAGCATCCCTCAAGTTGCCTGTTTAGACCGCTATGTCTATCCCTCATGTAACTTGTGGTCAGTGCTTAGATAGGTAGGTGCCGTAGTCCAGTAGCTTTTCACACTTCTTAAAGTATAACTCCACAAGTATAACTCTTATTTTACTCCAAATTTTAAAGTGAGAAAGTATATTCTTGCAGCCATATATTAATTTTTACATTTCGTAATATTAATAGCTGTAATAATAACTCCTAATGTTTTTTTACCAATAAAACTACTTTTAATTTCAACTTGATCAGTTAAAGTTACGGTAGATGTATTCAAGCTTCAAAAGGTTTAAAACTTTCTTAATTTGAGAGGGATGAATAAAGATCATTTTGAGAGGATTTCCACTTCAGAGAAAACTTTTCTGCAATCTGAGAATTTTTTACATTGTTAAGTTCTTCGTCCGTCAATTACTTCAGTTCAATACAGTCGTTGAATATTTTTCCTGATCTTGCATTTGTAGTTTAGAAACACCTGTTATACTGAGGTCAATAAAATCGTAAAATATGAATGCTAATGTTGTAGATGGAGCTTATATTGGTACTGATAACTTACTTCCATTAAAACATAAAACCAATATTTAATCCTTTTATTATTTTGTGAGGCCTTTCGATATTAAGGATATCTTCTTCAGACAAATCACTTTTGTAAAAAATGAATGCTAATGTTAAAATGAGTATTATTAGACTTTTGTTATTAATATCAATCTAAATTGTTTATTTCATAGAGATGTTTATGATGATTTTATTAAAAAGCAATGGCTCTCGATTCAAATTTATAAATTTGTACTATTCGTATTTTTATACATTAACTAACATAATCATAGAGTCAATTTGCAGTGTAATTTGAGAAAGCTTTACAGAACAATCTAGGATCAATTGTTCAAAATAATACGAACTTACACAGTAGTAGCAGTACTTGACAACTCATAAATTCAAAGATAGGAGTACGCCAGAGTAGGTGGTAACAGTAACTTTGTTGCAGTTATATGCAAAATTTACGTCTAAATGTCATTTCATTCTTGAGATGTTCTGGGTAATATAAACCTTTAGATATAAAAGTTAATTTTAAAGTCCTCAGGCATGCAGCGGATATATTTTACAGTGTAATGATTTCCTTGACTTAAATGACAATCAGGCAATTTCTTATATTGACAAACACCATTATCGATTTCTTTCTCGTCTATATACAAGTAAAACAAATATGGGGTTTTCAAGATGAACATGTTACGAAAACGCTCAGCCAAATCTCATAAAGGGACATTTTCATTATAAAAACGAAGAAGAAATAGTGAAGGTATATTCAAAATCTCCAGATCAATTTGTTCTTGAGATACGCAACGGAAAACTGACAAACGGACAGGTAGCCAAACAGAAGAGGAGTATTTCTAGAATATTTAGGGACAGCTAAGCAATATGTATAAGACTTCAAGTATATAAATCAAATCTTAATAGAGGTATCACGTTCTGTTAATGCTTTGTAAGCTCTGTTTTTATGCTTTGCTAATGCTGAGCCAAATTCCATTGAGGAACGTGTATCATTATCATCTGTATCTTGCCTAGTATATTTAATTGAGTATTAAAGAACACGACAAAATGTAAGTCTTCCGACAAATCCAACAAAGTAACCTCATTAAATTTAGTCTATATATGAATAAACTTATTGCAAAATTTCAAGTGTATGCAAGTCTTTCCTCGAGATACCATGTGCACAAACATAAACTACAATTGTCCAGTCCTTTGAGTGATAGGCTCGCTGAAGATTAGCCACTTAAGTGGATTTAAAATACTAATAGTAATTGATATTTGACTCTTAGTTGAAAAAAACACTCATAAAGTTGAAATCCATTGAGAGATCCACATCGTTTCCAATTTGCTTTAGACAGGTCGTACTGCTGCACGTATGCGGAATATGAAGTTGTCACGTGACATGCCCATGCTGGAATGTGAACATGCTTCTCGTGAAGAAGTGAGAAAAAATAACATCAGCACATGTTGTATTGAAAAAAGCAAATAAGGTATCTGTTGTTGATAAGATGCCTTCAAGATTTTGAGATTACATAGATGAATCTTTCGCCAAAATTCAAAATCTGATATTATGTTACAAGCGGGAAAAAGCTTTTTTAGTAATTTTTAAGTTTTCCTACGATACAAGTACTACATTTAGTATAATGTTTAGCCTTAGATTAGAGATGTTGTTCGTTTTCGGTTTTCGGTATAAGAAAAATTTGTTTTCCATCCCAAGTCTAAATATAATCTAGTTTAACAAATTACTCTTTTTATAACTACTAAACTCATACACAATATTAAATATAATACAGACAGACAGGTTTAATATCCAATGAATCATGTTCTTCTTTTAAGAAGATGAGTAGTTTTTTTTACACACAATCACTCATTTAGAGATATAATGAGTGAATTTAAAAACAAATAACCACTCACTGGTTTTAACTAATCATTTAATATGAATTTAAACTCTAAACATTTATTTATACTTTAAGTTATTAAAATAATTTATCTTAGCAAAGGCTATTTTCTTATTAAATGTAGCTTATGTTATTTGAACATTTTCATTTATAATCTTCAGTACAAAGATTGATATAAACTGTTCAGTTACGTGTTGGTTAAACTGACCATTCCCTCCGCACAACACTTGGACATCCCGTAAGCTGCAATCAGTAGTAAAGTAACTACAGTTGTAATCACATACCTTATAGTAATTTTGTAAAACGGCTCTCTATTGTTGAAACTAACCATTCCCTGTACTTTCCCTAAGCTGTAATTAGTAGTAACTACAGTTGTTATCACGTCATCTGTAGTCACTTTGTATAACACTTTCCTGTAAATTAATTTAACCATTCCCTTCACAGAACACTTGGACATTCCCTAAGCTGTAATCAGTAGTAACTACAGTTGATATCACTTCTTCTGTAGTCATTTGATAAACAGTTCCCTATAAGTAAACTGAAATTTCCATTCATACAATACTCATGCTATCGCCTCTTCTGTAGTAGTTTTGTACATCAGTTCAGAACAAACTATAATAACTTCTGTATTTCCAATTATCGTGTATGTTTCTGAATAATAACAGATTATAATAAACGTAAATAAACTAATATAATGTGTTGTGATATTATTAGAATAACTGTATTAGAATAAGATATACTACAGACGGATGCAATACAATTGTAAAAAATTGTCTACAACAATAAAGAAAATTTTAATTTTAATTTGAAATTTGATCCTAAAAGTGACCATTCACAAAATGTGTCGACCCTGTGAGAACCCTTTGGGAGTGTGAGACGTTTGGCTTACTGTGCGGTGCGTGCGACCTGTGAACGTCACTGGCTTCTGATACCTCTCGAGATATGCAAGGGAGGGAGTTAGTACAATCATATGCTTAACAGTAAGATAACTCCGGGTAGTTTAAGTAATAAATAAATCCTTAATATTTTTTTGATTTTTTGATATTTAATTTTTATAACGTATAACAATGTTTTCAATCAATAAATAGTTAAAGTAATAAAATCTGAATAACAGTAATTAGAAAGTATATATTATTTATATTTATATATTGTTTTGTTTAAGTTTGCAAACCAGGTATATGCATTATATATTGCTCAAAATAAAATATGAGAAATACCTAACGTTCAATATTAATTCAACTGCCATAAAAATATCAATATACAATTTCAAAAATTTTTTGGTAATCCAGAGACAAAACAATGCAATTGCATTATGTAAATGAAATGAGAGAATCTGTAACCCCCCAGTCATTATTTATGTTTATAGCAGTAAGTACAATTATTAGATTTGAGTTACGTTTCCAAGAATTTGTTGTTTGGAGCATTCATTCAAAATGGAAATCTTGATATTTGCTAATCTTATGATTGAACTTTTAGGAATTTAAATTCACGTGAATTCCAACAAAGAATTGAGTATGGGAGATAACTGCAAGTTTCAGTTACAATACATCGTTGCAAGAACTTGATTTCTAGATAATCAATCGAGTTGCAATTAGATCCAGAACTTTTGTCTGGCACAGTTAATTTAGTTCAGCAAATTTAAATTAGGTGGTTATTCAAGTGATTGTCTTATACACGCTTACATACTCATATATTCTTGTTTAATATTTCTAATTATATCTCATTTATTGGAATATAAGTTTACAGTCATGGAACCCGTAATAGTTTGTGCTGTAATGCATATTAAAATTAAATTCTTGAAAATGGTCTGGCCCTTTTAGAAGCTTTCTGCATATCTTCATTACCTATTTTATATCATAAGACCTGTATTACAACGAAACTTATTAATAGTAATGAACGTCACGTAGTAAGGAACATTAACTGTTGCTATCGCCTATATGGTAATAAATGAGAGAGTAAGGAGAGAAACATTCTTAACAAGGAAATACGTATGAATAATAAAATATATTTCAGATCTCAGTTATGCTACAGAGTTATGATTGATTTCGAGTTGGAAACAGCAAAATTGCACATACAAATCTTCCATTAAATATTAATATGAAAAAATATTATTTTATTGATTATAATAATTCAATGCATATGAAATAAAAATAGACATACAGCAATATGGATGTTCATTCTCAATATTGTTTTGTCTGTTGTTTTCCTTTTCACTTTTTCTTTATGGTATTTAAAAACCTATAGCTCGTATTATGTTATAAAAATCTCTCCTTCCAGTTTTGATTTACTATTAGTATCAGTCAAACAGCCAGAATAATTCCAACCACCCAGTTACGTTCCTCAGGGCAGGGGAAAATCTGATAGTCCTACGCTTGACAGGAGGGAAACTGTCTCTCAAAATTCTTTGCCTCCTAATCTCTAATCAAGTTCCAATCTTCTCAATGCTTTTATTTAAAATTAGTACGAGATCTTAATATCAGCTGATAAATATTAAGCTTTATGGTAAAAAATGCATACAACAATTTTTTTACAATTCCAAAATTAGGCACTCAGATACATGATCACGTTTCTTTGGATAACCTAGTTGATTGGCCGGTGCCTAAATATTGCTCCGTAAAAGAATTTCTTAAATTGAAGAAGAGTTTTTATTTTAGAGTAAAGAACTTCGTACTTAAGTTTATTTGGGATCATCGAGATAAAGAAACTAAAATCATTGTAGTCCAAGATTTCTAATGAAGTCTCTTTGATCCTTTGTCGAAACTCATAGATTTGACAAAGTAAGGAATTTGGAATTTGCAGTTCCTATCAGATTTGTAATACGGTAATGTAAGAGAAAAAATTATGGTTGCCTGTAAAGTCGGTTTTACGGGCGAAGATTTTACGTGACAACGTCTTTTTCTCGGTAGAATATTTATTGATATGAATATTATTAAATTGCACAATAGGAACAAGGAATTGAATGAAAATAAGAATTGCACAAATTTTAACTATAGAAATATATTTTTTTTCTTTACTAAAACATTGTACATAATTTGAAATTAATTAAAATTTGTTATTGTAAATGGTAAAGTTGAATAAAACATTTACTAAAATTGGAATTTGAAATTCTTGCTAAACACGGTTAAATTATAACTCCGCGCGTGGTGATTGGTCGGTTTAGTTTGTTTGTTTGGTCGCACTGTTATGACAGGTTAGAGGTTATAATTTGTTATTTTAAATGTTTGACTAGCAATACGCGCTGTTTCTTCTCAATCGACTGAATTACGATTGATTGCAGAGTGATTTAAACTAATAATTTACTTAACACTATCAACATTTGTCAACAGTATGACATAACCTATAAACTCAGTTTCTCAACTTTTGTGTCAATCTAACAATTAATCAATCAATCATAGTTTACGATAATGAAATATCAGTGTACAATTATTTACCTTTATTGTTGTAGTTGTTGTAAATAACGAATCTAAGCACTCCACATTTTCACGAATAAACATAGTTATCTGCTTTATCCCGTGCGGCGGACCCACAGTTATCTGCTTTATCCCGTGCGGATCCCGTGCGGCGGACCCACTGGACGGGCATCGTAACGTTACCGGGCGTTACACTTTTTCATGAGTGACTCCGAGCCGCAACCTAATTTAAGACGTTGTCACGTCAAAAACCTTGTTCCTTTGTTTATATGGTATTTTTATTAAAAAATTCAACTATATTGCAAAAGTTTTAATAACTATATAGAACGAGATACACAAACATTCTAATGAAGTATTATATATTGACACTATAAACAGAGGTTATATTTGCATATAAAATTGCAGGGTCTACTCTAATTTAGAGCGAAGAGACGTCGTTTATTGCTGATAGCAACGTTACTTGTTTATTTTACGAAATAAGATCTTGATAGTGAAGGGTGAAACCCTATCTCAGTATCAAGTATCTTTAATGAAGTTGATGGTTTTATATTAAGTCACATCAAGAAAAGCTATAAGTCATACCTTGACGATCTCTTACATGATTATTTAATCCAAATTTTTCACAGTTTCTTAATAGGAACAGGAATGTACTTGTATTTTAGCTAACCTGATTAACTTAGCAGCACAGTTCTAACGCTCACAGAAATTAATAATACATATTTATGAACTCCGATAAAATGTGTTCTTGTGTTAAAGCCTAAAGTTAAATGTAGTGTAAGACATACGTAATTATTAGTATAACGAAATTCATAGAATCAATGTACAGATAGTTGCTGGAAAGGAAGTATTGTATTACAATTCGTAACAAACATCAAAACAAACCTCAAAGTAGTATGCTCACATCAGAAGTCCCATCACTGCATCCAAAAACCGAACAACACAGGAAATCTAGAAATCATCCTACCCTGTAAATGTTCACTACACCACGAAAAAGTAACACTTATAAACACAGTAATACCATGTGGTTCCAAAAACCCTGACAACTATCAAATAACACATCTCCAGCAAATTTCTTGTTCCAATTTCACTCCATAACTATATTACCCCTCGAATCAGAAAAAAGAACAAGAATTCCAACACCTCCAGGATATCTTAGATGAAAACTGGACCTTATCGACACCCACCTACTTCGTTTACAATCTACAAAGACAACACCACTTCCAGCTAAAACACGACGACAACAACACAGTAAACAACACGGAACTCATTTTGTACATTTTATTAGCCTGGACTTCTATATTAACACTACTTCTTTTTTTATAGCCCTCTACTTCATCCACATTAACAACATCAAAATAAAATTCCTGAAACCTACAGTACATGAACGTGAATACCCAATGGATAACCTAAATTAGACAATAAGTACGATTCGTAGGTGGAATCGTCATTAAGCCAGGGGAATGTAAGACATACGTAATTATTAGTATGACAAAATTCATAGAATCAATGTACAGATAGATGTTGCTGGAAAGGAAGTCAAGGTGTTGATTCGTAAAGCCACGTTTGGGAGTGCCAGTGCTTGTGTTTGTGTGCGGGGAAAGATCTTTTAGGCGTAATAGTGTCAAGTGCAAAAAAATTTAAGTTAAGAAAATCGTGTATTTAATTTTAGGAACGTAGTATTATATATCAGGGTTCAATAAATCATTTGAATGCGTCTCATTTACAATTCCAATGTACCTGTACCTAAAGTAAGGAAAAGAAAAGAATATAACGTGTAGAAATCAAATGAATAGTTTAATATTGAAATTTATATTTTCCTATTCCATATATTTGATTTAAATGTTCTCAATTTGGAAAGTCACTCATTTGTATTAATCATGTAAATGTATTTAAATGTTTAGATATTTAAAAGAAAGTTTTATCACGTTAGTTCTTGAACACATATTTATTGCAACACTACAAAATTTACTAATAAATGATATAGTTAAATAAATTAAACATTAATTGTAATGAATGATTTAATATTTCACATAATTGGTATTACAGTTTGTGTTCAATATGTCTGTTGATGGTATCCATTGTTGTTTAAAATTTTAATAAATATAATGAGATACTATTACAAATAAAATATGTGTTGGTTCATTTGAGGGTGTTTGTATTGCCAATCGAACCTATTATTTAAATCCTCTCACAACAGCCCTTGCTCGTAATACATTATAATATTTCACAACATTAATCTAAACAAAATAAACCTTACAGAAGTAATGAGAACACAACCATAGGATACAAAGTACATTGTGAGGTAGACTATGTAGTAAATTCCTCAGCAGCAGGAAACCTAAACAACAAATCAAGTTTGTTTAGTACAGCACAAACTAAGATTAGCGACTGTATTTCCTGATCCTATCTACATAATTGTGGTAGTACTGCCATTTGTTAGCTATATAAAATCAATTTTTTTAAAATCAATTTTACAATTCAATAAAACATTTCGAACATCTAGGTTTTTAAATAACAACGTGTTGTTCGTTTAATATGAAAGCACCTTTAAATCTATTGACATTTTTCCTAAATATTACCTGTTTTGATTATGTACCACATAAATATTAAAAGTTTTATATGGTGAAGCCATAATCCATCATTATTAGAAAAGTAAGTTGCAATATAGGTGAAAATCTCCTATTTAGTTTTAAATATGAATTAAAAGGATGTACAGCTTGTTTAAAAATGTTCTCTTCTAAAAGTTCTATAACATCTTTTACTCTTTATGCCGCTTTTCTTTATACCTCATTATTAGCTGCCTCTAAACTTGAACGCGCTTTTTCAGGAAAAATATACCTTGGGGAGGTTATCTGTGACCTCTGAGGTATATCTTAAAATATCTCTGTAAGATATGATATTGATAATTTAATTATATTGTCGATGATCCCAGGTTTGTTATACACTATAGTATATTCGTAAATAGATTATAACAACACTGCCAAAAATAATATTTATTAGTTATGAAAAACTATTAGATTATAAAAAATGTATGGGACGAAGCTAAGTTATTAGATTCAGTTTACTCTATCTTCAGATAGGAAACTACTATGATATAAATTTGTATACTTAAGAGGCTAGTATAGTGAAGAACGTCCCTGCTGATAAAGAAGGCATATCTCAATGCTAAAGTTATATAATAATGATTTAATAATGATATATAGTGATAGTTAAAAGTTTTTGAAAGTGGGAAAAAATTTACTGAGTATTTCCACTAAACCAATAATTTGCATTTGATGATGAACAGTAAACAAGCAATATACCAAGGAGAATGTATTTGTTTAATATGATATCATTTTAAAGATATATGCGGTAATTATAAGTATTTTATTACATTTAGTACTGACATAAAAATCAGTGATAATTCAAAATGAAGATGAATACACAGAACGACCGCAATACGTATTTTAACTGAGTCATTTCCAACACGTTTATACCATCTCAGTAATGATCCCATCGCTGAGAGTGTCACTGTAGATTTCTAGTTATTGTGTCCTCATTAAATGAAGTAATTCTTGGTAAACGTAACTTCAAGAACTCTTTGAGCTGATAGTGATGAAATAGTGGGCACAAAAGTGGATACTAGACTTAATATGCTGTACAATACTCACTGAGATCTAAAAGTTTAAAACAGCTCCATGATACCGATTTTCTGGAATTTAAATTTAAATAATCACATGTAATGAGATAGAACAGATGTAACTGAATCACTTAATTTTGTAAACAATTACAGTATATGATAATGTCAAATAAAAAAAAATCGTACCAGCGAGAAAGTTGCTACAAAATTGTCATATAGATGAAAACAAAATGTAAACTATGCTTTATTGTATTTTCTCTGTATTACAAATATTTAGGAAATCTTTGCCTAAAAATCGATATAGCCCCTAACCTTAGAAATAATAGCGGGTGCTACACTTACTTTTGGGCTTCTTACGTTGCATTTCACAAGCGTACGGAGCAATATACTAACGGTTCTTTTCGGGTTGGTTACTTAGGATATTCAAAAACTACTTTTTAAACTGCGATGACAAAATAAGTTAAAACCATCCAGAACCGATTAGAAATTATACAATGTTTTCATTGGTAATAACCCCTGTTGTATCAAATACTTTCAAAGTTATAATGAATAAAGAATCGCCCTTGAGAGATATAATACTACTATGTTTTGAACTAACTGAAGAGTAAAATAAATATATTAGTAATTAATTATACTTGATCCAAATATAAAGGTACTTTTTTCGCGATGCCTTATGATAATAGTAAAAATTATACTTCTGTGTATATGACGATATATCAACTATTGTTGTTGTTGTTATTACCAGATGATTAAATTGCGCAATTAGGCTTTAATTAGGAGCAGATTATCACGAAACTACCCGTTTATATGTATCTTTTTAATTATCTTCAATTATAAAGACACTCTTATCTTTAATTTAACCTTAGTTAGTACCTGAATATGAAATCGCAGATTTCGAAATGTACATTGTAAGAAAAATAAAAGTTTAAAAAGAGTGCTAAAAGGTTTATTCATATTGTGTTATACAAGTTTAATGTTGTTTCCATTGAATTAGGAAAATTTAGCAAATAGGGAAAAGCAGCAATGACAACTTGGTTCTACAATATATCTAAGGCAAAGAAGTAATCTCGGATCAAACGTCACAGCTTGGATATCTAACATCACACCGGTTGTCCTATATTTAACTGTCCAATTCCGAGATATGCGTAAACTCTTCATCTATTCGTTCGTTTTAGATATTGCTACACAAGACCTTTATTTGGGCCACATCCGTATAGTCAGTTAGAGGATAGAAAGGTGAATTGGTAGCAGTATACATAAGACAAAGTCTTGCATTACTCTCACTCAAACCATAGACATTGTAAATACCAGTATATTATATACTGAACTTTATAAAATACAGCTACCACATATAAGAAAATTTCTTTACATTCATTAGTCAGAATATAAACTGTATTTGGCAAAGATAGCTATAAGGTAAAGCTTCAAAGAAATATGAAAGTCCTCAATGAAATCTTTGACAAAAACATAACTTAGGTTATACGTCGGCTTGGAGATCAAACAACGCGTCAGATGCCCAACATCGGACTGTCCAATTGCGAGATATTGGTAAACTCTTTTTTTATTCGTTCCTCTCTATAGCGATACATATGACCTGTACTTAAAGTGCACCATACCTGGTACTGTGAGTTTGTGCGTAATAAAGTCAGTTAGTATCAAGGTTTGCTATACAAAAAATATGTAAAAAGCCTGTAAATGGATGTTTATCTACTGTACAAAACAAAGTCGGGTTAGTTACACCACTTACAACTCAGAACGGCTGTACCAATTATACAGATTTCAGAATTTTTCGATTCGTCTTTGACCCAAATAGAAAAAATCTACTAAACTGTCGTATAGTATCACGGAAAAATCAGGGAAATAAGTTGATGTTTGTATAATAGTATAGAATAAGAGATCCTGACAAACGTAATAAAATATTCTGTTCAAACATTCTTTTACGAAGCAGAACCATATGTTTAGTTTTCAATTTATAGTTTTGAAAGCATAGAGTAAGCTCGATAGGTATAATAACTGGTATTGTTTCAAATGTTTTGGCAGAGTTAAAATATCCACATAAGATAATTTAATGTTAAACAAAAAAAATTTAACTTTAAATGTTACATTTGCAACGTTTTATTTGCAGTGCGTTTCCATTTGACTGAGCTTCGGCAATGTCTTTCGCTCGTTGAGCTGGAAACTTTTCTGTCTGTGTGTATATATATGCACGGTGAGGGGAGGACGACACGGTCCCCCACCTCCCTCAAACAGACTACCCCTTTCGCGGCTCGACCGAGTACGCTCATATTACAATACGAAGTCGATTACTGTGAATTGACAGTAAAAACAGTACGTATGTTTTGGGTGGACTGTACCACGTGCTTTAGGACAAATTTTTTTTTAATAGTCTATAGTAATTTTCAGAAAAGTATTCAGATTGTACTGGTGGTAATCTGTTTTTATCGTTATCAGAAACAATGGCCTCAACCACCTTTAAGACCTCCTAACTTTTACTCGTATACCCACGGGTGATTTAACATTTTAAAACATAATTAGTACAAATGTAAACCATTTTTACTTTAATCGTCATTTTTATTAGTTGTTAAAAATTTCTCAAACTGAATATTCATCATAGTTTCAATATTCAAAAAGCTCAAACTTTATAAGAAGCCCTTCAAAGCGCCAAAATTTATATTAGTCATGTCTTCAAAATGAGAATTCTTCTATAATTTTAAGACCAAAAATACGGACGTAAAAGTTTTTTAATACTGTTCTTATAGGATAAAAGTCATGATCGTTTGACTTACATCCGCCTGCTAAGTCATAATGGTTTACTAATTTAGGAATCATATTGTAAGAGGCATAATATTACAAAACCAAAGCCAAATTTATGTAGCTTATTTAAAATTTGGTCAGCCCATCAAGTAAATATCTAAGGAAATTCACGTTAATATATTGAATATATTCGTTTGAATTAGTATACTATCGGAAATCAGTTTTGTTTATATATATATATCAATTTTATTTTTCTTTATTTTATGTTCTTTTTCGTATACTATTCTCTTATTCATAATTTTCTAGAATATAGTCTCTTACACTAATGTATTTCCGCAAAGACTAACAGTTTTATATTTTTGTACTACAAGTTGCATGGATACCCGATTCAGAAATAAGTCCAACCAAATTGTAATTTGTGAAATCATACAGAGAGTTCAGAATTTTCCGGCTTACCAAAATATGAAGTGCAATGAACTTATGTTGATCAATGGCTGCACTGCACGCGACAGAGGCATCCAGATACCGGCAGAAGTTTGATTTAATGCCAACCTCTGTCCTGGCAATATCCGTGTTATTGAACTTCTCCGTGCAGTGTTCATGCTAAGTTGGTAATCAATAAACATTTTTAATTTTGAGCAGGTCTCGTCTGTTCAATATTGTAGAAATTGTAGAAATCATAAGTATTTCTACTAGGCATCGTACTTTAACGTTTTCGTAGTGTAGTTACAATATATACACTATTATTATTTTAGTATAAACAAATTTTCAAAATATTTAAATAAACTAAAATATGTTGAAGTTATCATTAAAAACACAAGTGCATAGTGGTATCATTTACCTATACTAGTGTACCATTGTATGCAACGTGTTATATAGCTCCCGTGATGTATGTAACACTAGACTATTTTAGACCAATTTAGTGGAATTGATAGTGGAAGGACGAAGTTCATAGCTTTCTAGTGAAAGCACTTGATAAAGCATGAAAGAGTCCTAAGATATTTTTATAAAATTATATTAGTCATATATCGTGCGCCAGACACCCATTGTTCGGTGCTAATGGTTAAGAAGCCTAGAGATTAAGCAAAATTGCCTGTAATTTTTGTTTTAGACTTTGCACTTTTAGTTATAATATTACCAACGTAAAGTAGGAGTTTGCTATTTTGCCCCGATAAAAATATATAGAATACTATATATATATATATATATATATATACTGTATGCAGAAAATAAATGCGCAGAGGCTTCTTTAAACAAGAAAAGAAAAGACCACATAAATCCCTTTTTGAAAACGACAATATTAGTCGAAACATTAAAGGATTATATATAAAGATACCTATATAGAATTTTGTAATAAGACTCGATTCAAAACATTGCAGATTTTAAATTTAAATAATTTTATGAATACAGATATTGTTATTAAAATTATAACTTAAATTAATAACAATAATATTAACACATTTCAATACTTACATATGACAGTTGTCATCTATATTCAAAGATGATACATGATATAGTAAAGTACAAGTTCTTGCTTCCCAACACATGTTTGATATATCATACTATTTCCTTAGTCAATTCTAAGAATGATATCAGTATTTACATAACTAATCTGTATCATATAACTCATCAGTGAGAAGTGGATGCGATGTCCCCTAGATACTTTTTGTCATACAAATTGCATTTAATGTCTCGTGTATTACTTTCTGGTTCTACTTTCTATACTTACGGACTCACTGCGTTCGCTTGTTTCCTCAAATCGTAGTCACAGAGTGAATGCTTTGATGAATCATCCTAATGTTACTCCTAAATCAGTTCCTTCGTTTTTGTACCTTAAGTTGCGGTAAATATACCGTTCCACAGTGTCTAAGGAAAAAAATTCAATATTTTACATGTACACATTCACATTTAGTTTATTGAGGTAAAAACATAATTAAATAATTGGTTAGCCTTGTTGCCGCGATGTTGAAATAAGAAGTGTTGTTAATTTTGTAATGCTTTCACTCTATAAATGTAAAAAATTTAAAATTATAGTTACACTAACTCGTGCAGCATAATACAATGGTTACAGAGAACAGTTAGTTACATTTAACACGCCTTTTCATTTAATATTTTGCAACTTTAGAGACCAAGATGGGATTTCAGAAATCCTACCAGTGGGGCCTAGCCCGAAGGGATGTTTGAAATGATAATAGGCCTGTATTCATCCCAGGGACCTTAAATATGTCCATGTAAAGTTTTTGTACAGGCGTTTGAATAGTTTTATACCTGAAAGCAAACAAAAACAAAGGAACTTTCGCATTTATAATATTATTAGAAACCACAAACTAGGTTTAGAAAAAGTTACAACTAACTATAAATTAAAAATAAATATTAAATTATGCAGTGCTTGGACAGTAATATAATTCAGATATAAAAGAAAAAGTTACTAGCTACTTTTGATAACTGTTACTATGCATTTTTAAGTCCGTTATAAAACCCATCTTAGGTGGCCTTTGACAGACGTAGTTTTTTTTAGACCTGTTTATGTATATAACTGATCAGGGCAAAAAATACCCAATTATGACACCAGAAACGTCTTAATAATTACAATTTGATAATAATTTTAGTTATTTAAATGACATGGTTATATTAAACGAATTAAAAATTTTGTGTTTTCTTATTTCTTACGTAAATATAGAGATGAAGAATACATGTTTATCATTAAAATGTGATGAAAAGAAACCAATAATCAGAGTGAGCTGGGGTCAGGCTGTGAAGCGGACTAGGGTGTCTCCTAACCATTATTACATATTTTTATTTTAATGCTACATAAGACAATAATATACTACATACACGCATGTAATCCGATCCTGTAACCAAGAATGTCACATATTAGGCAATATTAAGAAATTTCCCGAAGAAAATGGTACTTAAATTTTGTTATCAAAATCATACGATTGAGCTGGAAAGTATGAAAGACACTCAAGGTAAATTACAAATGTTTGGATGAAAAAGAAAAAATAATTTTATTGTTCAATTTAAATAGTAATAGTAAACAATGTTGCTAATACCAACCTGAGCGCAAGTAGTTAGACGTGGTGTGGTCACAGTGCTTCCTGAGCTAGTATAAAGTTTATAGAGCGGGCTGTTGGAAGAAAATCTTGAGCTTTACCCTCAATAAATAAATAAAATAAAATTTTCAGCAAAGCTTACAATTTCCAAAATCAAGGTTACAGCCATTAAAGTTACCTCTTAAACTTAGTTATTAACATGTAGAGAATCTGTTCTCGTTTTATTTGATTTACATCTTTGTGTTGGAATGCTGTCTTATTACATTGCCAGTCAGATTTTAACATTGTAACAGACCACTAACATAATGAAGATATATAAAAAGGTATTTATTATTGCTACTCTTGAGAATAATACAGTTCAAACTTATGTGATTCGTAATCTTTTGTTCATTAAAACCAACAAATACATTAAGGCGGATTTAAAGATAGACTCTGCTGTTGCGTTAGCTCCTAAAAGTTGTGTCCTTTATACACCCCATATCAAACACAATTGTGATTTCTAGCACTCCGACTTTTACAGGGATTCTATCCAGTCTTTTGCCTTAACTTGTAAAATAATTAATGTACGGATCATGACTAATTCACCTCTTGAAAAAAGAAAATAGATATCAATTTCATTCCACTACTTGTTTGGTGGTGAAACAAAACTCAGCAATAGATATCTTGGTTTTATGATATTCGCTATCCATTTTGTTAAATACATTGATTGCTACACTAATTTGTTATTAGCGGTTGAGCGACTTTGATTGCCGTTCCCGTTTCCATTGCCGTTGGGCTGTCCTTGTATCACCATTCAGTAATCTAATTTCCCTTATTACATATCATTCGTGACAAGAATAGATTTTTAATGAGTCCAAATAATTATCTCCGTCATCCGTAGGCATACTTAATATGTTTTGAATACAGTGGAATTTTAGATAGATTTCATATAGATAATCATGTCTACAGAGAAATAATCTGATTTGAACTAACTACTAAAGCATTTGTTAGGTCATTTTGTTTACCAGTATAAAACAACAAGTATTTCATAAATTAATTCATAAAATCTTTTCATATCATTTAACGTTTTAAGACAGGTACAACGTTGAAAGTTTCAAAAGAATGATTATATTTCAGTTTTGAGAAAACGCATAGCATATTATTTTTCTCTTTTAAGTAGTAGTAGTTTCAGAATATTTTTGAAAATTGCTAATTGAAGTAGCCACATCAGATCAAGTGCAAAAGACTTAATTGACGTTTGTATGCTAAATTTTGAAGAAGTAAAAAGCTATATGTGTTACTTAATAAAACGATTTTACTCTGTTTGTTTGCAAATTTATTTATCCCTTGATTTAAAATATAAATTTACTATTAACAGTGAAAAAGTCTGCGATCACTCATGGTCAGCCGAGCAGTTAAATAGATTTTTTGCCTCAGTTCAAGTCTGAAACTGGGTATTCGTTTAATTAAAAGTCAGGCTCGCCCTTTTCCAGTTCCGAGTCCAACAATCTCTCTAGCTCTGACCCCAGTTACAGAAGAGGATATCGCCAGAGTGATAAAAGATTCTCCAGTAAAAACGAATGATCTAAATTATGTGTCATCGTGGCTCAGTAACAATATTCAAATTATTACCAATTATTGTGTATATATAGGCTTTGTAAACATAATAATCTTGCAACATAATTAAAGTAATTCTAAACCAATTCTATATTATAGGCACTGCGTAAAATATACCTAAGAAATCAACTCCTTAACAATTAATAATTGGAAAAATATGATAATTTAACTCATATTTCATTTTAAGCGTTTATTTTCAAACCATTTATTTAGCTGGAACCAAGTCTCAGAACAAGCACGTAACGTAAAGATTGAATTATATTGCCTTGATGATGTCTTGTGACGCAGAAGAAAGAAACTTTGTTCCATTTTAGAAAGTTTAGTATATTAAAAGCGGAAATACTTGGAAACGATAGTAAGAGTGAAACTTTTTATGGTCCTGTATAGTTATAAAAAGACTCAAGTGCTCACAATTTTATGTTGGAATAATTTCGGTTTCGGATTTTTAAAGTACATTTCAAGTGCTGTTATGCATTCCTTTTTATAATAGTAAAATCGGTAACCAAATGTAATTTGAATATTTTTAGACTGTTAAGAGACGGAGCCTAAGCCTGAAATCAATTTTTTCTTTTACGAGTGCTTATGTATACACACTATATACTAGACGTGTTAATTATATAGTAATATTTTGTCGAATTTTGTCATGCGAAATGTATCAGTAGATTAATATGAGTTTTCGATACATTGTGTAGTTTTATTTTTCCGTCAATTTTATATTACTTTGTATGTAATAATAATTTTTATTACTGAGTAAAAACTTAGGTCCCACGGAAACTTGTGTATTTAAGGAAAACTTCTCCAGTTTGAATTAAGTTTAGAGCTTTATTTTTCCTCACCCTTTCCATTATTTAATGTCATACTTTTAATGGTTTTTAGTACTTGATTCTTTAGTTAATTTTTCTTTGAGGTAGCTTTCTCGATATACTGCATGGTTTTATTTATCTAAACAAACTTTGAAGATAAAATGTACTTCCCTACTCCTTCAATTACTATTCAAATTATGTAACTTAGCATGGTCCCTAAAATAAGTATTAGGAAATTAAGACCTGCTTCCTTTTATAATTGGCGCTTCTAAATTTTTATTGTTATTTATACATATGACAAAGCAATATTAGTTTTTTTAATTATTACTGATTACCACTTATAGGGTTTTTAAGTTCTCCTTTTATTATTTAAGGAAGTCAGATTCTCTTTTGTGATTTATTCTGCTGGTATATTAACTGCATTATTTAAAACATTGATTTTCTCTTTTATTAAAGCATAGTTATTTATGATAACTACACTGATAAAAACAGTGACGCACTTCAGTGCTTAAATAAGGGGATATTATTTTCAAAATTGTATGTACTGTATTTATATGAAGACATAATTAAGCCTCTTTTTAAATATTAAAATCTTACCTTTATTCGATTACATCCTATACAGCAAATGAATAATGTCT